>NC_086286.1:37062845-37386345 GCF_963924245.1 Chroicocephalus ridibundus
TGCCACCCGGCAAGCTGTTACCTGACTCTGCTCAGCCAAGATCACTCCGTCCTGGTCGTCACGAATGATGGGTACCTCATGGCGGATCTCACGATGCTGCGGGGGTGCCTTGCGGTAAGGCTTCTTTGATGGAGCTGTGCTCGACATCCTCCCACCTGCGTGGCTCCAAAAGCGGGTTACCTACCAACAGCAGAAAGTGCACAGAAGAGAGAGTCACAGGCGCTCCATCGAACCCTAGAAGTGACCCAGCAGGAATTCAGCTCCCCTGGAGTCCCAGAGCAGGTCCCCATGCAGAGTGCTAATAGAGCAAGGAAAGGATGTGTCCACAAGCCTTGAGCAGCAGCCGCAGGAGAGGGAGCAACGTAAGAGGTAGCTGTGTCCTTCTCCGAGCCAGTGAGAGCAGAGGGCTGGCACATCCTCTCCCCCCCTCTACACACGCTCACTCACGTAGTTTGTGTGTGTCCAGATTATATATAGCAAACGAGAACAGACCTCACAGCAGCGTATTGATTAGGCTCTTTAGGAAAGGCCTTTTCCAATATGGAAACTGCAAGCCTTACAGGCAGCAGTGACAGCTGGAGCAGGAGTTATTGATCATGTGCTGTCACTGTCAGCAGGGACTATGTGGGAGGAGACTCCAGCCATTAAAGAGCCCAAATCCAGAAGTTTTTGGCTTACACTGGAACCCCAATGGAGCAGACCACAGAAGACTTGTCAGAAGGAGGTCCCATACCATTATAACTGCTCACTCTGTCAGAAAAGACAAAGACCACCCCCAAGTCACAGGTGGCATCAAATTAGGGAGCAATGCCATTGATTTTGGTACCTAAGGCCAGATTTTGCAACATGCAGCAGTACCACTAGTGGAAAGACCAGATTAGTCCCTTTACCCAAGCCATGCTGGCAGGATTCTTCCTGCTGCAGGACAAGTAGCAGTACAAGAGCAAAAAATGGGGTAGAAGGAAAGCAGCTATCTTGTACATATGGAATAATCTCCTTCCTTTCCACCACTTTGGGACTGAAGTGAAGAACAGGAAGACTTCTCCCCAGGCAGACAGGATTTTGACCACCCCATTGTACACAAGACAAGAAGTCTCTGAGATGCCAAGCAGTCTCTGCAGAGCCCAATACCAGATTTTCCCCAATGACAACACATACATCGTTCATAGTCCCTCTATATTTGGGGTAGGCACCCACTTCTCATTCCCCTTTCCCTTCCTGGATCCTAATACTCACCTCTGCAATCGTCAGCACCTGACCTGCAGCACTTCAAAGTGCAGGACCTACCTCAACTCAGATAACCCTCTCCCCTCTTCTACAGGCAGGGCCATTTGACCCCCATTCACATACCTTTAAGGCAGTCAATGGATACCACTGGGCCAGTGACCTAGCAGACTTCACTTGTTTTGTGTTCTGGCCAGTGGGGATTTACATGTTAAGCATCTAAATGGAGCCCCAAGTATTCTCTCAAATTCATATCATCTCTTGACTAGCAGCATCTTCTTGACACTTAGACCAAGTCCCCTTTGAGAACTGGCAAGTGTGAAGTGTCTGCACCAACCACAGAGTGGTTCCAAGCCACAACAGGCTTTACACTTCACAGGAACATTTGCAAGCTGTCCTCCACTCTGCTAAAAACACAAGCTCACAAAAGTTTCTCATGCCTTTCCACAGACATGAACAACTTCCTAGGATTAACCTGTAAATCTCCACCATCAGAATGCTGGAAACTCTCCCTTGCTGCAGTCATTCCCTCAAAGGTCCCATCTCCTAAAAAGGCTCAAGTAGGTGAAGAGATCTCTAATACTTTAGAAAAAAAATCACATCCAGCATATCGAATGCACATTCCACTGCATCCCCAAGCAAAACAGATGGGTCTGACTTGCTGGGAAGACATTTCTCTTCAAAGAGGAATGCTGAAATCCTGACCAGAAGCAGGTTTGTCAACATCCCACCACCAAACAGGTGATCTAGGGGACTGTCAATTCCTGTCAGGCTAAGGACAAGAGATGAGCATGGAAATATCCCAAGGCGAAATCACAATAATTTCTCTAGCCCACAAGGACCCGAGCACTTACCAGCCTGGGATCAAAGTCGAAGCCTCATGAAGCAGGGACACTCACTCAGACGCTCTGAAGAAGAGAAACAAATAGTTTAGCATCCATCGAAACTGACAGTTTGAAATCTCACCCCATAAATATGTAAGGAATAGGGAATGTTTATAACCAAGGACAATTGGTTAGTCATCTAACTCCAGGTACCTGCCCCAATCCACATCAGATCTTCTGAAAGTGAATTAAATTAGCTTAGGATAGCTGGGCCACATAGCCCAGCAAGAGCTGGAAAGGCATCTGGCAAGGGCATGTCCAAGGCACTCAGGCAACTGGGACCACACAAACTCAAAATTCATGAAGCAATAGTTTCAAAGAACCTTGGTTCCAGGAAAGACTAAACAAACCTCCTGTGAAATGAGACCCTCCCATCTAATCTTCCCCGCTACTGCAGAGGGATGCTAACTGTGAAGTCTTCTGTACAAAAGCTTGGTAATGCTAACAATTACCTCACTCATCCTTTTAAGTCAGTGCTTCTCACCTACAAATGAGCTGACATTTATCAGACTCTTGTTTGAGCCAAAATATTACGTCCTTGTGCCTACAGCTGCGATAACCCACACGTCCACAGGAGAGGAAGGAAAGCTACTCCCTGACTTCCAGCAAGCAGCATGCCATGCTCTACCTTGCTGCTAACAGGCTTCTGTACAATAGCGTCCAGACAACCAGGGATACAACAAAAGTTCAAAAACAACCTTCCTCTCTGTTCAAAGCCCCGGGTACTCATCTCTACAAGAAGAGAACTGGGTTGATCTGGGAGCCAGCTGTAAAAGCATAGCTCTGTGGCCATCACTGCCACTGGCACGAGAGAGACTGCAGTGGAGTCTTCCCTTCCCTGATGCACTTCTGCTGTTGTGCTGCTTTTCCCCTGTCAGTTGCAACAAGCCTGGGAGGCGGGAAGCAGCACAGGGTGTGGAGCAGTTGTACGTACACAAGGAGAGCAGATTGAAGGTGAATGAGCAGGCAGGCAACCAGGACCACGCAAACTCAAACTTTGCCAAAACAAACTGAAGAGGTGCCCCAGTGCTGGCCCTGCCCCAACAAGCTGTCTGGCCCCTTTCCTTACTACAATGCTATAGTCGGGTCTCAACTAGCACAGGAAAAAACGGCTTCACAACAGCATAACTGCTCTGTGGGGCAAAGCTGTAAAGTACAGGGGGAGAAAGAGAGAGAGGGAGAATGTGCACCTTCAGGAAGAACCAGGCCGGCATAGTTTGAATCTGCTTTTCCACCAACTCCCAGGACGAGCTGGTTCAGCATCAAGGCAAAACCACCAGCCACATGGGCTGGCAGACAAGCAGAGGCTTCCAGGAACAGCTGCACCCATAGGTCCACACAAGTTTCCATTGCAGAGGTGCTCAGAATGAACATGCCAAAGGCCTCCCTGTCTCTCAGCACCCAGTTCCTCAGGCTCAAACAGGACTGTCCTGCTTCCTATCTCAGAGCCAGCAACTATGCTACCTGCCATCTCATGCCCACCTACCTGGAAAAGATACCACGATTTGAAACCTACCCTCATGATCTGAGAACTTCCAGAGACAAATACCCACAGTGCCTCCAGGCTACTCAAACAAGGACTCACAGATCCAAAGCAACGACGTGTCCAAACATTCCTGTCCGCTTGTCTCCTAATCAGCTTTCCCCTGTCAGCATCCAGCAGCATCTGGCCAACAGCTCCTGAAACATGAGAAAGGAAACTTGGTGTCAGTCACCTATTAGCACAACACATGGAAACAGCCAGGCACGCGCAGAACAACCCACGGCCAGGTGCCAGCGGAGGAGTCGGCACCAAACTGCTGTACCATCAGGCTACTATCTAATGTCAGGACCCTCCAGTGAAGTGAAATAAGTTCCTTGTCTTCCCCGTGTCCCAGAAAAGGAAGATCTCTTAACCACCTCTCTACTGAGCAGGATGCCTGTGCAGACCAGTAACTGACCTCTGAAAGGCAGCTGTTTTTTCCAGATGGCTCCAGGGGTCACTGCTTCCCCACCTGCATTCCTGTCCAACAGCAGGAATCCAGTCTCCATCATTCTGCTCCAACCACCATGACACAGCAACCTAATTTTGTTTTGCAGACTTCCCTGCACTGAACAGCACAGTTAAGCCCTCCTTGCCTACAATACCTGGGCATCCTTTGCTACCACAGAGAGAGCATCCCAAGGTGGCTCAATTCACCCCACCTCTGTTCAGAGACAAGCAGATAATCTCTGTAGGAATAGACAGACCTTGTGCTCCAAAGCAGAAACTGATATAGGTAATATCCAGAAATAGAAGGCGGCACTAATTCTGCTCACCACACTATTCACAAGCCTCTCTCTGAAGGAGCTTGCTGTCAAGTCCACATTCTGAATACCCTGCAGAAGTTCAGCTTTAGCCTGGAGCTACAGCAGGAGGCAGCTCTTCAGCTATTCTAATTAGCACTGTAATACAAGAGGAAACTTAACCTCCTGGTCCCTTTTATCTGCCCTTACCATCTCTCATCAGTAACATTCCTTAACATTTACAGTCCTCTTCCTAGCAGGCTACTGTCTGCAGTAGCTCCAATCCTACTGTCTTCTACCTGCTACCCGCTGTAGTTCCAATCTCATTTCTAAACTCACTGACAGTTACAGCTTCACTGGAATGGCTCACTGAGGGCTACAAGGCTTGGGCTCACACTGATCAGCATCAGCCATAGTCACCTCTTCAGGCAAACAGACGAGAACACACAAAGGGTCACAAGACTGCAGTGGAAACCTAACAATTTTCTTTGTTAATGCAAAAAGCTGAGGATTCCTCCACATGCTACAAAGACAAAACACACACAACCTCTTTCCTTTTCACAGTGAGGGGGTACATTGACAGTGACTTAGTGTAGCTGCACAGGTAGTACACAAGCTTGACTCTAGCCGTTTTTACGAGAGGGCATCCCTCTGTGTAAAATCCATCCTCTCCACTTGCAGAGTAGCTATGTTCTCTGTGTGATCTGAGAAGGGGAAAACATTTACCACACACCAGGAATAGATAGCACAGAACTGCTTAGACTATTCCGTGCAGGGCCCACAAGAACTAACAGCCACTTGGCATGCATGCAAAACCACAACACCACCCATTTTCTTAACATCACTTTGTTTCCAGTAACAACAAAGAAGTCCATAATATACAAAAAAAAGGTCCAAGAAGGAACCCTTTGGACAAAAAGGGAAAGTACTGAAAGAAAAAAGTGACATCTGTAGACACTGTCTTCCTGATACATGTCAAGTCTCTTGAGGCCTGAGGTAGCTAATACTTTGCTTTGGTTCTAGGATGCAAACAGTGTCTGCCTGCTTGCTGCAGCTGAAAAGTTCTCTGCAAAGCGGCAGAGGACTTGCAGGGTTTTCCTCAACATCACCTTCTCTGACCCTATAAAACAGACAGCTTTACCAGTGCTCAGGCTCAGCAGTCTCCCCTCAACAGAAATATGGCGATTACAGAATTATAGAACTGCCAGGTTGGAAGGGACCTTTCAGATCATGGAGTCCAACCACCAACCTAACTCTGACAAAAACCATCACTAAACTGTATTTCTAAGCACTATGTCTACCCGTCTTTTAAAAACCTCCAGGGATAGTGCTTAACCCTTTCAGTGTAAAAGTTTTTCCTAATATCCAGTCTAAATCTCCCCTGGCGCAACTTGAGGCCATTTCCTCTTGTCTAATTGCCTGTTACCCGGGAGAAGAGACGGACCCCCACCTCTCTACAACCTCCTTTCATGTAGAATAGAATAGAATTATTTAGGTTGGAAAAGACCCTTGGGATCATTGAGTCCAACCATCAACTCCACTCTACAAAGTTCTCCCTTACACCATATCCCCCAACACCACATCTAAACGAATCTTAAACACATTCAGGGATGGTGACTCCACCACCTCCCTGGGCAGCCTATTCCAATGTCTAACCACTCTTTCTGTGAAGAATTTTTTCCTAATGTCCAGCCTAAACCTACCCTGCTGCAGCTTGAACCCATTCCCTCTTGTTCTATCGCTAATTACCTGTGAGAAGAGACCAGCACCAACCTCTCTACAACGTCCTTTCAAGTAGCTGTAGAGAGTGATGAGGTCTCCCCTCAGCCTCCTCTTCCTCAAACTAAACAGTCCCAGCTCCCTCAATCGCTCCTCATAAGATTTATTCTCCAGGCCCTTCACCAGCTTTGTTGCCCTCCTCTGCACTCGCTCCAGCACCTCGATTATCTCTCTCGTATTGAGGTGCCCAGAACTGGACACAAGTAGTTGCAGAGAGCAACAAGGTCTCCCCTCAGCCTCCTTTTCTCTAGGATAAACAATCCCAGCTCCCTCAGCCGTTCCTCATAAAACTTATTCTCCAGACGCCTCACCACCATTATGTCACAGAGAAAATTTCTTACTTCAGGTGTTGTGTTATCTTTCCAACCTTTTCCTTTTAAAAGCAGCATTTCTTTAAGCTTGGCTCTTTATTCCAAAAGATAAACTTGTATGACAGAGAAAACAGATTCCATAACACATTCACAGCAACATTTGTTTCTAATGCAACACTGCACAAACATTAATTGGCTATCACCAAGTCAGAGTACTCCAAAACTCCAAACACAGTACTCACGTGTAAAAAAAATTGCTGCTACTGTCCCGTGCTACATATCTGATGTGGTACCACAGCTAACCGAGACTTTTCACTCTATCTGGGCAAATCTATACTCCAAACTCATATCCAATACAGGACACTGGCACATCCTGCTTTAGCAGGCAACAATGTCTCTTCACTAGCATCATGAGAAGCAAAAGCAAGAGAGACTTATCCAGTTGCCTTCCTGTGCTTATGGATAGAAGCAACCTTACCCTCCACATATCTCAAGCCAGACTACGTAAGAAGCTGCTGCAGTAAGCCTGATCAAGACAACTGATCAGTGAGATGGATGATGCAAGAACCACATCGAGAGGTCTTGTCCAGGACAGAAGAACCAGCTGTATGCAGTTAAAAGCAGTACCTCTAGACTGATGGTGCCAAGTACAATGAAAAAGGACTGCAAGGTTATTTATTAAAGGATGCTTTAACATTTCATTCAGAGAAGTCATCTCAATTAAAAATACATTCAGATCCATTCTGCTGCTGGCTACTTTGAGGCTCATTTTAAAATAAAAGGATGACAGCTCCCAATGCAGAAACTTGCATCTCAGTTCTGCTTGTACATTAATGCCCACGATTCAGATGTGAGTAATAGCATTTAGTGACTCTTGGATTAAAATCGAGTTTCAGGAGGATTATTGCTCATTCCTGCTTTTCCATACCAATTAACCTCGACTGTTAGGCAGAAACCTCTGTTCCCTGCATGGGAACAATTCCAAGAGCTATCAAGAAAAAGGATCAGGCTAGCTGTTGAACAACAGGCCATGTAACATGCCCTACTTAACACCTAACATATTTCCAAGGAAAATGAAATCCCTAGACTCTACAGTCTTACATAGTTCTTGTCGAATGTAAATACCACCGGACATATCATGTGTCTGTCATACCCACTACAACCTGTGGAAGCCTCTTAAAAGTAATCAGAATTGCACTTTCCTTACAGTCCCGCTCCCGTCTTCCACAATACAAAGATCCCAGTCCCTCTAATTCAGTTGCACTCTATATCCTTAAGTATGTATTTTATTATCTGCTCTCTTTGCTGTGTGAAGAGTAGCTTAGCTTCCCTAACCCTTTCATAAAAGCCAGGACAGATCAGCACTGCCCAGGAAACGCTAACACGTAACTGGAATAGAACGCAACAGCTGATTAACATCTGAACAGGAACAGGACAGGAAGCAAAGGACCCGAATCCAATCCCCAGAAGGAATGTTAATGGAGAATAAAAATACCCAGGGGAGATTTTGACCGGGAAATCAATGCTATCTTTCTAATGCATATAAAACCATAGAACCACCTTTAATGGCTACATCTGAAATTGCACAAGAATCACCTCGACAAAAGGTCATTTGCCAAGTTATCTTAAGCACTGACAGCTACATCAGGGACTAGTGGCAGCTTCTCATGCAGAAACGCTGACACACCAGAAGCCTGTTTAGTTTGTTCAGTGATTCCATTAGCTTGATCTCTTTAGTTTGTTCAGTGATGCTTTCAACTCTCATGAGGTGGTTAAGGTTGCAAACTTCCAGAGCCTATTCATCTTTGTGCCTTGGGTTTCATGTCCTTCTCCACTTCTTACCTGTGTTTTTTTAAGATCTTCCATGGGAAGGCTTTTGGAACATGTTTCTCAGACATTTAAAGAGATGTATACCAGGCCGTTAGAAAACAACGCGTGAAGATTAGGAGAACTCTCAAAAGTTCCTGAAAATAACTGTCTGGGCCCTGCTAGAAAAAGCAAATCTTGATACTCTAACAACAGGTTTCTGTCCAAAAGCTGGCAGATAACAGGAGGCAAATTTGGGAACCACGGCCTTAAACTTTCTCAAACACAAGCTAGGGAATGGCTACAGCAAGCTAACATTTGAAGAGAAGTGAAAGAGAGAGCGGGTGAACATTTCTGTAGAAAATCAACATGTAGGAATTCCTTTCTGACCTCTGTCAGCTCCTGTGCTGTGTAGGAGGTGAAGAAAAGGAAAAAAAAATAAAATCATGCATTAGCTTCCCAGAGCATAAAATCAAAAGGCATTTAATTAGGACAAGCTAGGAAAAGCTTAAATTCTTCAAACGCTGAGAAGTGGACTCTCAGCTCCTGTAAGTATTCCCTAAGTCTCACACAACCGCCAGCAATTAGTATCAGCAGTCCTCTTGTTTCAGCCTTTGGTTTCAGAAGTTCTGGGAAAACCACAGTCTCCAGGTCCTCAGTGCCAGGGACTGAATGTCACTGAGCCATCCTTCCAGCAGAGAATACAGCAACACTAGAGAATGTTCCATTACTGCAACCTATATACTTGCCTCAATATGCTCTCCCAAACATCCCCTCTATGAGTTGCAGTGATGCACAGATGGCTAACACACTATGCAGTATCTACATAGCCAGACAATGGAGCAGAGCACATTATTTGCATTATTTACAGAGGACAGATGGACAAGTTATTGCAGTGACCCAGCCCACAGAGCATCTGCAACATTGAGGAGGTGTTAAATCCAGCCTTGATGCTTGCAGGTGCTGGTAAAAGCAGATTTCAAGAACTGAAACGGCTGTTTAAAGCAGCCAGCTTTATTCTGAAATGCTACCACTACAGCCACACTTGTGGAGTAATTCACATGCCAGTTTTGTTCCCACAGAGCCTTTACCCGCAAGCAGAAAACACAAGATGTGTTGACTACAGTTATCCTTTTCAACAAGGAAGAGAACTGGCCTCTGCAGTACTTATAGAGTAACTTCTTCCTTGGCTATGAGTTTTGCATGTGAGGAAGTCACCATATGTACGGAGGCGCACACTGGGGAGAGACAGTGACTGGGAAACAGCATCAAAATTGGGTGAAATTTCTCTCAAGCTCTGCCTAGCTGTAAAAAAGTCCAGCTCAAACCTGCTCAGCCATCTGAACCTTTTGAAACATTAAACATTTGCACAGGTTTTGAGATGCAGCTTTTGCTGCATACACAGCATGCTAACCAGGTCTGCAGTCTGAAGAGGAACCTTAACATAACATTCCAGAGTCTCACACCTGTATTAGACAAGAAAAAGCCTGATTTATAAGGAGGAGTAATCTACTTTAATCAAACGCTATGGCTAAGAATGACCAAGTTGTACAAAGACTTGCAATGATCAGGTTTTGCCCATCCTCCACCAACGCACACCACAACAGGCTCTTTCATTCCATGATCACATGGCTGCAGCCAAACACGACATGCTGCTCAGCAAGTAATAAAAAGGATCAGCTTTTTCCCCAAGGTCTAGTCTACATATACACTGTACTAAATTAAATTGACTTAGAAAATAATGTAAAGCGGTATAACCCTCCTGGGTAAGTGTTCTTAATTCAGTTTAAGAGCACTTTGCATTGAATCAACTAAAGTTAAATAGATAGATACAAGACACAAACTAAATTAAGGATGCCTATACAAGAATGCTGCACTAATATCATCACAGCTGTTTCTAATCTGATTAAGTTAAATCAGTACAACTTCCCTGCAATGGCAGAATCCTTACCAATACTCAAGTTAACCCTTTTTTCCCCCCGCCTTTTCTGCTTCTAAAGAAGGTTTTGCTGGTTTTTGTGTTTGATTTTTTTTTTCTTCCAAAAAAACCCAGAGTGGTGCATCTCTTTTCAAATCAATATCAGCTAACCACACTACACAAGGTATATTAAGGTATTACAGGTACTGACATTTGTATGACTTGAAAGTCTCACTACTCCTATGCCAACTAAACACCATAATAATGCTCACACCGGCATGGCATAACATTTTCTCTACTCTCCCCAAGCAAGAGGGGAAGGGTGATCATAAATATTTGCAGTGTACCCTGCTTTCTGCACACCCACTCAGCTTTTGCTTGCTGATGTCCAACATACCTGGAGCAAGTCAGACACCAGGAAGGCAATGTTGCCCACTCTCTCATTCCTAAGGGTATGGCTCACCAACAGCTTATCTGAGCTAACTGGAGTGTGGAGTTAGAGCACGTTATCTAACTGCCCCCAGGCATGGTCTTACTACTGCCCCTCTTCCACCAAAATATGAAGTTCTCTTGCTAACTGTGGGGTAAACACATAGACAAAACAAGCCTGAGGTCAAAGACCTAATGTGCTACAAATCCACTCTCTAAAACCTCTCATCTTCCAGTTCCCACAGCATTTTATCCTTGAAACGTCGCTGTCAAAATTAAATTCCAGCAACTCCAAAATTACTGTGGGGTTTTTTTTTTTTCCCCCATTCCTCATTCAAAACTACCTGAACTGTTCCTCCTGAGTATCAAGACCTAATTTATTTTAATTCTTTTGGTACTCTCATCTCTACCTGCTTCTTCAATCGTGTCTCTTTGAGCTCATTCAAACCTTCCTTACATCTACTCCAGCAATGCAGCCATCACCCCCTCATCACCGCCACCTTCTACTGCTGTACATGAGCTACCATTATACAGAACTAACTTCCTCTCCAGTGCAACAAGGCTTTCATGTTCAGTACAGAAAGGCGATAGCGAGAATACTCTCAGAGTCCCTTGCAGAGAACTAAATCCCTCACTGGCCTTCAGAAACTAAATTGTGCCACAACTCTGAACATCGCAGCAAGTTGTGACTTCTGCTGAATACCAGGAGCAGCTGCTAAATCAACCAGAGTTGTAAGTTCATTTAATTTCTTGTAACTTTTTTTTTTTTTTGGAAAGAGCTATTTTGAAGCCCTGATCACATGGCAACATGGACTGTAGGTACACACAAGAGTTCAGTTGCTAAGGGAACCACACTTCCACATTTTCTATACTACAAGATTTAAATTTCAACTCTCAAAGGGCTGCAGGCAAATTTTCGCAATAAACTGTTTGGTCTTGAGTCTCAGATTCACACTGGGAGCTTCTAGCAATTACAAGGTTATGTGGCCCCACACCAACCCTAGGATTCATGCTCACCATACATACATGCAATGAGGAAGGCAGGAACAATTTCCATTCCCTAAGTAAAGAAACTGAGGCACTAGGACAAAAAACAGCTCTGCGCACTGGTTTTTGCATGACATTCCATGTAAAAGAAAAATAGCCTCAGCTGTTGTAAGAAAGGAATTGTAGGAAAATTCAGCAAGACACAGCCTTAGGAGAGATGTGGGATAGAAAAGAGAAGGAAAATGTGCATGAGCTAAACACCTACCTGACAGCAATTGGGTTGAATAGCCTGCAATTCTTTATAAGTACAAATAAAGCAGCAACCCTCATCCAGTAGTAGGAGAACAATATTTGTACTATACTGAATTCTCTCTGCTGCTAGGATTTAATCTCAGAAAGAATCGTTTTGGTTTAATTAGCTTTTCCCTAGCAGATGGTCAGATGTGAGAGGCAGAGAATGGTACAGGCTTAACTGTTGGGTGATTGTGCAGCTGCATCTGTAGCTGAACAGCTAAACATGTCCAGGAGTCCAGCTGTAGTTTGCACGACAAAGTCCATCTCTGCCATTAGCCAAATGTCGGCTTCCTCTTTCTCCAGATTATTTATCAGAGGCAGTACCCAAAGGCAGGCAAACAACTAACATGCAGTCTCACCACCATCCCCTTTTCTTAGGCAAAACCCTCAGACCTTAATCAACTGAAAGTCCCTCTTTCTTTGGTGACAGAAGCACATTCAGAAGTATTGCCATGGAAACTTGAGCCATCCTCTGTGCTATTCATCAGAGAGGATCTTCTAGCACAGAAATATTTTATGATCTCTACAGTACTGAATACAGACAGCAGACAGTATAATGAAGTAAAATTACAGACTCTGGCATTGTGTGAGGATAGCAGTGGGCCGTTCTTCAACCAAGCCACCTGATCCTCACTTCACCTACAATGAGCAACAGCTCGTTATAAGCTGGCAGGGACAGGCAGCATAGCACTATGAGAAACAGAATTGGTGTCAGAGGAATACACCTGTCCAGCCAAAGGGAGAAAAAGGGAGAAAGGGGTTCACAGCCTTTTCCCAAAGCTGATCGTATCCTGCCACCTTCCCTTCCCAGAGGTTGTGATGTTGCTACTGACTGCTTTGCAAAGTAGGATTCCTACCTGGCACAGACGCCTCCCACTTAACCCAACTCACAGCCATCGCCTACTCTGAAGACCACATCAAGTATTCCCCATCAACTTCCACTCAGCCTCTGCACCCAGGCATGATATGGAGTGTTAGAGCACCCACACCTACACACTGGCAGTAGTCGTCTCAACAGGCCACAAAGGCAGAACAAGGAAAGGAGACCGCTTTCAAAAACATGCTTTGGGCCTAGCAGATTCAGAGCCTGAGCCAAGGGCAGGAACAGGCACAAAACTTGTCTCAACTCTGTAAACAATAGAGCAGCATGGCTCCTGAAGCAGAATGTAACCCTGGAGCATCTTCCCTCTTTTTTGTGGTGTGGCCCTGTAGTTAATCTGCCTCAGTTTGCCTCATTTGTTTTTTTGGTTTTTTTTTGTCAGGGTTTTTTTAAGCTTTTTTTTTTTATGATTCTTTTAGTCTTCAGCACCACTGAACTGCTGAGAGATTTTATTCTAAGAGTTCAATCATAGAAATACAACACGGTTTAATCCAGCTTAGGAAAAACAAACAGATCCACCCACCCGTCTTTCGTTGGTGACCTGTATAAAGCACGCAACTGGCTATGGCTCTTTTCTCCCCAATCACTTGGGCTCCAGTCAGTCCATTTAACAGCAGGATCCTAACTAAAGCAGAGAGGACCCACACCTCCACCCCTGCCCCACAGGCTGTACATGAGGAGGCCACCTGTAACCAGCAGTCACAGGCTGCACCGCCTGTCTTTCTGTATATGCTGTATCGTATCTCCTAGATTCACCTTCCTCCCTTGGCCGGGGGGGGATAACCACAGATGCCCCCCCTGAGACCAAGCAGGGTTGCTTCAGCTCTTCCCTCAGACACAACCCCTCTCCAGGGCAGAATCAGAGCTCTCATCAACCATCTCCTTCCACTTTTGTCATCATTGATGTTGTTCTTCAGCTGGAGCTAATAATGAGCATAAACTGTCCCAAGGGGCAACTGCAGCCCAGAACTTTAGTTTTATCACAAGGTCAGCTTGTCCAGACTAGCACTACATACCCTGCCTGGCATTGCTCTTGTAAAACTGAAATGCTTAAGTCTTTACTGCCGTTATCCTTTGGGATAGCGTAAGCCCATTAATTATTCTGAGGTTAAGGAGAAACATCTCCCTTTCAGCAGTGAAGACAAGCTCTTAATTCCACAGGGCTCCTCCTTGTAGACCCCTGTGTAAGAAAGCTCTATGCAGCTTTTCAAAGAGCAAGCTGTGAATGAGAGACAGTTGAGCTGCAAGTGAAGACATCTATCCTCAAAGGGGCTCTAATTGAGAGCAGAGGGTGATTGTCCCCAGATACCCTAAAGAAAGCAAGCCATCATGCTCCAGGTACCTTTTTTATTTTTTTTTTGGTGAAGTATCAGATTAATCCAGTCAAAGAGCTAGCAGCTCACTGCTCATCTAAGGGCAAAGACCATGAACACATACCAGTGTATTGCCAGGCAGATGTTACAAAGATAAGATGTTTGTCCAGTGCTGACAGCAAGCTGTTCGCTCACGCCTTCAGCTTCATGCAGCTGCACGAGCTCTGCACTACAGAGTCTGTGACTCTAGACTAAGGAATGTCTCAACTGGAGAAACATCACATCTGCTGCTGACTCAAGGTGCCCCAAGATCAGACCCATTCCCAATTTTACTGTCCAGCCGTAGCCTTGCTTTCTGCTCCCTGCCCCACCAGGGGGAGATCTAGCTACTTGGTGAGGGTTATTGCTCTTGCCAGAAGAGCACATCTCCCAGGCAGAGGTGTTTGGGACTGGACACTGAAGCACTGAGATCTGGATTCCTACACACAGTCCTGAAGGTCAGCAGGGAAGCCAAAACAAGTAACTAGTCACTTTGTCTCCAAAAACTCACTGACATGGAAGAAAAGGCCAAGAATCAGCCCTCCTTCCTTCTTAGCCAATGTCACATCTGTTTCATTCTGACTCCCCTCCTGACAATCTGAAAGTGACAGCAGCAATATTAAATCCTAAACAAGACCTCCATTTTTGCAGCTGTAGCCTGTATCGCATGACAAAGCTGAAACGCCCCATGATTATACACACTCTATCAATAACATTCCGCATAGCCCATTTTTAGACTTACTTATATTTTGCTACATCTCATGCTGCCACAGGGCATACCATTCAGTTTGGCACTGCAGAACAGAAGAAGGAAAAAGAAGATTCAGATAACACACTTTCTCAAACACCCAAGACCTAAAAGCCAGGCATGGAGTCAGTGGCAACTAGTTTGAAATAAAATGCACGGTTTACATGAAATCAAGAGAGAAGAGAGCCCAATGTGAGTAATTTCCAACCATTTCACAAGTGTAAGAGGCTTTTGCAACAAGTAACATTCCCCTAATCATCTATCATTGTCATCCTGCTTTGAAAAGTGATACATCCTTCTCAGGAGAGGGTGGCATGGACCAGTCTGGTAACAGTAGCTCTGCAGCGACTGACACAGAGACTCTGGCAACAGCTAAAAAGCAGAAACTATGCTGTAAATCCAGAGCACTTCTGAGACCCAATTCTTTCATGCCTGCTACTGTCTAAGGATGGCAGTAGGGAGGTCTTCTGCAGAAGACTAACTTTAATGTGGAAATGACTGGCAGGCCACAGAACTTGGGCAACTAGAAATTGCCAGAAGGGAAACTGCAAGCCACAAAAATCAAAGCAAACTGGGTAATAAAGTGAACAGCCAAGGGCTTACCCACCACACAGAAGATGCTCTGCTGTTCTTTCCACAAGCGTTGCCCATGGGTTGACAATACTGACACTGCCAAAATGGATCACGTTTCCCTGTGCCAGGCAAATGAAAGACTTACATAAGAGCACAAGGATGGCTTGGATGATAGGGGCGTAGAAAACTAGTGACCGTTTCTCACAGACATCATGTCAAGGATCCCAAAACAATGCACCTACATCCTGATCTGCCATCCCTCACCAAGCTTCCAGTCCTCATCTCTTGAGGCTCCAGACAGAGAAAACTTTTCCAGAAGCTGGAGCAGTTCAGCTGCAGCACATTGTGTAAGAGCATTTACCCACCAACTCGGGGAAGGAATCCTGTCCAGGTTAAATCCCGGAGCCATCTCCAAGCAGACATCTCATGCACCATTTGTACTGAGCAGAGCTTGATGGCTCGAGCCACTCAATCACCTACTGATTGCCAAGAGCACACAGGCTGCAGGGGGGACGAGCCAACCTTAATTGGCCTTATCAGTGTAAATTAAACCCTACAACACACCCAAGCAAACAGCCAGTTCCTTTGGAGGAGCAGGCATGAGTTATTTTGCTGCAGCTATAAAGGAAACATTGCTGCTAGGACATGCCCCTGGAGTGACTGTGCCGCTCAGCTCTCCCGCTGCATTCCTGGGGTTGTTTAGCATGGACTCAGCTCCAGCCACAAGCAAGAAGTCTGAACCCTGAATGCCATCTGCAAACACAGCCAGACTCCACCTCTTGCATGCCTGCAGGCCACCAGGTGTGGCCAGGAATGGCACAAGCTACAAGCTAAACACACCTTTGATGTGGAGCTGAAAGCATGTAGCCAGGGGGCATGAACAGCACGCCGCCTGCCGCCGTGCTGACTCCCAGTGAAGGAATGTGGCTGCAACCACAGGCCAAGGAAGGCAAACACATTGCATTCCTCACCAGGCAGGGAAGGAAAACAAGCAGCAAGCCCACACACCCACCATGCTGACACCCGCCACGCTCCCCACACATGCCAGCCCTGCCACTGCCAGCACCCCAACAACAGCTTCAGCCTCAAACTCATCTGCAGGAGAGTCCCTGATTTCTCCAGTCAACTTCTCAAACCACAGGGCAAGAGAAACAGAGCAAGGCAGGAGCAGGCGTGTTATCAACTGGGAACACAAGCCATGGAGAGGAGAAGAGTCGCCACCAGGGCTGGGAAGTAACAATGTTCTAGGGCAGGAACAGAGAGATTTGTGCAGTAGCCTGGAAAGGCAATTTCCCCATTTTTTCCTATAAGTCAAGGGGCAAACATAACACTGAGCCTTGTTGAGCTAAGGGGGCAGACCCGAATAGGAAGCTGACTTTGGGCATCAAGGGTGCTTAGAAGGATCCAGGTCTTTTTCCAGCCCCTGGGAAACTGCTCTACCTTAAGTTGAGCAGCTTTTCTGAGATGCAGGTACTTCCTCATTACCCAAAAATCCTTCTGTAAACACTGTCCCCACTACTCACAGAAACAGTTCTGATCTTTATTGTACATCATTCTCCCCGCTATGGCACTGACACGGTCACTTACATGATCAAGACAAGAGACACTCAATGTACAACAACCTAAGACATCAGATAACCTCTTGTCTCGGGACCTCCCTATTTTAGAGTCACAGGTAGACCCTATGTTCTAGTCAGAAAAAACACTACTCCTCCTTCACGTGGCACTGCTGCAAATCCCAAAGCTTTACAAAGAATTCATGGTTCCCAAGCACAAAGTTACTCTAATGGGAAAAAGATGAGGATGCATCAGGAGGTGAAGCTGTCAGCAGCATTCGCAAGTCCACAAAAGGAAGGCTGTATTTTGAGTCCCATGTTCTGAATCTGCACTTACTTTGTGTAATACAATTACACATCAACCCACTCCTAAAAACCCATTGCCCAGTGCTAAGAGCCAGCTGTGAGACTTAATAGCCAGTGTTCTCTCAGTGCTAAGCAAGAAAGCCAATGCTGTAATGAGCACTGTAGCAAGAATATATCTTGCTTGAATCTACCCCAATATTCCGAAGGCTGCCAAAAAGAGCTTCTATCTGCTGTGCTTCACAGAGTAGGTTCTGAACTTCAGCAAAGCACAGGGATGTCAGAAAGGGGCAGGATTTCATAAGACAAAAATGACAAAAACTATTTAACACAAGTAGATATGGCAAAATATATATTCCCTTCTAATTTCCAAGAAGCACAGAGCACACACATGGAGGGAGCCCTGAGCTGTCACTCCACATAACAGTGTCAGCAAATTCAAAGAATACCAATGAAGGGTGAACCTGGAAGGGGAAAGGTCAACGTAGCCACAAGCTCCAGAAACATGTCGATGCATCCAGCAAGCTGCCAGAGCAGGAACGGTTTATAAGGCTGTGGCCCAGCTGCTCCACACCCAACATGTGCATTTCAAGGCCCTCACTGCGGAGAATGGTCTGGTATTAGGTAACAAGAACAGACCAGATGAAGTCCAGTAGTCTTTCCCATACCCACTAAAATTCAAGGCCTCAAGCTACCTATTCCCTTCCAAGCCAGTAAGGTAGGCTGCTACAGTAGCTCCAGTACTTGGAAGAAAGAGGCATGAAAGGCCAGATTTACCAATAGATTTATATCCAAAGATATAAATAGAAGCCTGGCAGGATTTACAAAAGCACCCAAGCAGATTAGGTGTCTAAATCACCACATGCAGGAGAAAGGGCTTCTCCACTTCTAACCACTCCATACCTCTCCAACCCCAGCCACCACAAGAAAACCCAGTTCAGAGAGGACGGAAGCCCCTGCTGCTCTGCAGGTTGCTAAGGGCCATCCCTGTGCAATCCACTTCAATGGTGATGGCACCCAAATTCCCACAAGTCTCAACAGTGCAACCTGCAATGGCTGCATCTCTCACAGAATGTAGGTCTGCCTGTTTCCCAGAATAGGAGCTGCCTCTTCAGCCTCTCCTCTTCCCTTCCCCCACTAAATCTTTATTTTTCATAGACTTAATACTGTTTCAAGGTACAACCCTCATCCTGCCACCGGTGGGCGGGTGAGTGGGGGAAAGGGGCCCTTTATAATTGTAGTGTTGCAATCTGCCAGCCCGGCCAGGCGGCCTGTTCCCGCCTGCACTGTATTAAATACCTTATAACTGATTACACCCCCATGGGGCATGATTAGCAGTCTTCAGAGAACAAAGTCTACTTTCATAAGAATAAGAACAGACACGTACTGCTAACCTACTACACAGCTGGGCAGGTGAGGAAACAGGGAAAAAAGGAGGGGGGGGGTGGGGGGAGTTAACTGTAACTGCTAACTCTATTCTTTCCTTCCCTCCCCTATCCCAGCATCTCTGAGTTGATATTTCCACTGCCCTGAATTGTTCCCTTCAGACATACCCCAGAAGATTCAGGTAACGCAAGCTCATAAACAAACTGCTGCTTGTGGAAGTCGGGCAAAGTCCTAACCTGGAGAGGTAAGGCATTGAGGCAAGCAGATTGAGCTTTGCTCTGGGTGACAGAATTCCTTCACACCAGTTCCCAGGAAAAGGGAAGGGTGAATTCCAACAGCAGCATCAAAAACAAGAAGGAGGGAAAGCTCGAAATATGATCACATACCCACGCCCCTCTCTAACCTCTGTATATATCTGGAAAGTCTATATAAGTAAGAGCAAAGCATCTAATTCAATCTAGAGGTTGAAAGCTCTCCAGAATCAGGTGATTTTTTTTTCTTGTGGGAGAGAGGAGGCAGCAAACAGGAGGAAAGCCCTCTCCATCTGAAACAGATAATAGGGATCCCCAAACATACACAGTCCATATGCAATGCCGCAACAAAGAACCAGCCTGATGGAAACTTAGCCAATCTGACATGAAATGACCTACAACTCATTAGCAGGTGCCTTCCAAATCTCAAATGCCCACACAAACAGCCACAAACATTATTTGGTGCTATCTGGCCTCCATCTCAGCAAAGCATGAAGAATCAAACAGACTGTACAGCCTTTCACCAAAAGGAATACGAAAAATGGAGGCAACTCTAGGCTCAAACAAGCCTAGGATGAGCCCTTCTCCCTACTCTCCTCAAACCTATGACAGAGAAGAGCAGAGCACGAAGCTCCAGGAAGACGGTCTTATTTCAGACAGATGCCTGTGCAGCAGCTTCAACAAAAGAGTAAGAACCCTTCTAACTGTGTCATTTTGGAAACAGATCTCCTGCTTTACCCAGAGCCCACTGGCTTTGCCCATGGTCCCATTGATGCTTGTGGTAAAATTCTGGAAGCACTTGTGTTCAGCTGATGCATCTAGAAGGGGATATCTTGCTGACACATTCCACCCAGATTCTTACCCAACCCACCCAAGAAAGGATTCACTGATGGAGACACCAACCCAGCTAAAAATGTTCTACTTGTATCTGCTTTACTCAGCAGCTGATCCTTCAGCTAGCGCACAGGAGGTATCTGAACTGTACTGTCTAGTCTCATTTGTACAGCAAAGCCTGCATATTCTCTTTATTACAGAAAGACCTGAAGGGACCAACTGACTTTAGACTCTGGTGTACTCAGCATTGATATAAAAGCAGCAATACATTTACAGTTATCAAACAGATCATGTTTACGGGGTTTGGACAAATGGGAGGTTTCACCATAAACACAAGTTAGTCATTAGAAGCTCCTGGAGGTAATTTAAATTATTGCAGCCAGCACGAAAATAGTTTTACTTTGGGAGTTGAAGTCGTAAAGCTGTAATAAATCCAAGCAACACAGTAAAACTTTTTATAAAAGCTGAAAATTAGTTGTGAAGCCCCAGACGGCCTTGTATATAATTTGATTCTGCTACCATGGGTTAGCAAAAGAGAAACCACTCTTCACACTGTAAAAAAAAAAAAAAAAAAAAAAAAAAAAAGACCCAAAAACTCAATCATCTTTCAGCTCCTAGGAGACAGAAGTAGTCTGCTTACATTTTGTGTGTGTGTATATATATATGTAAAATATATAGAAATAATAAATATATGAAATTTTTTAAAAAACCCACACAACTAACAATGAATTGTTCAATCCCCCACCATGCTGGGCAACTATCAGTCAGGCATCCGAGCTCAAATTGAAGCACTGCAATCCAATGCTCTCCCCTGGCCACTGTACCCTCACAGCTACCCTGCACCCCTTCCCAGAGTAAATTGCCTTCCACCTCAGAGAAGCATTCCTGCTATTCTGATACCAGTATTCACCACCAAGGCAAGAGACCCTAATTTAGCCCCGCACGGGCCTTCTGCAAACTGCTAATCCCCAATACGCAGCTGTTTTTCAAATGTACGGGCATGAGCAAACCGTAAACGATTTATGGCGCGTGGCAGGAAGACTCCTGGCTCCCTGCGTAGGCGGGGTTTTGGGACAAGATCATGCTTGGACTAATGTTTATATTGCAAGTTGTCAGTCGGGTAGTAAATCATCTCTGGAGCTGCATAGTAATACAGCTCTCTCCACCCAGCCAGAGCCTTGATGACACTGAATCCTGTTATAGCCATTTCAGATACACCTGGGGACCTATTTACAAAGGCACCATCTAATCAAGGAAAAATGGATACACTTATAAGTAGACTCTACAGAAAATCTGCAGCCCAGCAAGGGTGATTTGCTTTCAGGAATCAATCCAAGCTGGTATGAGAAGCTTACCAAAAATGACACTCCATACTAGCCCTAGAAGAAATTGGATTCAGCGCCTACACAGACATCTACTAACAGAGTGCATCGCTAGCAAAATGCGGTTACCTGAGAAAATTCTTCTAAGCAAAGTTTTCATTTCCTAGTATTTACATAAACATAGTGCAAGCAACGCTTAGAAATTCAATTCTATAAATTCAAGAAATATATTTCACATACGTTAGTGCACAAGATGCTTTCTGGTCAGAAAAATGAAACCTCTTAAAGGTAGGATGTGAACTTGAAGTCCATTCTCAAGAAAGTTTACTTAACTCAAATTTAAAACAAATATCCTGTCATTTTCCATTATTTTCTTTTACCCTGACTTGAAAGGGCTGTGCACACAATACACTGGGTACAGATCTCCCACAGGTAAAAGGGAAGGGGGAAGAGTTCTCAATAAGGAAAAATTATAAATAAAAACAGAAAACAGAACAGTAGAATTAACTGCAATCACTTTTTGATTGTGTGAGATAGACCAGATTTCAAGTCATCTCTCTAGAATATTTTTAACCTTCCCATTGGGCAGCAGCAGAGTCCTCACTATTGAACAGCAAAGCTGCAGGATAACATCTGATTTAGGAGACAGTGAAGCAAGGCATCTTTGGGACTTGTACAGAGCTTGTGCAGCAAGACATTCCCAGGTCTAAACGCAGTTACCCTGAGTGGCATATGCTAAAATAATGGTCAAAAACCTTACTGCCACAGTGATTATCTAATTATCTAGTTATTTTACTTATATTCTCTTGAAACAAATGGTATAAAGTAAAACTTGCCTAAGGCTTTTTATGAGCCTAAGCATAGTTTTTCTAACTATTGGGAAATTATCTCATCTGTCCCTTTTGATTTCAGAACGATTCATGCATGACTGTTACATTAATGCAGCTGGACAACTGAGATTTTAAACACAAGATAAGAAAATCCAGTTATGACTCCTACAACATTGCCAAAGCTAGCTTTATCACAGAGCCAAAATACAAATACAGAACTCAATCAAAGACACAGTAGTCACTGTGGGACTCTAAGTTCTGAATTTGATGACCCCTAGAAATCAGAAATTTAAACCCATTCTCTCTTGCCACTAGCAGCAGGTCAGATCCTCTGTGCCTAAAAACCAGCCTAACCCTTGCAGGAAACCTTACTTTCCAGTCTTGACTTGTTTCACTTTCTCAGCATCACAAAACTTCTGTGAAGGTCAATAACCCTTTCCTTGCAGTCTTTACACCTGTCACAAAAGGGTTACATTATGCCCTAGAACAAAAACACGTGTTGTTCACAGAACAGCTCATAGGGAGGGTATCCATACAGGGATATCAAGGTTTGCATGACCTGCTGCTAGCTCTGAAAATCCCTCCACACACCCTTTCCTGCAGGAGTTCCCCTTGCATTTAGGCAGACATTACAAACACCTTTTTACACATATCTCCATACCACTGCCACTTACCTTTACTGGCCTATCCATCAAACCAAATTTACGCCTACTTGACCAAGCAGCAATGATGATTCTCTTGATCCTCAACACAGGTAGGACATGAGCACAGGACACAGACTGTGTCTTCCTGGACACTAGTACGTTGAGGCTCATGCTACAACTTAATGGATCTCACTTGAACAGCTTTAAAGCCCTTCCTTTCAGCCAGCTTCTGGACCAAAGTCCACTACAAGACTGCAATGTGGAGAGGCCAAACTCCACACGTTCTTTTCCCTCTCAAAAGCAAAGGCAAGAAGCCCAAAGTGCTTTGCCTGACCACTCAGCGTGAAGAGATAATACTTAACATGTCTTCACATACATGAGTGAGACAGTCCTCATCTATGGGCTGCACTATCTTTCCGAGGACCCAGCTCTCCACCAGCTTAAAATCCTCAACTACCAGGCATAATCAAAGCAACTGGAGTGCTTAGTGGGCTTGTTTTTTGGTTGTTGCTGTTTTTTTTCCTAATGTAGTTATCACCCCCCAAAAAAGAGGCTAGCGGGCAACCTAACATCGCAAATAAATGTGATTCAATACCTTGCCTCTAACACAGGCCAATACAAGGTGGTTTAGAAGATGGAGCAAGAAGCCCCACTGGACAATTATGGAACAAACAACCCTTTCTTCAAACCTTTACCTGTTAGAGATTGGGTTATGTCTGAAAAATACACCTTCTAAAACAAGTTCTTTAGCTAAAGCAAGTCTGAACACTTCCACTCATAAGTGCTTGATCTTTTCTGAATCCCGCTCAGCTCTTAGCCTCAGCACTATTATGTGGTAGTGAATTTCCACAGATTAGACATCATGTGAAAATACTTTAAAATCATTATTCAGTTTGATGCCTATCAGTTTCACTGAATTGCATTCACCTCAACTGAAGAATACATTCCACTCCTTCACCTCTGCACAGCAGTCTTCCTCAGACTTGGCATCCAGCATTGTTGAAAAGCAGAGGAAAACTGAGCCCACCCAAGTGATGCTTATCCTGCATTCCAACCATTGCAATGCTATTCTCACACTCCTACACGGCCTTCCACGCCATTTCCTTCCTAAGCACAGCTCCCAGAAGGACACTCTGGAGAGGATGGCTCACATCATTCCAAATATGAGACAGCCTGAAAGCTGATGCTCTTGGCCCTCTCTGTCTGAGCATACTAGCAATAAGACCATACGTGAACATCCCGACAATGAAGAGAACAATTTCTGAGTCTGGAACAAACAAGGGGTCAAAAAAAAGAAAAGATTAATTTAAGTCAAAAAGATTCAGCCACATAAAGTGTTACGAGTCATGGAAACAAGCAAACACCTCCTGGGAAGGGAAGAAAAGGGGGTCTCAGAGAGCCCACTCACCTTAAGCAAGGCATGGCCTGACTTGCACTCTCTAGCAATTTCACCATGCTACGGAATATGCAGGACAGTGGATCACGCAGGGGTCTACTTCATTTTGAAGTCATGGCTTGAAATATCCTTTTCATGTCTCCTCCACCAAGCTTTACTAAAGCATTCAACACCACAGTATCCAATCATCTCATGGACACTTACGGACTCTTCCTCAAATCCCCAGTAAGATGCATGTTGATCGTATGTCGTAACCAAAGAATGAAGTGCAAGAAACAGTAATGATCTGAACATATTCACATAATAAATCTGTGTCAGAAAGTAGGTATCCTACACTGCAGTTCAGAATTCTGACCACAGGGTCATCCTTCCCCTCCAACCAGCTGTAAAAGCACTTCAATTTTAAAAAGCAATATTCTTCCTACTACAGTTACAGACCCAGCCAATCTAGATCTAAGGAAAAGCCCTCAGGTACGGAACTGGCAAGGAAACAGGATGGATAATTTCATGCCCTAAGGCATTAGCCCTTTTTGCACAGATTACACACGCAGTTCCTTTGCAGTCCTGTGTAAAATGAGTTTCAGAGAGGATCATATTTACCCAGTTACTAGTGACTTGAAATACACGCAGCTAGCACATATGCCCCAAGTGCTCACTCTCTCCATAGCTCAAGGTGTCATACAAAAAGGGGCTATCTTCCCAACAAAAGCCTTCAAGCAAGGAGATGAACATACCCAGCTTCAGGACCTTAAATTTATTCGCAAAACATCAACCAAGTTGAACAGCCAAGAAAATCTGCTCTATTATGACAATTCCAGTTCTTGAAAACCCCAGTCAAAAGAGCAGAAATGAGTCAAAAAGGTGTCAAGCCAGATCCTCATTTCTTAGTGGAGGAATCCTGCCCTCAAGCTCTATCACACGCAGACTCATTTGAGACCCCTACATGTTATATTTCTCCCAGCGACATTAAAGGCAGAGGGTTATTAGCCATTACTACATTATTCTTGTCACATTGTGCTATAAAAGCTAGGCCCTTGCTAACAAGGACACAACATAGTTAATTTGTTATGATCTAATCTCCAGAATTTTTCTCAGGACTACACTGCAGATGAGGTGACACATGGAAATCTCACAGAGACCAGTTTTCAGTGGATCCTCCACAAAACACAGCAGACATTTTAATAGGCTAGAGAGCTCACCTTCAGAAAAATCATCAGCCTCCAGGACCCACAAGCATCAAGTCTACTTCAAACAACTACTGAAAAATACAAGCACAATTTACTGAAACTTGTTTATTTTGCTCAAACAGCTTGGCTTTCTTCGCATTTTCAAAAGCACTTTATATGCCACATCAGCTGCCACAAATCTTTTCTCCAAGCCAGCTCTGGTACTGTTCACACCAGCACATTGACCAAAAATCCTTCCTTGTCCCATCTGCCTTTATTTATCCTGCTTTAGGACAAAAAGGGGGCAGACCTGCAAAGGACTATACCTCTTTCAAAGCTATAGTCTATTTCCCCTACATACTGTGCCACATGCTTGTACTTAGAGTGGATAGCAGAGATAAGAATTCAGGGTTTGAAAGCTGCAAAGCAAGTGACTTAGCAGCAGCTAACAAACTACTTGAACTAGACTGGAAAAGAACACAAGGTCATCTTTGGTTCAGAAAGCTGGTTTAAGGAGGCAACAGGTCTTGGCGTGAAACTCATCCCTCCTGACCCAATGCCTTGTTAATATTAAAGATGAAGATAGCCATGGGCTGTACTTTGGAACTCTGCAGGCCCTGCTGAAATGTGTTCCCATGATTTCAAGAGCACTGGGTGCCTGGGAAGGAATGAAAAGCCAAAAGCTTCTTACACCAGAGCTAAGACCTGCTAGTTTAAATGCTGATTTAACTTCCACAAGCTGAAATATACTGTATACAATACACTGTTGGGATACTTATGCTTTCTGCAATGATTCACTAAGAACTGAAGAAAAGAGAGGAGTTGTATTAAAAGTGATTTGAAAAGTAACTGAAAGGCACGAACAACTCAAAGGACCCAGTTGCTGGGTACCAAATAGCTGGCCCTCTAAACTGGATCTCAACAGTGAGATCAGGAGTGGACAGAAAGGCCAGCAGTCCACCTGCACCACCCATAAGGGGATCAGTTAAAAGGTGAAAAAAACAACGTGGTGGAAGAAATAACCTAACAGAAAAGAGGATCACTAGAACTACCTAATTTTTGCATCATTTATTGCGGGAGCAGACCATCAGAAAGGATTTCATTGGGATAATGACTGGGTAGACCTCCTGTGATTACAGGGAATATAGCTACTTCAGCACTGACAGAACAGACTTTAGACTGCTTCCCTGGATGGCGTGTAAAGAGCGCTGGCTTACATCTTTAATTGAGCTTTTCTTCCCAGGGGCTCTTACTGAATTCTTCAGGGTCACTCCCGTTTCATCGACATCCTTGGCCTCTCAGTTCAGGCAATGTAGGCCTACTATGATGCAGAAAACACCACAGAGGGGGACAGTTTTTCAGGCATGTTGTTCACATATTCTCAAAAAATTCAAGTAATGGGACCAAAAGAATACGGTCTGACTCAGCATCAGCTCATTCTTGGCTTCCTTACCTGCTGTCTGATGCTTCAACAACGATTCATTGCTTCCTCTTACGTAGGTCCTTTATCCCAGTTCCTTCTCTGAATCTGTAAAACAGAGATGCAAACCTCTGAAAAGCTTTCTCTGGCACAGAACTACCTACATTTGATGGATGATTCTTTTCAGCAGACAACCTCCACCTGGCATCTCTCAGATCTAGGTCATTCTCAGCCTTGCCAGACTTCCATATCATTCGTACACCCTGATGCCTACCAACGCAATCTCCTGCCCATCTAAAAATACATTTATTAGCACTCAATCTTTTATTCTGCTCCACGTTGTCTGCCCAAGCCCAGAGCTAGATGCAGTTCAGTATTTATTGTTCACCTTTTTTTTTTTTTTTTTTTTAAATCTTCCCATGTTCCCAGGGGCTGCTCACTAATTCCATAGTAGGAAGCATCCCTTATACTAGAGAGTGTCCGGGCTGGTAGAGACATTCCCATTCCCCACTGCCAGGTTTGGCACCACGGGAGTGCTGCTCCCTCCCTTCCAATTCTGCCTCTGTCAGTCATACTCTTGTTCTTTAACACATGTGCTGGCCCAGACTTGTTCCACTTTGCAGCTCCTACTCCAGCAACACTCCCTACGCAGATACTGCTTTCTCATCCCCCATGCCATCTTCCTCTCCATCACCCAGACAAGGCTGCATCACCCTGCATGGACCCAGTTTGGCCTGCCGCTTCCGTGCCTGCTCTGCCCCCACCACAGGTCTCCCCCCGGGAGGGAGAGCTCTCTAATGCCCTGACGGTCGAGGCGGTGGCGCTACCACCCTCCCCCACGGGAACGGCCCCTTCCCCAGGGCCGAGGCTGCGGCCCTACCACCCTCCCGCACCCGGCCCCCACCTGCCGCCCGCCCCGCCCGGCTGACTCCCGCTGCCCACAGTGCGACCCGCCAAGACCCACTGTCTTCGGGGGCTCCGACACCTCACCCCGGGCCACACACGGGAACAGGGGAACCCCCCCGCTCGCAGGGCGCCAGCCCGAAGCCCGCCTGGGAAGGCCGGCGAGGCCCGGGGGCGCGGGGGGCCCCGCCCGGGCCCGGGCTCGGTCCCCGGCCGGTCGCGTTCCCCGCTCCCCGCCCCCGGGACCCCAGCCCGGCTCTGACCCGGTCGGGCTCGGCTCCGCCCAGGGTCCCAGTGACTTTGCGGCTGGTTCTGCCCCGGTTCGGCCCCACCTCGGGCCTGCCCCAAACTTTGCCCCCGCTCGGCCCGGCCCCACGCTCTCCCTTCAGGCCGCCATTTTGCCGCGGGGCACGCCGGGTAATCCAGCGGAATCCCCACGCCGCAGCGCAGCTGCGTCATCGGGCAGCACGGGAGGGGGCGGGGCCAGGCGCGGCGGCGCGCGGGCGGTGCGTCCCCCCCGTCCCCGCGGCAACGCGAGGGGCGGGGCGGGGGAGAGGGGCGGTGGGACGAAACCAAGGGGGCGAGGCGGGGGGGGGCTTGGTAGGACGAGCGGACCGAAGTGCCAGCGAAGAGGGGGTGACGGGAACGGTGCCCTCTCCTGAGGAGGGGCGAGGCGGGCCCCTCTGCCTCCTCTGCACCAAAAGAGGCCGATGGAGGTGATTCTGCGCCTCCACCCCGCTGTGGTGAGACCCCCCCTGGAGTAATGCCTCCAGCTCTGGGGCCTCCGCGTAGGAAGGGCATGGAGCTGTTGGAGCGGGTCCAGAGGAGGCCACGAAGATGATGAGAGGGCGGGAGCACCTCTCCTGTGAGGACAGGCTGAGAGAGTTGGGGTTGTTCAGCCTGGAGAAGAGGAGGCTCCGGGGAGACCTTATAGCGGCCTTCCAGTACCTAAAGGGGGCCCACAGCAAAGATGGGGAGGGACTCTATCAGGGCGTGTAATGATAGGACGAGGGGTAACGGTTTCAAACTGAAGGAGGGTAGATTTAGATTGGATATTAGGAAGAAATTCTGTACTGTGAGAGTGGTGAGACACTGGCACAGTTTGCCCAGAGAAGCTGTAGATGCCCCATCCCTGGAAACATTCAAGGCCAGGCTGGATGGGGCTTTGAGCATCCCGATCTAGTTGAAGATGTCCCTGCTCATTGCAGGGGGTTGGACTTGGTGATCTTTAAAGGTCCCTTCCATCCTGTCATGGTTTAACCCCAGCCGGCAGCTAGAACCACGCAGCTGCTCGCGCACTCCCCCACTGTTGGGACTGGGGGGAGAATCGGAAGAGTAAAAGTGAGAAAAAACTCGTGGGTTGAGATAAAAGACAGTTTATAGGTCGCGCAAACACCATGCACTCAAGCAGAGCAGAACAAGGCATTCATTCACGACTTTCCACTGGCAGGCAGGTGTTCTGCCATCCCCAGGAAAGCAGGGCTCCATCCCACGTAGCAATTACTTGAGAGGACAAACGCCATAACTCTGAATGTCCCCCCATTCCTTCTTCTTCCCCCAGCTGTATGTACTGAGCATGATGTCACATGGTATGGAATATCCCTTTGGCCAGTTGGGGTCAGCTGTCCTGGCTGTGTCTCCTCCCAAGTTCTTGTCATCCACCCCCCAGCCTGCTCGCTGGCAGGGCGATAAGAGGAGCAGAAAAGGCCTTGATTGCTTAGCAACAACCCAAAATATCAGTGTTTTACCAATACTATTTTCATCCCAAATCCAAAACATAGCACTATACCAGCTGCTAGTAAGAAAGCCAACTTCATCCTAGCCGAAACCAGGGCACAACCCAAACTATTCTATGATTCTGTGATATGTGTTTAGGGACACGGGATGGGCTGGCAGGCTGTTAGCTGCCTTTTGCTGCATGGCTCTGGCAGAGGCCACTCGCCTGGCTGGGGAAGGGTGCAGAACCTGCCCCTGCTCCTGCCCTTGCACTTGCTTTTGGAGGCTCCAACAGAGCAGCAGGGCTGCAGCCCTTGGCCACCTTGCAGGCGACTTCTGAGGTTACGCAGTTGTCCCATATCAGAGCAGACCCTGAAAAGAGGCAGTTCAACCTTTGAGCTGGTGATGATGACAGAAAAACAATAGTATTGGGGGGTTACAGCAATTAGAGCCTGTGGGTGCACTCAGGACCCCACAGTGGGCTCACAGTAACTGCAGGTGATCTGCCCTCTTCAGGTCTTTGCCAGCCAGGACAGTTCACCGGGAGGCAGTGTCCAGGATCAGCTCCTTCCCCTTGTTAACGTTCCTCAGTCCCTGAGAAACACCCTGACATTTTGAGGCATATTACAGCCTGTAATTATCCCATCTTTGAGACCACGTGGAGAAGGAGGGAGAGGGGGAGAGCAGTGAATGGAAAAATCCACCTAAACCCTCCGAGTACAACTGCTTGCCTCTTAAAGGAGGGAGCTGAGGGCAGTGTTTACCAGTCAAAGATGAACCAGTGAAACCTGAACACAACTTAGGTAATGCACTTTGGTCTTTAATTATAAAACCATCCACTCTATTGTTCTAGGCTTGGGAATTCAATAAGTCAATACGTTTTAATTTTGAACCAAATCACTCCGTTTATTCCGCTCTGAGCTCACATGGGTATTTTGTCCATTGCCTCTCATGCCTGGTGCATAGCCTTACTCACCCTCCAGCCCCCCTTCCCTATTTTTGTTTCTTTTATAAACATCTCCTGAGTTGATATTCACATGGTAAATAATAGAGGAAATATGCACGGTTGATAAAAGATAATATATGGAAGATGTTCCCCAATGTACTACATTTATGAAGCCTTGGGATTTGCATTCAGGTAGTACCAGGCTCACAGTGCTGCAAACTCTGCCCAAATAGTCCATTCTCTTACACAATAAAAGACATGTGCTCAGCAGGACCCCGCCTCTATGACCTTGGGAATATTGTGCAAAAACATCTGCTGCGCACCCAGCAAGTGCCGTCTGTACCATGCCACGCGTCAACCAGGGATATTTCAAGAAAGCCTTCAGTACTTGTGCCCCCATAAATTCTCCAAATCCTCCCTATGCAGGAGTCAGATAACAAGCAGAAGGACAATAGCTCCAAGAATCCAGGCTGCCCATCTGCTCTGCACTTCCAGATTCTTGCTTCCACAGCGCCAGCTGATGAAATTTTCATAGCTGATGAGGTTTCTCATTTCCATCGGGCCTTGCTGCCTTGGAGCCTTCACAGTTGTGGTCTGTTCAGGTTTCCGTGGGTGCGCACTGATGGCAGCAATGATTAGAGTCCTTTGCTTTCTTTTGGTGACCTTTCAGAGTAGGATCTCCAAGCTTTTTGCAAGTCTAGGTGAAATAAGCCCTGCAGAAAGGAGAGAGCTTGGTTTTCAGATGGTCTTGGCATTTACTGCTGCCATTAAACTTAACTCTTCTCAAAATCAGATCCCAAGGTCAGACAGCCAAAGGGAGACAGGAACTGAACTCGGGATGCCTGAATACGTCACCTGCTCTGAGCACCGAAAAACACTCTTTCCTCAGATCCCAAGGGCCTTGATCCCCAATCCCCCTCCCTCTTTCTCCACACACATCCACCCTGCCTTTCCCCGTATCCAGTATGCTTGTGAGCTGGACTCACCACTGCCCTGAGCCCAGAGATGTGACATGATGCGGAAGCATGACGTTAGGTTACATTATATTCATTTATATAACACCATTAATACCAAAGTGCTGCTCCCTGCTAGAGCCAGTTGCTTGCTAAAGCCTCTGAAGTTCAATTAACAAGCACCAGGTAATATAACACTTGACTCCCAATAATCCTTTTATTTTAAGGGGCCTCTGGCGGATGTAAAGCCCTCAGCAAACAGTCCTGGAAGTACATTTGAGATTCTCTCAAATACCAGCTGAATTTATGACCCTTAGTGAAGAGCAGGGAGGAATCTCTTCAACATACTTTCCAGCTGGCAGCACTTTATATAGACCCCTGTAACTGTATAAAAGGAACCCCTGGAGGGGCAGGTGCCACCCTGTGGAGGGACAAATCCCTCTGAAGTGCCTACAGTCTTGGCTGGTGAAGAAGTCGACAGCAGAAGTAACGTCTCCCACCAGAAGAAGGCAATGCAGGCTTGGTCCTCTCAAGTTATGCACCAACCCAGGTCAAGCTGGGAAAATGGTGGGTGCCAGACCACCCTTTGGTGGCTGGTTCGGAGGCTATTACCTGCCTAAGAGCTGCATGAAGTCACATTTCTTCCTGTTTGGATGACGCAGTCCTGAAGGGACTCTTAGGAAACATGCACTGCCCCTGCTACTTCTCTGACTCCAGCTGCCTGAAGAGGCTGCACAGGGGATTCCCCACTAGGGGCTCAGATGGGAAACCCTCAAAGGCAGAAGGCGTTTCATGGATGGGTTGAGCTGACCAAAAACAAAAAAAACCCAAGCCATATTTTGAGCAGAGCTTGCACTCTGGGATATGCCCGTACAAGAGGAGCCCAGCACCCAAACCCAACAGCATCTTGGGAACAGTAGGAACAGCAAAGCACAGCCAGCCTCGGCCAGCCAAACAAGTCTATGGATACAGAATTGGATGGCCAAACACACCCTGCCAGTATACCTGGGGCATGCACCTATCAGAAAAATACAATCCACCAGTAAAAGAGTTGCTAACAACAGCCGTGTGTATAATTCAGTCCATTCCGCTCTATAAGAGTGAGGGTTGCAGCTCAATTTTAACATGAAGATACAACCCTCAAAAAACTCCTGGAATTTTTTCACAGGCAAACACTTCGCTGTCAGGATCCCCAGCAACAACGTCTGAAGAACAGAACTGTGCTGACCCATCCTGGGCCAAAGTGCTGTTTGTCTTATGGGACTGTCTAAAAGCACCCATCATGGTTGGGATGTAATTGTGCTGGACACTGCACAGAAAGACAAGCAGACAATCCTACCACTGGGGCTTGAATCTCTGGATCTCTTGAATCTCTCTCAAATCATCTCTGCCAACACAGGATCGAGGATGAAGGCAGAACTGGAGAATGATGACAGAAAACCACGATCACAGTACCCTGGCATTTGGTAGAGCTCAGTGGTTTCATGCCATCATGGAGTTTGAGCAGAGAGGGATGCACAGCTCACAATGGTATTTCAAGCGTACGTAGGGGCACTTTCCCCCAACTGGTATACCTGATGAATACATTGCACATCAACACTTCCCCATTACAATTGCTGTCTATGCATGTTTCGTGCATTTATAAATGCGTATGTATAAAAATAAAATAAATAAAATAGATATCAGTGACCCCTACTGGCCATTTCTAACTAGCCATAAAACAGTGCAGCAACAGCTGGCTCTTGCCTCTTGCCCTGTCCCTAGTGCAGGCGTTCATCGTGGGGCAGGGAGCACAGAGCCTGGCAGCGGTGGATTTGTACTCTCTGCACTTGCCTTGTGCCAGTTGCATCACTCCCGGGGGCAGGCAGCAGAAATGGGGGTCTTCTGGTCTCAAGTAGTTGGTTGTGGCATCCCCCAAATCCCTCTGCTCCCTGCCAGCTCCATGCCACGTTCACACGCTGAATGAGTCCTGGCTCTTGCACTGGGCCCTGCATGGGTGGCTCTAACTTTTATCCAGGGCTCTGCAAGGGACCAGGTACTGGGCTGTGACCTTATATTCTACCAGAAAAAGCCTGTTCCCAGCCGGGACCCATGCCACGGTTACCACTGCTCCTTGGGGTGAGCTCCCCGCCAGAGGAGCTGCCCCAGCATTGCACAGTTTCTCCTCCCGCAGCCTCGCCCGAGCCCCGCCAACGCTCCCTGCAACGCCTTTGCCCCAACGGGTGCTAAATCCAGCACGGATCCATCCCCGTGCAGCAGAGGCTGAAGGGCAGTCATCCTCCCCACGCCAGCAATTCCGCCTGGTGAAGGAGTGGAGGGAAATGGCACGTGTGGGCGAGGGGCAGGATGGCTGCTCTAGTGCACGGCAAAACCCCAGGGGAAGCAAAGGCTGGAGTCACGGTGTCAGCCTCAGACCGAGACTCAACTCGAGGGGCTCTGCCTCCCTTCCCCTTTGTCAAAACTTGTTTAGCTTGTCATGCTAATAAAGTGTTTGAAATGAACCGAGTTAAAAGTATGTGGAGAGGAAGGGCGGGGGGGGAAGGAGGCGTCTCTCTCACCAGAGCGCGCGGGGAGGTGGTGGAGGGGTTAGGCGTGATGATGGCTTCTCCCCAGCCTGCACGGGCAGAGGGGGCTTCGTCCCAGCCTGGGGCTGAGCGCTTGCCTGCCTGCAAGGGGAGGTCGCTGCACGCCGGGTGTCGGGGATGGCACTTCACGAGGGTGCACAAACTGGCGGGGGAAGGAGCTGATCCCCCAAGTCCTCCCAGGGCAGAGCAGGGACTCACAGGCTCTTTCAGGCAGAGGCACATGGCTGTGTGTCGTCGCCTGAGGAGCCCTTCTGTGTGCCTAGCGTGCGTCTACAACTCACAGAGACCTTTCTTTTTTTTTTTCGTTAAATCGGCAGCACTGCTCTCCCCACGCAGCTCTCGTTGTTTATAGGGACGGGTCCAGGCAGGCCGGGGAGGAATTACCTTTCCCTAGGACACGCTTGGTGCTTGGCTGAGCACACAGCTTCCCTGCTTCACGGGAGCTGCTGAAGGCCAAGGAGCCAGTCAGTCTGCAATTAGCCTCCACCCCAACACTCGTCCACATCCCTTGGGCCTGCTAATTACGGACTCCCCTCCTCTGCACCCAGGGTTCAAGGCTTTCTAAGCATGGGCCAAAGTTTCGTGAAATGACCTTGAAATTCACTGCAACAGGCTCTCCTGCTAGGTTTTCCTGCAAATGCCAAGATACGCCAACCTCTGTAAATACCCAGGAGCAAGCTCGGAGGCAAGCACCGAGGAAGCTCAAAACATTTGCTTCAAGAGACTCCCGTTAAATGCTTGCACGCTCCTGGTGAGATTAAGAGGTTTCATTGCTAGAGCTGCCAGCTGGAAAGGGAGAGGGAGAGGGCTTGGCTGGAGGTGGGCTTCGAGGCACCCGCAGGTGTGTGCCAGCAAAGGGAAAGCCTGGCAGATATCTCCTTCATGCTCCAGTCCTTCCAGACCTCCTCCCGGCAGCGGGAGGCAGGCAGGGGGGAATGGGTACACCCCCTGAAGTCTGTGCCCTTAGGAGAGCCCTGACATTAGCTGTCACGCACACATGCAGAGGGAAGCCAGAAATCACAGGGCAAAACAAGATCCTACACCTTCTCAATGAACTCATGGGGGTTTTTTGAAGGGGGATGACTCAGTCTTCAGAGCTGTGGGTGCTCAAGATAAGACATCTTTTCTGTAGATGCCCTCCGTATAGACATCCGCCTCTTTCCCTCCCTCTTCAAGTCAAACTGCTTTTGCCGTTTTTCTTTTTTTCTTTTTTTTTTTTTTTCTGGTGGATCTATCTTGTCTTGGATAGAAGTCCTGAGGGTGGACTCGGGGAATCTGTATCTCAAAATAACGTGTGACTTAAGCTCACTTTTCCAGCTCCTTGCAGCAGGTTTGGAGGCTGCCGGGTACTGAGCTCAAGTCCATTACAATGTCACATGGGCTCTCCTAGACTCAAAAGATCTGTTTCAGAGGAGCAGCCCAGCAGACAGTCGGATATTAGCTGGTCCCAACAGAGTAGCTGCCTGGAGGCCAGCGCAGGCTTCAGATCCCCCTCAGGAAGGAGCAGCCCTTATGATGAGGGACTCCCCACAGCTGGCTCAAAGCAGAAGAGACGCGAGCTGGTGCTCAGAGGCTTGGAGGGAGGCTGACACTTTGCTCTGAATACCCAGGAATCACCTCTCCACGACATCTCACAGGCACCACCAGAGCATCCATACAGTTCATTGCCCCTTGGCCTTGGTGATGGGAAAGGTAGGCTGGGCCACCCCTCTGTCCAGTGGATATGTATGGATAGTGCCTCCTCACGCCCAGCATCCTTCCTTTCCCAGGACCAGGTCCGCATGGCTCAGGGGAAGGTACAAGCGTTGCTCGGCACAAAATTACTGAAGAACCTGCCCTTGTGGAAAGCTGCTCCTTACTCCATGGACTAGAGGTCATCTTCAGTAAGAGGATTTACAGCTCTTTGGAGTTCATTCCTTTTTATCCTCACTGTCTATATAAATGTTTAGTCATTTTTTAAATGAATGCCTTTTCTTGTTACCCAGTGGCAATTAGTTCCCCAGATCATCAGCATTTAGGATAAAGCCCATCCTTCCTGTCGTTCATTTTGACTGCACTTATGTCTGCTTTTGCCTTGTGTCCTGTCAGGCTGCAAAGGATGCAAATAAAAGAGGCTCATGATGAGCCTAGGCAGTGTTCCCAGGGACTCCAGGGTCACAGGGAATGTGACATTGGGCTTGGACAGCATTCCTGGAGGCTTTGGGAAATCACAAAATACATCCCAGGATAGCCCAGGGTGGCTACCCTTAATGCAGTACTGAAACGGAGGAGAGTGAATCCCAGGGCAGCTCCCATACGCTGAGGCTCCCCTTGCAGAGCCACCAGGCTAAGGGAATTAGATACTTCCCTCCCCTGTGACATTTCTGGTGGCCTCAGCCACGAGACCTAGGAAGGTTTGAAGGGCGTTTGGAGACTGAATTGCAATTTTTCCACCAGAGAGCAAAACTTAGGGCAGGGTGACACAGGACGCATTCAACAAGACCACAGCTTGGTCTTTTCTCCATTGTTCCCCAGATCTGCCACCAGCCCTGCTGTTGAGTGTATGCGTCATTGTCTGTCAACAGCGGCCACGCTCTGCAGGGCAGCAGATCATCAAGATGGTGCAATTGGGAGGGAAGAGCCAGGAGGTTTTCCACCTTCGACCTTCACCCTCTCCCTGCTTCTCTTTTGCCCGCCCCCTCTACTTCCCCGCTGCAGGCACAAACACCTACTGCCCATGGAAGCTATTTCTAAGCAATCCCGAGCATCTGGGGAATGAGGCTCTGAACAAATATCGGAGCGTGCGTGTGCAGTGAGTGCACACGCACACACACACATACGCACAGCCACGGTGCTGCCGCAGAGTCAAATATAGACCTTGGGGAAGGGGGAACAATGGCCGGGGTTGGGTTACATGGCTGCAGGGCCAGCGAGCTGCTGATGTTTGTTGTGGGCTGGGGTGGAATGGGAAAAGCAAGGGGGGTGGGATGGGGGAGAACATTTGTTTTAACCCAGACACCCTGGGCTGGTGCCGTGCGTAAGGCGGAGAGGGTGACCCAGAGCGAGAGCTGCAGGAGAGGATGATCATTTGAGTTGGCAGCTCGGAGGTGTTTGCGGTCTTTCTCCAGCTGGTTTGTGCCGCTCCTCTGCCTCCCTCAAGGGATTAGAGTGGACAAGAAGGGCTGAGTTTCTCTGGGCTTCTGCACAGGGAAGAGTTTTTTTCTCTCCTTGCTCTGGTAAAGGCTCCTTGGTGGAAGAGAAGAAGCGACATCACCTGTTCCCTCAGCCCAGCATCCGCTCTTCACCCCTGATGTCCGGCTGCCTCCAAGGTGCAGGTTCCAGACACCGGAAGAAAGAGAAGGAACTCCAGCTGGTTTTGACAGGTAATTCCTCCTTGTGGCTGGGAGTGGTGGTGGTGTGTTGGAAGGACGGCTGGGGAGGGAGCCTGCAGCTGCCACACATTGGTGGAGGGGAGACTGTGGAGACAGGTCGCTCCTGTTCTGACTCCAGGTCCCTGCTTTGTGGGATTTACTTCACCGGAGGGAAAAGCAGTGGAGGGACTCTTATGGCTAGGAAAAAATCCTTCCTAATTCTGACCCAGCAGCTGTTCCATCTGAGACGCCTCTAGGGATGGCATGGCAGGGATCAGAGCCCAGCAGAGCAGGGTCTAAGCCAAGCGCAGGAATCCCCTCCTCAGTGCCCATTTCTTGGGTTTGCAAATAGAGCTGCTCTGCTTGAATCATGCTGGGCAGCCCAGGGACTTCCAGAGCAAGGCTGGGACTAAGGAGTGTGCCCAGGGACAGGACAGGAGCCCTTCAGTGCTGAGGAAGAAGTGCACCCAAGGTCCACAGTGCTTCGGATTCCCTTCTGGTCTCTTCTCCTTCCTCTGTACACACCTTTTTTGCTCCCACCCATCCCTGCCTGCTTCTGTCTGTGATACTCGCACACAAAACCAAACCTCAAACCCCAAACCCCATTTCCTCAAATATGCCCATTTCACCCCCTGTGAAATCCCACCCTGGTTCCTGTTCCCCATTCCCCTGCCATGGCGTTCAGATCTTCTGCAACCAACTTTACCTCCTCAGCCCAGGTGGTCCTCGCTCCGCGCCACAGCTCTCACCTCCGAGAGAAGCGGCACGGGGAGAGCCACGTGTCCCGCTCCACTGACTGCAACCTAATCCCATCTCCCTCTCCCGCAGTGCTCCCGTTGTGGATGCAGATACTTACAGATATCAACATGTGCCGGGACCCCTCCACAAGCACCCTCCTACCTGCCCATTCAAATGCACATACAGCATCCAGAGGGTTTTTCTTTGGCGCGTTTAACCAAGTGAGGTTTAAAAGCACCTAGGCACGGTTGTGCAATGGCGTTGCAGCACAGCGCGGTCAGGACTGGGGCAGATCCCAGCAGAGGAGTGCAAGAGCAGGTGAGGATGTTACGGGAGGTGGTGTTGTATCTGAGACAGTCAGTGTAGGCAGTAGGATTTCAAGGAGGAGGTGAGGGTGAGGCTGAGCAGCCTACACTCAATGTTGGAGGTGCCGCCAGTAAAAACTTGGCCTCCAACCATGACTGGCAGAGCAAAGAGTGCAAGGCAGGGTGTTGTGGGGGTCAGAGGAGAAAGGTGGATCCTCCCAGGTCCTAGAGCAGCAGTGACTGAAGGAGAGACTGGTTTTTCAGCGAGTACCAGGAGCTGTGATTTGCTCTCAGCCTCACTCTCTCCATTTTGTTGTAAGCCCCAGGTATGGCATGAACCAGGACTCAGAAGCAGGCTGAGCTGGATGGGAAGGATCAGGGGATAAGAATGGCTGGAGAACCACAGGAAGCATCTCAGAACAGAGCTGGTGCACACCCATCCCATGTATACCCGAGGAGCTGATGGAGCGGCCTGAGCAGCAGGAGGTTTGGACCTCTCTGGCCCTCGGGAACCTTGAAGCAGTTAGGTGGGGTGACAGAGACAGGAGGAGGCAGGCAAGGAAAGGAACAGTGCTCCTGGCCGACAGGAGATTAGGAAAGAGACAGGAAGGATGCAGCTTCTGCAGCGGTGGGCAGGGTGGGAGGCTCCCACGTTATTGCTCAGTAGGGTTGTGCTGTCCAGACCTGCCGAGGATGGAGCAAGCAGGGGTCTGCAGTCAGAGCCGGCAGAGAGCTGGGCTTTGATGGGACTGCTGGCTGTTGGGCTGTCCCAGGGTGCTGGAGCCCGCAATGCCACCCACGGCTGCCGCAGGGTGTGTGGTGCTGCTGGGGCTGTCAGGAACTGCAGACGGCTGGGAGCACTGGAGAAGGTGAGAGCAGGGATGGGGTGAACGTTGCCTGGTGAGGTGAGGAGATGGGATGTGGAAGCATCCACCTAAGTGCCAGGAGCATGTGGTTCTTTTTCCCTCCTGGTGGGAAACAGCAAACCTCGTGCGGCGCAGGGGTAGAAGGCGGCTGGCTGAGGGGAATTTGTAATCTAATTAAGGATTGCTAGGACCTTTGAAGGTGACAGATACGATCTTGTTAAGTAGCAGAAAGGCCATGCAAGGTGAGGAGGAGAGTGGGCAGCTGTTCCTCCTGAAAACGTGAGGGCCCAGCCCCTCTCCCAGGGTTGTCTTATTGTTCACCGAGGCGCTGGTATCCACGGCTTGTGAGCAGCAGCGAGCGAAGTGCTGGGGACCGCAGCTTGGCCAGATGGCTACTTTCTTGTGGGGTGACTACTGCATGTTGCACCTCTACTTTAAGGATGGGGCTTCTTAACCCTACAGTTTGCCAGTGGAGGTGTGTTAGTGGCCCCTGAAGCCGGCAGGGAGGGGCTGCAGGAGGCGTTTTCACTTATGTCGGATAATCTGAGCGAAATGAAGGCTCGGATCATCCCGCACCGATTTCTGAGAACGGGACCAGGCTGCGAGGCGGCGATGGCCGGCGGCCGCAGCCCCTACCCAAGCATGTGTGTGCAATCGGGAGGGGGGCGAGCGCTGCAGCCCCCCCGAGCCCCGGGTGGGGTCTCCCGGGCAGAGCCGAGCCCCGGGGGGGCACCCCCAGCCCGGGGCACCCTTCCATCCTCTGCGGGTCGGTCCGGGGTACGGGCCCGGTGACCCCTCGCAGACACAACCCCACACACCCGCCTCGGGGCGGGCGGGCCCGCGATGTGGCCGTGCCGGGCCCCCCCCCCCCCCGTCCCCGGCGGCGGGAGCAGGGCAGGGGTGAGCGGGCAGGGCGGGCCGGGCCGGGGGCTGCCTGCGGTTTGGGGCGGCGGGGAGGCGGGATGTCCCGGGGAGGGAGCGGGGATGTGCAGGCACACGCAGCCGCTGGCAGGCGGCCGGGGCTGCACGGCGGCGGCGGCTGCGGCGGCGGCGGCGGCGGGCGGGCGGAGCGGGGCGGCGCGGCGCGGCGCGGCACACGCGGCGGCAGCTCCCTCCGCAGCCCCGCGCCTCCCCAGCCCCGCCGCCGCCGCCGCCGCCGCCGCCGCCGCCGTGCCGGGCCGGGCATGGCCGCCCCCCGCCGCCGCGCCCCGCGGTAGCCCCACGACCCGCCGCGTCGCCGAGGTGAGCAAGGGGAAAGGGGAGAAGGAGGGAGCAGAGCGCGGCGGGGACCGGCAGACAACCCCCCCACCCCCCGCCCCGGGAGCCCCCCACCGCCACCGCCGCCCCGGCAGCTGGGGGACCGGCGGGGCCGGGGCGGTGCGGGGCTACGCGGAGCGTCCCCTCCGGCCAGCCCGGGGATGGGGGGCGAGAAGGTGGGCACCCCCGTGGCCCTGGGGATTCGGGGTGCTCCCAAAGTCGCAGCGCGGGGGGCGGGGGGACGACAGGAGGGGCGAGCCGCAGCGGCGCAGCATCCTCTGGGTTCCCCCCCCGGACCACGAGCCTAGAGGGGTCCCTGATAGCCCCCAGTTTAGGGAGAAGTGCCTGCTAGCTCCCCTCCTGGGGTTGTCCTTGGTAGCCCCCAACCATTTGAAGGACCCTAATACCCCCGAGGGGCAGGTTAATAGCTCCGGGGGTGTCCCTAACAGCCCCTGGGGGGCGGGTAGACCTCAACCCAGCAGGGCTGTAGCGGACGAGTGGGACGGGGGGAGCTTCCTCCCCTGTGACCCAAAGCCGGGCCTGCCCTGGTGCTGGTCACACCACCTTTGGGCACCGGCTGTCCCCCAGGATGCCCCCAGTGCCTTGCCGGGGTCCGGGGCAGCCCCTGGGTGGGTGCTGGGAGCAGTGCCTGTTGGGTGACTGCATAAGGAGGTCTGGGAGGCAGCACCTCAAGTGAGGAGGCTGGGGGGAGCTGGGGGGGAAACGAGCTTTGCGATGACATGTGGTCAGAGGTTGAGCTCCTCACAGCCCTGAAGGAACAGGATACCAACCATTCAGCCCTAAATTATTCTGTAAGTTCAGTAGGAATTGCTTCACCCTCCCATGAAATGCAGCAGCTGTTCGCCACTGCCCAGTATTTTGGGGCAGGAGGCAAAGGAGGGTCCTGCGAGCATGGTGACAAGGGGGCCATGGGGAGGGAGGATACATCGGTCCGTGCTGGGATTTGGCTGGGGCAGTCATGATAACATCCTGTAGCCCCTCTGAAAATGCTGCATCCTTCGTAGGTGATGGTTTCTTTGCTGGAGAGATGCTTTGAGCAACATCATTGCTTTTTGTGGGCTATTTTGTCTGGTCCAGGCAGGTGAAGCCCTTAGCAGGGTCTCCCAAACCTCTTCCTGCAATGCATGTGTACGTGTGGGGGGGTGAGAGGACTTCTACTCCCATCTGAGAAATCTTTCATGCAACTCTCAACCCAACACAACCTTCCCGAGCTAAAGAGTCGAGCTGAAAGTGGAATGGCCCCTGTCCATCACACCCACGCAGCTGGATGGAGCCTGCTCCATACCTTCACTACTCTTCTAGCAAAAATGTTTAACCCCTCCCATCTCATTATAGTAATATATTTATGATATCACCCTCGAATTTCCTGCCCTTAACAACCCCAGAAGGCTGGGAGGGAATGAAGCATTTTTGGAAAGTATTTAATGTTACTTCAAGAGGGCAGGAGGCAGTTGGAAAATAGATGAGGGCAGGAACCCTGGGCGGACAGGGCTCTCTGCAGGACAGCCGAGGAAAAGGACTGCACCTAGCGGGAGATGCATGTTTGCCTTTCCTAGCTGGGGCTGCAGCCTGGGTCTAGTGCCTCTCGCTTCACTCCCTTGCTTGGAAAATAAAACAGGGCTGTTGTTTACCCCCTGCTCATCTGCTAGATCTACTCGACTCCTTGCCCTCCTGAAGGGCTTGAAAAGCAGCTTGGGTGCTGTAAAAAGACTCAGCCCATCTATTCATTTGAACGTGCACTACATGGACTTTGCATAGCATGAAGCTGAAGCCCCCCCAGATCTAGAGAGAAAAGATTAAGGTCTTCACAGCTGAGCTGGTATTTCTGGAGGCTTCTGCTCTCTTGACAGCAGCTAGAAGGGGCAGGTGCTCCAAGGTGCAAAGTAACAGCCTGAGCTATTACATGGTCAGGATTGAGTGTGTGCACTCAGTTCTTCCATATGTGCATTTTAAAAGGCTTTTTGATTCCTAGTGCTCCAACGTTGCCTTAGAGGAAGGAGCCTGGAAGGACAGAGAGGAGTGCGGTGACAAGTCTGTACAAAACTGGATGTTTCAACTCAAAACTGCCAGGTAGCGGAGAGGAAGGGATGTGTGAAGTGAAGCTGTGGTGTCAGCCAGGGGATTTTCCTGAGCTTGCTCTTTTTCTCTCTGTAGGTGTTCATCTCGGTTGGGCCACACTGACCATGCTCAGGGGCTTCTGTCTCCAGCTCATGTCCTTGGTTTGGATCCTCTTGGCCCATCACCAGCTTGCCCAAGGTGAGTCTCTGTAGGCATGGGACCTTCTTTCTTATATCCATCTTTCCAAACCTGTCCTTGGCATTGCTGAAGTCTCCTCAGTTCTCCATGCAAAATAGAGTTGGCCTGATCTGGAAGACCAGAAAATGCTGCTCAGTCATCCAGCACCTGGGGGAAGGTGACTGGTGGCAACTGTAGAGACCTTCACTTTGGTGCCCATGGGGCTGGCAGTGGCTGAGCAGACCAGCAGTGAGAGGTCCCACTGCTCTGTTTCTCACAGTTTGGGTGAATGGGTCCCTGAAGTGATGAGCCTGCTGGGAGAGGAAGGGCAAGTGGGAAAGAAGATCCCAAAACTGAATGGCTAATCCTGCATCCCATGAGACAAAATCCCTTCCCAAAGATGAGTTTGCTCTCCCCGTGTTCTGGATAAGTGATGAATTCCCAAAGCCATCTGCCAGGAGAGATGGTTACAAATAGGAAAGGCGACAATACCCAGGCTTGGGCTGAGCATTCCCAGGATGCTGCTCCAGCTCTGTGGTGGCTTGTTTTGGGAGGCTCTTATCCTCAGCGGTGGGACCTCCCGCCTCACTGCAGCAAAAATGCGTGCATGTGGATGGGGGATTTCTCCCCCTGCTCGCTTCCTAGGCAGCACATTGTGTGGCTTGAGGAAAGCCTGAGTGTGCATCTTGGTGTGGGGGCTTTAACCTGCTCCAGTCCAGGATGGAGGGGCTCAGTCAGGTGAGGGCGTTCATCTCCTGGGCCTGACCTGGGATCATGCTGGGCTCCTGGAGAACCCCCTGCCTCCTGACATTTGTTCTAGCTCTACTGCCCATGGAGCCAGAGCAAGCCAGCTCCCCGTGAGCCTAAAATACACGCCGGTGATGGGGGAGAGGGGAAGGTGGAGATGAAAGGGGACACCTAGCTGGAGAAAACAGGCCAGCAGCGGATGAGAAGTGGCACAGCAAGGCCACGGCTCAGTTACAGCTTCTGTGGCCTTTAAATAAATAAACAGAACTGGATACCTGGCCCCTTGCAATGCCCAGTCCTGCCTCCCCATGACAGAGGGGGAGCGCTAGCAGCTGGGTCCCGGTGGAGGGCATGAGCCCTGAGCAGACTGCTCCGTGCCAATAGCTGTCCCTGGGGGTGAGGATGTCCTGGGAGACAAAGAGGATCCATGCGCGGTCCCTTTGTGCCCTTTACGGTACCTGGTCCTGAGCTTTCCCACCATGCTTGTCACATGACCATGGGACCAAGGTCCCGGGGGGGTCAGGCCCTATTACACAGGTTGCCTTAATGCACAGGCTACCCCAGATTTTGCCCAGGAGAGCCTGAAGTCTAAGGGAGGCAACAGAGAGAGGGTGGGGGGGATGATCAGAGACCAGGTAGTTTTGAAGCAGGGTCCCATTTCTCAGTAAAGGCAGTGTTGTCGCTGCTTGGGTGACTGTAAAATCCTCATCTCTCATGTGGCATCCAGCCGTTGAAAGGAAGGTCCCCCACCTTACAGTTCTGAGAAAGTGCAGGCTGAGTACTTAGGAAAGAAAAAAAAGCTGTGAGCCAGCAGGGCCGCCGGCAGATCCGGAGTCATCTGCGGTCTCTGCTTAACCTAACTCCCCCCCATCTCCTGCCTTGTAGGTGATGACTGCAGCGAGCGCTGTAATCTCGCCCATGGCTGCTGTGACCAGGATGGGAAGTGCAGGTATGGCTTGTCCTTGGCTCCCCACTCCTGCTGCCCCCGACCATAACTGCCCTCACTCCCTCCTTTGCCTGCACCCCTGCCACAAGCTGAGGCTCCTGGAATCAGCGGCTCTGCTATCTTTTTACCTGATGCCCTCTGGAGCGGGAGATTTTGATCCCTCATCCCCTTGCTGGTCTCCTCCAGCCTTTGCTCAGTGCTTCCAGGGTCCCCCCCACAACGCACTGATGGACATTGTTCTGCTGAGCACTTTTTGTCTAGACAGGAGCATGGGACAGCCCAGTCATGCCTGAGTGATGGGAGGGAGCCATCAGGCTCAGATATAATGAGGAAAGTCATCAGGCAGCAGTGCAGGCTCGGGGGGCAGCCAGCTTGCTTGGCCCCCTTGCTGTTTGAGTTGGGATGCTCTCCCTGGGGGCATGGAAAAGAAGAGCTGCTGGTGTGTGTGTAGATGTCTGAGGGCATCAGTGTCTCCTCTCTGAAGCCTGGGCTGAGGTGGGCATCTCTGGGTGTTTTCATAAAGGGCTTGGCAGCAAGTTGGAGCCACTTGTGTCCCACAGCAGAAGTGCATGCGTGATCCCTGGTATCCTGGCTCCTGCTCCTGCCTCCTGCAGAGGCAAAGCTCAGAGCCTGACCACATACTTCAGCCCGAGAAGCAGCTGCGTGGCTGCCCTGGGCTGCCACAGCCCTGGACACTGCGTCTTGTCCCACCATAGGGCTGCCCAAGCTCCAGTCCCTCAGGGCAGCCCTGGGAGGAGCTACCTGAATGCCCCAAGGGGATGAACTGCCTGTTCTCCTCCCTGGCGCACACTCAACCCCCTTTCACAGCACGGCACCCAGCGTCACACCATGCCTGGACCATTCGTTCTTGCCAGATGGAGCAGATGTGGCCCAGTGTGGCCATAACTGCACTGACTGCTGCATCAGGGAGTATCCAGCTCTGTTTTTGCTGGGTCCCCGGTTGCAGCTGCAAAGACCTCACTCCTCCCTGAGCCCCTTCAGCGGCTGTGACTGGACGGGGGAGCTCAGTGCTGCGAAGCCCCGGCCACAGACGCTGCACTTCTCCGTGTGGCAGGCAGCCCAGCTGCAGGTTTTTCCAGTGGAGGCACGTGTGAGTTGTTGCTCCAGAGTTCAGGCCTTCATCAGCTTGGCAGCACCCCGTTGGAATCACCCCCAGCTCGGGGAGTCTTGGCTTTTTTAGGCTGGCCATCTCCCTTTTAGAGAAGGGGGAGAGTTGATGGCGCCTGCTGCCTTACCGCAGCCTGTGGGTACTGGGGTGTAGGGGTGCCCTCAGCCCTCTGTCTGCTCATGGCTGTCCAGGTGTGAATGCATTTCCCCAGACACTATCAGGTACATGGTTTTGACTCCATTCCCATCAAAAAGCTTCTAATTAACATATATATTTCTTTTTTTTAACCTTTTCCCTCATCTCTTTGGAACAACCTGCAGCGACAATAGCCAGTCCAGGTGTGAAAGTGCAGCCTCCGACCGGCCTGGCGAAGCTGCAGTCACAGTACCACGCGCTGAAATGAGCCCCAGCCGTGAAAATGAGCCCCCTTGCTTACTTTAGAGACCACCTTGGTTTTGTTACATTTAATTTTGTACTATTTTGAGTATAGTTTTTGGTGTGTGTGTGTGTGTGCCACCTCCACGCAGCTCTCATCTTGTTATCGCTTGCTTTCCCCCTTGGAGCTGGCAGGGCCGAGGGAAGCCACAGGAGCAACACAGCTTGGCTTTACTTAGCCATCAGCACTGACCCACTCTTCTGGGGCCAAAAGGCTCGATGTCTGCTGCGGGTTTTCCCATCGCACTGGCCATCTCAGCTGGTTGACAAGTCTACTCCATATGCCAGCCACGACAAGCACGACTTCACAGCTGGATTATGGTGCATTTCAGGCGAAAAACGACACACATTGTAATGCAAAGGGGTGCAATGAGACACACAGGCCTCAGAGGCTTCTTGTCCCTTTCCTTAGGGAGTTCAGGGTGAGGAATGAGGCTTTTCTCTGCCCGTCGGAGTGGCTGTGTGAAGGGGGAGGCGCAGGAATTGCAGAGCTAACGCCGTGGTGTGTACAGAGCGGTTGGCTGGAGGAGGGCAGTGGGACGTGGGCAGGAAAAGTGAAGCTGCTGAGCTCTGTTTCTGACCCCCTTTACCCTCCCTGGCTGCTCCTGCTCTGTCTGCTCGCTTCCTTGGAAAGATGAGATGCCAGTACTGATCTCCTCTGGAGGCGGGAGCTGGCGTGTTCCTGGGGGGCTTTGGGAGGGTTTCGCTGTGCCGCCATATCTGCGGCAAGCCTGCACAGCAAGCAGCGAGCTTTTCCGCATCTGGTCTTTATCACGCTGCCATGCCCTGTCCTCCTGCAGGTGTGATCCAGGCTGGGAGGGCGAGTACTGCGAGGAGTGCGTGCGTATGCCGGGGTGTCTCCATGGGACATGCCACCAGCCTTGGCAGTGTATCTGTCACACCGGCTGGGCCGGCAAGTTCTGTGACAAAGGTGAGTCGAGGGCTGGGACATCCCAGTGTCCGGTGCTGAGGCCAGAAGCCCAGCACACCCTGCATGGCTGGGTGAGCTGGCATACCCATAAGCCACCCAGGTGATGCCGCCTGGGCTGCTCAGGAGATGGGATGTTGCCTGGCTGCTGAAGCTGGGACCATCTCCTTCCTGCAGAAGAAGTCGGGCTGCCGGCACCCGCTCCCCGACTGCACAGCAAAAGCTGCTGTGACACTGACTGGCCTTAGAAAATGGAGCAGATGAACTCACTGCCTTTCTCCCACCGTTCCTGGGCTCCAGGCAGCACCTCCTGCTTCCCCTGGGGCTTCCTGCCTTTGGCCAGTGGACTCCCCTCCTCTGGCCTCAGGGGTTCCTCTGTGCCATAGAGAGGTCTGCACTGGCCAGCCAGATGGCACGCACAGCATCTTCACATCATGCAGACTGGCAGAACAATTTGCTTTCTCTGCACCCCCAAAATGCCCCTCTGTGCATTTTGCAGACCATAGCTGGGAGGCACCACGTAGGCACTGCACTTCTATTGCTGCAGGCGCCTGTTGGAGGAGATGCAGGAAAAGCTCCTGCCATTTCTCTGTCCCCCCTGGGTTTGACAGGCTGTGCTGGAACTGAATTGGCCACATCTCACCTCTTTTCTTGCTAATTCCCACCTTTTTCTTTCCCCTCAGACATCCACATCTGCGAACACCAGTCCCCATGCCAGAACGGGGCTCAGTGCATTTACGACCGAGACGGGGAATATTCCTGCCTATGTACAGAAGGCTTCCACGGGAAGGACTGTGAGATGAAGACAGGGCCATGTGAGAAGGCAGGGTGAGACACGGCAGCGGGGGCAGCGAGATTATGGACAGCATTAGCTTCAGGTCACGCACTGCCAAGCTGCGGCCCAGCTTGGCTCGTTATGTGTGGATTTCCATGTGCTAACAGAGTTAAGCCAAAACCATCTTTGCCTTTGGTTTAGCTGCGTGCAGCGCACAGTCCCGCTATGTTGTGAACTGAACAGATTCCTGTCCCTCACCACTGTGGGTGTGATGAGCTGACATGTGTCGTGCCTTTGGGGAGCATCAGGAGAGTATGTTTCCCCTTCAGATTGTTTGGCTGAAGACCATCCCTGGCGGGTGGTGGGCCCATGCACAGCCACAGCCTTTGGGGAGGTTCCACCACCTGTCACGTGGGGAGGCAGAAACTCCAGCCCACTTCTTGAGAGGGACTGCCCACAGGGAGAGCCCCAGTGCTAGGGGGCTGGCCCCCCACTGGCCACACAAGCAGCTATGTGTGTTTTCCTCCCTGGGGTGAGGAAAGCTGCTTGCTTTCCATGGCCATGACCCGTCCTTGCTCTTTCCACACAGGTCTCCATGCAAGAATGGGGGGCAGTGTCAAGACGAAAATGGCTTTGCCAGCAACTTCACCTGCCGGTGCCTCGCTGGCTTTGTGGGCGATCTTTGTGAGAACGATGTGGATGATTGCCTGATGCGTCCCTGTGCCAATGGTGCCACCTGCCATGATGGGATCAATCGCTTCTCCTGCCAGTGCCAGGTGGGCTTCGAAGGGCGTTTCTGCACCATCAACATCAACGACTGCGCCAGCCAGCCATGCAAAAATGGGGCAAAGTGCTACGACCGAATCAACGACTATGACTGCTTGTGTCCTGACCATTTCACTGGCAAAACCTGCGAGATCTCCATCCCTGAGCCCACCTGGGCTCCCCCCTACCACCCTGTGAACCATGAGAACGGCGGGGGTATGAAAAGCACAACCAGCGAGATGCCGGGGGTGACGCAGCCAGAGCCTGTCAGGACCGTGGTCACAGGGCGGCGCGTGGCCAACCACAGCGAGAAAGAGCCGGGGGGAGGGTTGTTGAAAATCTCTGTGAAGGAGGTGGTGACCCAAAGGGAGTCAGGGCTGAGCGAAGCCCAGCTGGTGACAGTGCTGGTGTTCGGGGTGCTGACGGCGGTGCTGGTCCTCGTCACCGTCCTGCTAATGCTGAGGAACTGGCAGAGGGGCCGTCAGAGGTCGAACTGGTGCCAAAGCCCTTCGCAGGCTGCAAGGAAGCTCCAAGACCAGGAGTGTCAGGTGGGCATGCTCAACACCGTCCTGATCGAGCCCAGGAAGACGACAGAGCTGTGAGCTGCGAGGACTCTGAGCCGAGCCCTGGCAGGTCATTGTGCTGGCAAACCCCTCGAACTGCACCCTGGGGAGCCGCGCCGGCACAAGCCGGGCAGCGGGGAAGGGCTCCCAGGGCAGCGAACGCGTCATGGAAACCCCTGGGCATCGAGTTCTGGTGTGATGGCCCTGCCTGGGTCTGAGCTGTCTCCCGCCCGGCCGCCGGCACCCATGGGCATCTGAAAGCAGGGCTGTGTTGGGGCAGCCCTGCAGGGGAGCGGCAACGTGCCGCTTGTGGCAGCTCACACCGGTATCATCCGACGTGAGCACTCAGAAACAGGACGGGTAGTGCTGAGGAGGGCACAGCCTTTTTGCAAGCCCAGATTCTGCCAGGCCCTTTGTAACTCCTCTCTGTGACTACTGGAAGGGGCTTTGTCCTCGTTTGTGCTGGTGTTGGGATGTTTCTTCTGGGGCCTTCGGGACGGTCGTGGCTGCACGGGCCTCCTTGCCCCAGTACAGGATGGGGTGGCTCCTGGCTGTTTCTGTAGGCCTGTCGTTCCAGATGCCATGTCCCTAGGGAGCAAGCAAACACCCTTGCTCCCTGGCCTTGTGGTTCTGTGAGCCAGTTCAAAGAGACTCTGGAGATCATTTTGGGGTCTCCTCATGCCCTTCCTCTGCCCTGAGTGATGCCCCCTCCTCTTGCTGTCAGACTGGGGTTACAAACATGTTCTGTACTTTCCTCCTGATGATCCAGGGGTCTTCTCCCCCTGCTTACCAAGCCGTCCTTTCTGGTCTGGCCACAAACGACCAAGCTCCTTCCCCTCTCCAGCGAACACTTCTGCCTCACTATTTACTGACAAGGAGGGGCATGGCCTGTTCCCCTCTGGGCCTGAGCTGGTCCTTCTTATACGCGCTCACAGGTGAAACTGGAGATGGACAAGGCTGGCAATCTGCTGTGGCTGGTTCAGAAGCAATACAAGATCCGTATCCTCCTTTCCTCTCTCAGTCACTGCGAGGCAGGCAGCTGGCGCTAACCTCAAATCAGCCAGTGTAGCGTTTCTTGATACAGCAAAGGCTAAGCTCCCCGCAGTGGATGTGAGGACAGGCTACTGAGCCTGGGATGACCACAGGAAGCAGATAACGATACTGCCTTCTCCACCATTGCTAAAGCATGGCTAAGAGGCAGTAGATCACTTAGCCTTTGTACTAGGTCTGCTCCTGCCCATGCCGGTTTGGTGTGCAGCAATCAGCATCTGTCTGCCAGGGCCAGGGTTTTCCATGCCTCCTCATGGGCATGGAGGGCTAAGCAGGGGGGTAAAAAAATCCCATAACCCAAACCCTGCTACTGGCCTGTAGGGTTGCAGAGCTGGGTTCAAGACGACATGAAGAGAGCAGACAGAGGAGTGAGCACTCAGCCAGGAGGAAGACCTGGGAGAGGGGACTGGGGCGTCATCAGAAAGATTATTTTTTTAATACATGGATGGATGATGTACCTTTATCAAATAAAATGAATACAAGCCCAGAAACAGTGTATCAGAGAATCATAAAATAATTTAGGTTGGAAGGGACCTCTGGACACCAGCCTCCTAATCTCAGCAGATCCAGTTAGATCAGGTTGCTCAGCTACTTGTTCAGGACGAGTATCTCCATCACTTCCCTCAAGAATGCAAATCCAGGTGATGGCACAGGAGTTGTCTTGCCCCATGCCCTCACCCCATGCTGCAGGGGTGGAGATGGCTCCTGCATCCTCAGGGAAAGGAAAGGGACCTGCTGCCTCAGGACACCATAGCAAAGGTGTGTATCAGCTAGGTGTTGCCTCAGTGCTGGGGAGGAGGGGAAAACCCAAGACTGAGTCCAAGGGTGCCCATGGGAAGAGCAAGCTGATCCTATAACTGAACACAGCTGGGGGGTATGTGCAGCTGGGAGCAGGGCAGGAGGGATAGGGATTTTCCCTTGGAAAAGCGGTCTTGAGATAAACTAGCTTTAGAGGCCTTTAATGTAATCCCATTCTGGCCCTTCAGGGGAAGGCCTTCTCCAATGTAAGCTGGAGGAAGAGAAGCAAGGTCTCAGGGTGCAACCTTTTGGGCTGTTTGGAGAGGTCGGTGTCCCCTGAAAAAAGCAGGGAGGAGGCAGGGTTGTCTTTGTGCAGAAAGGGAACCACTCCTGTATCTCATAAAGAAGTCTGTGTCTGAGGAGAAAAGGAGATGGGGACTTGAATAACAGAGCTTCACAAGGATGTTTCCACTTTATTTTAAATTGCACATGTGAGACTAAATCTCAGACTAGGAGTCAGTGATTCTTCAGTGAGCAAAAAAATCCCCTCTGTAATCTCAAAGGGGAGCCTTGGAGGGGAGCAGTATCCCACCAGCCAGGCTTGCACGGCCCTAAACACCAGTTCCCGTCTTCCCTACCAAAGGAAATGCCACAGTGCCATGCTCCTATCCCTGAGGACACACAATCACTGTCTGCAAGCAAGAATAACCCCTTCCCTCACCTCAGCAGCTCCTGGCCCTGCAGGGACAGGGCCAGTGGCTGAGGCGAGAGGAAAGCCAAACACAGAGCCAAGAAGGCTGCCTGGGCTCAGGCCAGGAGGGAGGTCACTGCTGCCCACTGTGCAGGAGGCGCTGGAACAAGGAACCATCCTTCTTACTTAGGCGGGTGGGTGAATCCAGCTCTGCCACTCTCCCAGCTTGCATCACCAGCACGCGGTCAGAGTCCATGATGGTGTTCAGCCTGTGGACAGCAAACACCAGGACACACACTGATGGATCTGAGGAGAAACCTTGGCTACTGCTTACCCTGCTGTTAAGGGGTGGCCCAAAACATGCCCAGCACCAGGATCCGCAGAGCTTCTCCCTGTGCACTCAGGGACACGCTGCAGTCCAGCTCCCCAGAGAGCCTCTGCATACTGCTGAAACGCATCACCTCTTAGGAGAGCACAGTGATGCCTTCCAGATACTGGGCACGGCAGGGCACCAGGAGCGCAGAGGGAAGCTCTGTGAAGGGAAAGCTCAGGGCATGCCCCATTGTGGGGTTGCACAACATGTCTCCGTCCCCCCAGGAAAGTTATTGAGTTGCTTCTGTTTGGCTCCACATTTCCTCACCTGCCACGTCCTGAGGGCAGCAGAAATAGACCTGTGCATCAGCTGCCATTCCCCAGCAGTCTGCCATCTTTGCTTATGCTGCCACCACCAGTGGATTTGTAGTTGCCAGACTACCAACCACAGCACCCGCAGCACACGTATGCGCCCAGGTCTGCCCAGATTGCTAGCAGGGCAGCAACCTCTGGCCCTGGGGAGGCAAGACAGGGCAGCAGGAATGCCTTTGCACAGTCATGCACTGTTCGGTGCCAAACTACAGCCCTACAAAGCTGCAAGTCACAGGGAAGACACTGCACAGGATTTAAGCAGGTAAAAAGCATTATGGAGTTCAGGACTCTGGTTACACATCCATCCCCAAAAGAGTGCCAGGCTGTAGCACTGGAAGTGACCCGGACAAGTACTGAGTCCCTTCCAGTCCTAGATTTCACCCATCCAATTAATGGTTCACCCAAAGCTGAATGGCATGGAAGAACCATGGGTACAAAACAACCCCATCACCACATTTCCCTTCTTACTGCTCGTCCCCATCTCCCTTCGTCACAGTGGAAGAGGGGCTGGGGCCATCTTCAACCCAGTCTTGCTGCCTTGTCTAATGCCACTCCTTCCTCTGATGGTTCTCCTCTCTAATTACTCCTCCACCAGAGGTGGCCTCTCTCCACCCAACCCAAACATACACCTCAGCCCACAATGCCTTTACCTTTCTACTCTATTTATGCATAATATCCCTAATGTAGGAACCGCATTCCCTTCAAAACCCTCCTCCCTCCCTCTTATCTGATGTATTTAACAAGACCCACTTGATTAACTTGCCAGGCCCAGCCCACCCTGCCTGTCATCCATCACTCCCACTTCTGTGCAGCAGGACACCAGCCCCTGCCACCTGCTCATTTGATTTTTATTTTTGTGGTAACCTTTGTGTTTTGAAAACACCCTCCATACAACTGCATAATCCTCCTCCAAATTGTCCTCCAGTTGGCAAGTGTGGGAGCACTGACTAATGCTAACCCATCCCTTCTCAGTATCCACAGTATTCATGTTTTGCCCTCTTCCCTCCGCCTGAAACCATCTACTGCCCCTACTCTCACACTATATCTCCCAGCTGTGGGACAAACACTGCTGCCCTGTCCTGCCTGGGCATTGCCCTGCCTACTGGCACTGGGTACAGGCTGGAACCAAAACTCACAGGTTTGGAAAACAGAACTAGCCAGCATTCAGCCTCCCTGGCCAGGAGCTGGCTACAGCCCTTCACCACCGGCTGTCCTGCAGTGCCCTCTACTGAGCCAAAGACACCTTCTCTTCTCGGGTTTCCCATGCTGCACCTGTCTGTAGGATAGTCTTCCATTGCTCCTTGACCTAATTTGGCAGAACCACAAGGTCCAATTCACTGCCCCGGTCCCAGTAGGCAGTGCCATCTGCCATATGATGCGGCATTTTGGCCTTTGCTGTCCCCCGATTTCTGGGTACAGCATTTTCACATCCAGTTGTTCCCAGAATCCAGGTGCTAATAAAGCAGAAAAGGCAAATAGGCAAGGTGCAGCATTTTGCACTTAAAAAGCCTCATCATGGAGACCTCCCTGTTCAACTCAAGGCCCAGGCATGGCAGGTGCAGCCACCACTTCCCTGCAAGTGGGGTAGGATGAATTTAGGCAGAGTGCTGCTTCCTCCATACCTGTGAGCAATTGTCAAAACAGTTTTGTCAGCAAAGCGCTGGCGGATGGTCTGCTGCAGCAGTTGGTCTGTCTTCTGATCCACGCTGGCTGTGGCCTCATCGATGCACAGCACCTGCCAGGGACAGAGAGTGAAGGGAGCTCCCAAGCACCACAAAGGACACCCCAATCCCTGCCTAGGAACAGCTCGAGAAGGTAGCACAGGACGTCTGTTCCCATCACACCCCCAACTCTGGAGCGCTCTGCTGTGCTGTCCTCACACAGTCATCAGCAGCTTCCCTCCCCCTCGCTCCGATGGAAGCGGGGCACTCACCTTGGCCTGCGTCAGGAGGGCTCTTGCCAGACACACCAGCTGCCTCTGTCCCACGGACAGACTCTTTCCCCTCTCTCCCACCTCGCTGTCCAGTCCGCCTGCAGGGGTCAAGCTCAGCAGTCAATCCACCAGGCTCTGTGCCAGGTCCCAGACACCTCCCCAAGTCTGGGGTTTTCCCAGTAGCACTCAAAACCCAGATCCTGCTCAGGCCCAAGCCTTGGGAACTGGAGCCTTTACACTTGGACAGAAGCAACACCTGGTACGGAGACGCCACAGTCCCCTAGAACTAGGGGCTGGCTTATCTCTCAGATTCTTCTCTAACATCCACCAGGGCCTAGACTCATCAGCAAGATCCCACCACCTGATACATCTCCCACCAGTTCCTTGCCATTAAATCTCAGGGAATGCCACTGAGTCACACTGACCTGTTCCCATCCTGGTCCTAGCGTGGCCTCACCTAATCAGTTCCCTACTGCATCCACCTGGCCCCTTTTCCTCAGCTCCCTGACTGAGCTGAGGCCTTCTCCCCTCTCCCAGTACCAGGGCTCACCAGTTGCTTCTTGCTGGGTTCAGACTCACCCATCTGAGTAATGGCATCCCGCAGGTGACACTGCTCTAGCACCTCGTGGAGCTCAGCATCTGTCCGTTTTCCCTGAGGGTCCAGGTTCTCTCGGATTGAGCCACTGAACAAAAACGGATCCTGGGGGATGATGGCCAGCCTAGATCTGCAAGCAAACGAGAGCTGAGGGCTCCTGGGGTGGGTTCTGCAGAAAAGCAAAGGCCTCTCATTTTTTTTTTTCTTTCCTGGGGTGGGCTGTCTTGGCTTGCTGCATATCTTAGAGGCGCAGAGACATGGGTCACATATTCAGCCTGGTTTCCTTAGCACAGCTGTTCATAAACAACAGAGCAACTCATAAGAATCTGCCACAATCAGACAAGAGGATGCCATGAGAGGACGCCCTTTACTCCTTACTCTTCCCTTTGGCATCCAACCACTGACAGCTCTCAGCCTCCGGGTTCCCCCGGCTGCCCTCCACTCCGCTCAGCCTTCCGTACCTCAGCTCCTCCAAGCCCACCAGCTGGCTGTCAACACCATCCAGGAGAATCCGGCCTGATTTCGGTTCCAGCATGCGAAAAAGGGCCAAGAAAAGGGTGGATTTTCCAGATCCTGTGCGACCCACAATCCCCACCTTCTCTCCAGGGTAAACTGTGAAGCTCACACCATCAAGTGCATTGGGCAAGCCTGCTCGGTAGGCCAGGACCACTTGCTGGAACTCCACAAGCCCCTGGCTTGGCCAGTCAGCAGCAACCTAAGAGGGGTACACAGGTGAGACAGGGTATGACTGTGACTTGCTGTCATCTTCAGCCCCACATCCTCACAGGCCAAGCCCCATTCATCCCTTTGGATATTTGCTTGGCTTCTGACCAGACCTAAACACACAGACCAACTCCAACTTCAGCCCCCTCCTAGACTTTTCTCTCTAGCTTGGACCTATCACCCATTCTGCTCTCCTACCCCTTCCCATCATTCCAGCCTTCAACAACTCCTGCCAGAGATTCATTCAGGGAATGAACAGGTAAAGGATGAACAATCAAGGTGGTTTCTGTGAGTTCGGGCCTTCCACCCATTCACTGGAACCCTGTGATCTCCCCAGGAGGCAAGCGCAGGCCACAGAGCCAGAAGATGGGCCAGTTCCTGAGAACATATTTGAGCTTTTACCTGGACAAGTTTATCCTGGGGCTCCATGGGGATGTCTGTGGTGTATTCCTCTGTCCGCTCCACACTCACCATCATGGTCTCTGTCAGAGTGAAGCTGGAAATGAGGCCTGAGAGCAGGTTTGTGACAGACAGGGCGTATGAGAGCGCCAGGCCCACAAGTCCTGCGAGGACAAAAGCATAAGCAAGAACATTACTGGCAGGGAAGGAGCTGGAATCTTGGTAACACGACAAAGAAACAAGGGAGTCTGGGATCCCACTCGAGGATGGGGACACATGGGAGGAGGGACAGAAACTGAAGCACTACACTGTGGGTGTCTTGTAGAGAGACATGGAGTATGAGCTCTTGGTCTTACTCCAGTGTAAGAAGATGTGCACCTCTGGGCTAGGAGAGGAGGAATCCCTAGGCCACAGCCTAGGGGTGGGCACAGAACAATCCCTGGCAGCCTACCTGGATTTCCCAGTTGCTTCTGGTGCTGGATGATGGCAATTCCTGCAATAGCGGTAACCACAGCGACCCCGATCATCTGCAGGCGGATGTCCAGCCACTGCATCGCAGTGTTGCTGGCAAAGAGGCAGCGCTGGTTCTCCTCCAGGCGCAGCTGATTCTCCAACTCAAACCTGGCAGGCGCACAACAGAGGATCGCACCACTCAACCTCCATTCCTTCTGCCCTAGACCAGGGGCATTCCTGCCATCCTATAACCAGCCCCACATCAGGAAGGCCCTTGTCTATAAAGCCAGAGCTCTGGCTCTCTGGGCGTTCTTTCTTTCCACTCACCTCTGGGTTGCCCGCATGGCTCTGATGCTGCTCAGTCCCGAGAGGGTCTCTGAGAAGTGAGTGTAAATAGGAGACAGGGTGACACTGTAAAGACGCTTGAGCTCCCGGGATGTGCGCCGGTAATAGCGCTGGATGGAGAAGTAGAGGGCAGCCAGGGGGAGTAAGACCAGACCAATCCAAGGGAGGCCATAGGTGATTATCACCAGCATGCCCAGGAGCCCGTACATGTTGGCCAGGAAGATGTTGAGAATAAATGGCAGGCTATCATCCACGCAGTACAAGTCTGAGGAGAAGCGGTTCAGGATCCGTCCAGTTGGTGTGGTGTCAAAGAAGGTGACTGTGGCCTGGCAACAAGGGAACCAGAAAGTAAGTCAGTCAGCTGCAGCAAGATCCAGCCACAGAACAGCACCCAGGAGAGCTGCACCAAGGGAAGCAGATAAGGCCACAAAGGGCTGGCCACCACAGCCCCCTTCCTTTCCTCAGCTGGAGAAGAAATCCAGCATCTACCCACAGCCAAACAACTCATGCTGTTCACGTGGAAAAAGGAAAGAGCCCTTCTGTGGCAAATGGCGCTACCAAGATCGCAGTCACTCAGCTCCTATACTGACCCACCAGTAGCCAGTGAGACAATCCTCTAATCCTAGCCTCTAATCCTATCTTCCAATCCTCTAATCCTAATTCTAGCCTGAGGAATCAAGGAAGCCCATATTCTAAAGAAAGTTAACCGGCACACGCCAGCATCAGCCCTAAATCTTGCTTAATGACTCCTTCCAATCTCATCTGAATCTGAGCTCATGATCCTGCAAAAGATACTTTGATTCAATTGGCCCTCATCTGGGCTATACATCTAAGCCTAATGAGCGAATAGATGCATGCGGCAGCCATAAAACACCCCTCCATGGAATGGAATGAGCTTTACAAGACTCATTCTGCAACCCAGCTCATTGGTCCCTTGTGCTGGCTGTGGTGCAGCCCTTTTTGGACATAGTCCTTACAGGGAGCTCATCAGCTAGTACAAGTAAAAACCCTAATCCACCCCCCAAACCCTTACTCCCAACTATGAAAAGAACATCATGGCAGAGTGACTTGCAGGAGCCCCAGCCTGTCCTGGGCTTTCTGACTATTACCTTTAGAGCCCTCTGGAGCAGTCGGTTGTGAATGACAGTGGCAGCACGGATAGTGCCAAAAGCGAAGAGGAAGGCCCGAAGAATGGTGAAGAGGGAGTTGGCCCCTGCAATACTTCCATAAACTATCAGGTAGAAATTCACATCCAGCGAACCATTGGAAGGGACTGAGGTGGTGTCCAGAGCTTGAATGGGGGAGCTGGAACACAAAAGGATGAAGATTATGAATCTGCCAAGGTCTCCATGACAGTAAACTCACAGACAGGGTATGAGAGCCCAGGGGCATACTCAAGGGGAAACCAGGATACTTCAACCTGATACTCCTGTGAGAGACCACCCCTTTGGCATGCTGGGACAAACACTCCAATTACTATGCAGCTAGAGGTCATCCATCAGCCCCAGGAATAAGCCCTTTGAGCACCTCATCAGGTCAGAGATCTTGATTCTCTTTCTTTGTCAAAGCAGACACACAGATCCTTTGCAGTGGGGTGGTCAGTTTATCCCTGCTATCAACAAGGATCTTCAGAGGAAATGCACTTAAGGGCAAAATGGGAGTGCGTTTCCAGTTTCCTTTGGCATCTCCTGATCAGCATTCACTTACACAAGCCCAACAATGGAGAAGAGAAGCAGCTCTGGAGAAGGCGGGGAAGCTGAGCAGACCATCACAGAGGTATTTGCTGTCTGGGATATGCTGGAAATCCAGTGTGACAGCCACCAATCTGAGATATTTCTGGATGCTACAGAGAAAGACAGACAGCATAAAGAGGGATCCAACCTTCAAATATGCAAAAATGAAGCAGAAAAGCTGGAGGGGAAGCTGCTGGACAACTTTTGTTATTGTCTCACTGCCAAGTCTAGTCCTCCCCTGCCTTCATTCTACACCGGGAACAGCCTTGAGCTGCAGCAGCGACAGGACAGTGCTAGAGGAGCAGACATGCAACTGCAGCAGTGAGACTGTCAGATCCTGTTCCCACATGTGCCCCCTCCCAACTGTGCTACTTGTTTGGGGAAAAGGGGTCTTCCTGCTGCAGGGAGACTGATTAAACCCCTGGCCTCTTTTCTTCCCTAGACTCCACACAACCAGGGAACGAGGGGAATGTCTAAACAGAGATGTGCTGGTGAGCCACTGCCTCACCTTGCATCAGGAGCAGTGAGAAGAGGATGGACAATGCCAAGCAGCTGCCCACTGCCAGCCAATATGCCTTGTACACCTGAAAAGCCACTGCCCCTTCTTTCTTCTCTTCCTCCTTGTGGATGAGATGATTGTTTTGGGTTGATTCTTCTGCCTTTGTCTCTACAGTCTCTTCTTGGCTCTGTTCCTCAGGGGCTGTGGGAATGGAGGCAAAAGCAAAGGTCAGTGCAACATAAGTTCCTCCCACAGCTGCTCCTGGCTGTGAACAGAGCAAGTCTAGGCTATGAGGGAGACTTTTCTTCCCTCCTCTCTCCCCTTTCAAGACAGGTGCCCCAATCCTGGCAGACCTTCATCCAAACCTGGACCACAAGTGGAACAACAGATTCAAATATTACTCCAGACCAATCCCCAACAATATGTGGGCCTCCTCTCCCTCTGTGTACACGCTACCCCACAGATCAGCACTGCCACAGCAGAGCAAGGTGGTGGGAGCTCTGCTCTAAGGCCAGCAGCCATCAGGTACAGGTTCTGTCTGAATGCTTAGCTGAGCTGTGCTGCCCCAGCCACCCTCAAGCTCACCAGGTACAGACCTTTATCCTTCTGCCTCTTGTCCGTATCCTTGAACTTGGGGAAGGCTTCCACAAGTGGCAGGATATCAGCTGGTGTGCCTGAGAAGAGAGATGCGCAAATGCTTCAGAGTCTCTGAGGAACAGATGCCAGCTACTCACTGCCTCTTGCTATGAAATGGCCCAGTTTTGTTCTCTCATAACTTTCCCTATTTTCTCTCACAGAACCTGCACCCTTGAAGGCCCCGCTCCATGGAACTTGCTGTGGCCTTCTGCCTTATCAGCTCCCCACCTCTAGGATTGTCCCGTTTATTTGTGCATCTGCACGTTTCCTTCCATCCTGTCTTTCCTCACATGCACTGTCCTCAAGCTCCTTATCATTGTGTTCCACGCTAGTTAATCCTACTCCTTTATGTCTGTCTTTGCTCAAGCCATTCCAAGGCACAAAGGCACAAAGGCACAAAGGCACAGAGGCACAAAAGAATGCCTGAGAAGACAGCCAGTGTACCTGTCTTAACTATCCTGCCGTTGTCTATCAACAACAAGGCATCGGCCTTCTCCAAAAACTCCGTCCTGTGAGTGCAAAGGATCCTGGTCTTGTGTTTGAGTACTCCAAGAATGCATTTCCACATAAGATGGTTGGCTACGTCTGCATCAACAGCAGCCAGGGGATCATCAAGGAGGTAAATCTCTTTATCCTGAGAGGGAGACAAAACACAAGGATACAGCTGCTGGCCCTGATGGAGCAGGCAGTGCTGTAGAGAAAAGTGCAAGTGCCTGTGTGGCACACTGCCAGCACCTTTAGGCCAGCACAATGCAGTTTAAGATGTGCTGCCAGAGCACATTGTACAGCTGGGTGCTTCCAGCTTCTTTACATCTGACTTGGCACTGGGCACAGTCTGCCACAGCATGACTGCTTTGCTATTTACCTGGTAAACAGCTCTGGCAAGGGCTATTCGAGCCTTCTGTCCCCCACTGAGTGTCACACCATTTTCACCAACCTCTGTCTGGTCACCGGCTGGTAAAGTCTGAAACATTCCAGAAAAAACATTTAGAAGGGACAGAAAACTACTGGGAACTCAAAACCAGAACACTGGGATCCCTCTCCTGCCTCTGGCAGTAATTCCTTAGGGTGACACTTCACCAGAAATTATACAATGCAACAGTCTATACTGCAGACAAGTGGCAAACTTGGCATTTATGCAACTAAACTCTCTTATACTCCAGAAGAGGGTATCCAGAATGTGCATCTGAACTGCACATTGAGAGCAACTTTTGGTCTGAGATAACCCTGAAATGGCGCCTGGGAATTTTCTGGGAAAGCAAGAGCTGTGCCTGCACCAAAATCATGCCAGGACCCATCCAAATAGTTTAGCAGTAAAAACTACAGAGTTTCAGTAGCTGGAAATAGTTTCCTCTTGATTTTGTAGCATATGCATAGTCTATTACCTCTCAAATAAAAACCTTGCTTTACAGAGTATTCACAGCTCCTGCCAAAGCAAACAGGAGCTCCTAATGCTTGGCACTTCAGAAAATCAGGCATCAGGTTATAAACTGGGAGGAGAAGGCTAGCTTTCTACCATATACAACAGCCAAGTTTACTGGATAATATAGCCATAAGCCTCAAACCTAGAATATCTGTATTACTGACGGACCACAGAGTCAGCCCTTCCAGTTCCATGGGAAGTTTCCTCTGATCAAAAAAAAGCATCAGCTACTTATATGTTCTGCCTGAAAAACCCAGCAGTCATCAGCTCTGCAAGAACATCTCCTTTTCCCAGGATCAAGAACTTTTGTCTCAGCAGCAGAAACCATACAAAGTGCTACCAGAGTGACTTCACGAGAAAAAGAAAAAGGGACCAAGTATGGCCTGGGATTGGTAATGAGAGTAACCCTGTGTGACTGGGACATTGGAAAAGCAGTCTATTAGCTGAAAAAGTGAGAACTGCTCCCAGTGAGACTCAGGCTGGATGCAAAAGCTGGCCAAGAACCCCCAGACAGGTTTACAATTTAGGTACTCACATTCAGGTCCTCAGAGAGGGCACAGGCCTCCACCACTTCCTCATACAGCCTGGCATCATATTCCCGCCCAAAAAGAATGTTCTCACGGACAGTGGTAAACTGTATCCAAGGCTCCTGCGTGGCCAGACCAAATCCTTGCTCCAGGTCACAAACATACACTCGTCCACCTTGTCTGCAAGCACAGAAGTGGGTGGAAAGGGCAACAAAGGAGAACTGCTGGCAGATCAAAATGTCCAACAAATAGGAATAGCACTGGATCGTCCCTGCCTGCCGTGGCACGGAGGGACCAGACAAGGAAGAGTCTTTAGGCTACTTACTTAATGAGCTCTCCAGTGATGGCTGCAAGCAGAGAGCTTTTGCCAGCGCCGACCTTCCCAACAACCCCCAGGAGCATTCCCTGCAAAGGGAAATGAAAAGGAACAACCTGATGCGCTAATACAGGGTGGTTTGTCCAGATTCTTGAGCCACAAGTAGCCTGTAAGAAAGCTGACTGCTGTCTTAAACTAGGATTATCTCACAGGTTCAGCAGCAGAGCTGGGTACAGTTGCTGGGTTAACCAGACTGCTGATATGGCAGGACACAAGTCTGCAAGGAGAGTTAACTGTGGAGCCTAGCTGTGTTCCCTGCCTAGTCCTCTTCTGCAGCAGTGGTGGAAAGCAGAGGGAGCTGGTTCATCTCTTGTCTGTAAGCCATGCCTGGATCTCCTTCAGTACCCTTCGGCTCTGAGAGATGTGACATGTGTCCCGTGCCTCTTGACCAAGAGAAGAGGCACACATATATACATGGCTCATAAGACCACAAAAACATGAAAACATGTCACCCCTGCTCCATTATTTGGCTTCTCTAGTGCCATTCTTCTCCATTACCCCGTGCATCCTTGCTCACCTTTCTCACTGACAGGTTCTCAATGTGCAGTTGCAGAGTGCCTGTGGATAAGGGCTCTCTGGTGCTCTCCTCCTCAACTGGTGCCCATGAGAAGGCTGCACATCGCATCTCCACTGCAGTAGCAGTACCTGAAGGGCTATCTGCAAGAGAAAAGCAGAACAGCATTGCACTACTATGAGAAGGCCAGAAAATTAAAGGCACCTGGTGTAAAAAATACTATCAGCTTTGTTCCCAAATGGATGAGACCACAGACAGGGCACCGCCATGATCCCCTTGACCCAGCCACAAAATTAGACACTTGCCTACTGACTTGCCCTTAAACCCTTCCTCCAGCCCTCCCGTCTCCAGCTCCTGCTAGACACACATGGTGACCTGCTGGCTGTCAGAGAGACCCTGTAAGGATAACCCGATTTTATTATTCATAGAATCATAGAATTGCCTAGGTTGGAAGGGACCTTTCAGATCATCTAGTCCAACCATCAACATAACTCTGACAAAAAAAACATCACTAAACCATAACTCTATGCACTATGTCTACCCATCTTTTAAATACCTCCAGGGATGGTGTCTCAACCACTTCCCTGGGCAGCCTGTTCCAATGTTTAATAACCCTTTCTGTGTAAAAATTTTTCCTAATATCCAGTCTAAACCTCCCCTGGCGCAACTTGAGGCCGTTTCCTCTTGTCCTATCACCTGTTACTTGGGAGAAGAGATCAATCGCCACCTTGCTACAACCTCCTCTCAGGTAGTTATAGAGAGCAAGAAGGTCTCCCCTCAGGCTCCTTTTCTCTAGGACAAACAATCCCAGCTCCCTCAGCTGCTCCTCATAAGACTCGTGCTCCAGACCCCTCACCAGCTTCGATGCCCTTCTCTGGACATGCTCCAGCACCTCAATGTCCCTCCTGTAGTGAGGGACCCAAAACTGAACACAGCACTCAAGGCGCAGCCTCACCAGTGCTGAGTACAGAGGTACAATCACTTCCCTAGTCCTACAGTCCACACTACTCCTGATACAAGCCAGGATGCTGTTGGCCACCTGGGCACACTGCTGGCTCATATTCAGCCTGCCGTCGACCAACACGTCCAGGTCCTTTTCCACTAGGCAGCTTTCCAGCCACTCTTCCCCAAGTCTGTAGCACTGCATGGGGTGGTTGTGACCCAAGTGCAGGACCTGGCACTTGGCCTTGTTGAACCTCATACCATTGGTCTCGGCCCATTGATCCAGCCTGTCCAGATCCCTCTGCAAAGCCATCCTACCCTCAAGCAGGTTGAAACTCCCACCTAACTTGGTGTTGTCTGCAAACTTACTGAGGGTGCACTCCATCCCCTTATCCAGTTCACTGATAAAGATATTGAAGAGAACTGGCCCCAATACCGAGCCCTGGGGAACACCACTCGTGAGTGGCCACCAACTCCATTTAAATCCATTCACCACCACTCTCTGGGCCCGGCCCTCCAGCCAGTTTTTAACCCAGTGAAGAGTACTCCCATCCAAGCCATGTGCAGCCAGTTTCTCCAGGAGGATGCTGTGGGAAACCGTATCAAAGGCCTTACTAAAGTCCAGGTAAACAACATCCACAGCCTTTCCCTCATCCACCAAGCAGGTCACTTTGTCATAGAAGGAGATCTGGTTTGTCAAGCAGGACCTGCCTTTCATGAACCCATGCTGACTGGGCCTGATTGCCTGGTTGTTGAAGGCGAAAGAATGGCAGGGACCTCGCCAAAGGCAAGGAAGGAGAGGAAGAGAGCTAAGATGGCTCAGGAGAGGAGCACCCACTCAAGCCTTTCTGACAGGCAAAGCCAAGGTTGTTGATGACTTCAATGTCAGAGGAGCTTTGGACAGAGGAGAGAGCAGCTCCTTCTAAAGGGACACTAAGCAGGGCTCCATGGGGACAAGCAATGACCTACAGTTGGTAAAGGTGAATGTTATAGTCTTGTCTCCCATTTTCTACAGAAATTAAGTGCCTTCACTCTGCCTTTGACAATAGAACATCTTGAATCATGGAGTGACAGACAGTTGCCCTCCAGTACTGCCCCTGGGCCTCACATCTCAGCTCTCTACTCCAAATGCTCCCTGCCCAGGGTCCCAAGCCCAGGAGCATCCTTCACCATTACCTAGGGCATAATAAGCTTCCAGGTCCTGGTCCACGAGTTCAAGGAAACGCTGGATTCGATCTAGAGAAACTTTGGCTTCCAAGGTCCCATTCAACACCCACGGGAAGCTGTTGAGGGGCAGAATGAGCATCCCAACGAGGGCCAATGCTGTGAACACCTGCATGGGTAAGGAAACAGCCATGAGTTGGAGGCAGTACCTCCCTTGCTTCTTGTATTCTCCAAACAGCTTCACCAGCAAGAGCCTGAAGAGCTGTGGGGAGACACAGGCTGGGTTTATTTCCCAAAAAAGATGCCTCAGGACTGCAGCCCCACTGTAGACTGTCCTCTGTACGAGACAAGGTTGAAGTTCTTCCTACTACTTACTCACCTTTGTGGCAGTGAGCTGGTGACCCAACAGGACATAGGTGATGAAGATGGCAATGGAGACAACAACAGGCAGTGCTGCCCACAGATACACGCACACAGCATCCAAGTACTTGATGGCTCGTAACTTCTGCAGCTCTTTAGCCCGGCAGGCATTTATCCTGGTGCTGAAGTGCTTTTCCCAGGTGTAAAACTTGATCACACGAATGCCACGTAGGAACTCTGCCATTAGCTGCAGGTAAAAAGGAAAAGCACATAGAGCAACCAGTGCCTGCCTAATGCAGCAAATGCCAGCTAGGCATCTGGACTGGGGCCAGGTTTGCAGTTGCCTCCTGCTAAGTGCCAGGCTAGAGATACCGGGAACCATTTATTGCTAACAAAGACATAAACTCAAGTGGCAGCTACTGGGAACTTTGCTCTCACTCCTTTCACCAGCTTCCTCAGCTACCTGCGCTGTGTATGGCTCAGGAAAAGGTAAAATATTACACTAATTCCCAATTGAACAATGTGCAACACAGGTGAAGGGATGAGCGGAATCACTAGCTCCAGCCTGGATGCCATCTACCTACTTTGGCCTGACAGCACCCTGAGATCCCAACACCTGACTCTCAGGCCTGGTGCTGCCATGACACAGCTAGTCTGTACCCAGAGCCTGACTGGCCTACATCCAGCAGCTCGGGTGTCCCTGTGGCATGCTGTCCTCTCATTCCTGCTCTGAGCTCAGCATGTGCAGAGCAAGCTGAGATGTGTCTTTTTACCTGGCATTAAAGAAAGCTAGAAAGTGAGAGTTCACTCAGCAAACCAATCTTAGAATAGTTGGAAAAGGTCCAGCATACCCCATACAACTAGATGCACCTTCTGTTGGGAAAAGAAATATTTTTAAAGCTCTGACTTGGAGCTGATTTGCTTCATGCTTCCAAAGCATGATGGAAATGGTGAGTGAAAGTGCTGCTCCCTCACTTTAGAGATACAAGGCTAAAAGGTGGGAATCGAATGTTTGACATGTGGCAAGAAGAAAGATGGCACTGCAAACATACAGAAAACAGTGGAAAAGATGTCAGAGGGTGCTAAACTGCAGTGATATAAAACCACTACGTCCGTTATCATTGCCTTTGTCCAGACCGCAAGCCACCTCACCACCGATAGCATTACTGGAGTAGTAGGATGGAAGAACCTCTAGAGGAAGCAATCAGGAGTCCTATCTTAACTTTTACACACAGAAAAGAAACCTGCAAGGGAATCTGAATTAGCCCAGGGGGCAAGAAAAGCATTAGAGGTTTGCTATCTTGTGGCTGGCAAAACTGCATCACCTTGAAACACTTTTGAACCAAGTGCGTGTGTGGGCGCATGCCCCCTTTAGCATTTTTCCCAGCAGTTGTGATTCAATTAATCTGCTTGGGATCATGGCAGGTGGCTGAAAAGCCAATGTTCCAGAGACAAACAGGAAGAAAACATAGTAACAAACTCAGAGAGTCACCAGCTGCTCCTCACCTTGACCCGCATGTCCTTGTGTTTCAACATCCCCTTGTTGTTCATCATGATGCGGTTGGCTATGACCTTGTTAATGGGCACAAGCAGCAGTGCCAAGGCCAGGCCCGTCAGAAAGGCGACTCCCACTTGCTGGTAGAGGAGGTAGAGGGTAACGGAAAACTGGACAGGGAGGCTCCACACCTCATGGAAGCTGAGGCAGAAGTTGACCAACCTACCGGTGTCCGTGCTCATGAAGTTGACAATTTCACCCACGGTGAAGAGGGTAAGGCTAGTGCTGCCAACACGCAGGGCTTTGCGATAGATGGCAGAGATGATGGCAGCCCGCACCATCAGCATCAGTTTGTTCACCTCATAGCTGAACTGGTTCCGCAAAAGAGCGCCCAGGAAGGAGCCGGCAAAGAGCCCGAGGGCATAGAGCACCCCATGGCTCAGGGGCTCCTGCCGTGACTCCATGAAGTTCACTAGCAGGTTCAGAAGCAGAGGACCTGAGAAACCCAGCAGACCACTGGCCAGCTTGAGAAGTCCAAGGGAGTAGAAACGAAGCCCAAAGGCTGCATGAAGAACTGAGAAGAGTCGCACAGCTTCCTGGGCATGGTGTGAGTCATCTGGGGCATTGCTACTCCCATCATTTCCAGCAATGATTGGGCTAGTAAGAGACACCGTCTCCGCCTCTACTTGGTGCGGAGCTGCCTTCTTCTGCCAGCAGGAGTAGAACCGATCACAGACCCTGGCAGCCTGGAGCTGGTGAGGAAGCACATAGACATCCTGTGGCTGGTTCAGCTTCCACTGATAGCCACGTTTCATAAGAGGGTTCATCCAAACATAAAAGAAGCGTGAGAGCCAGCTCTCACCATCTTCTGCCACTCTCTGCTGATCAGGCACTGGGATCCCTGGCTCTGAGATGAGCTGCTCTTGTTGCCAGGAGCGATTGATGGAGAGGAAGTCTTGCCTGCCAGTGGTGGGTAAGAGGTAACCGATCACATACACAAGCAGAGAGGCCAGCTGCAGACAGAGAATGGCGAACCTGGAGGAGGCAGCAGGGTGGGCAGGGGACCAAGCTGTCCTGCTTTGGTAGTACCACACCAGTGTGATGATGAAGGAAGGTAAGGGTAAGAGAGTGAGGAGAGCCAGGACCACAGGGCCCCTGGTAGAGCCATGAATGGACCTGCAGAGGATGAGAAGAGCAAGGCTGTGGGTGAGCCATGCAAGAGCAGCAGTGCCATTGGCCAGCACTTCCAGGTACACAGGGCCCAGCTCCTGCTGAGAAATGGTGGCTGGGACGGTATCAGCAAGGAATAGGCCAGCAAGTACGAAGGAGGCGGCAATTCTGCATCCCCAGCCTGGCCTGCAAGGCGCCCCAGAGCCAGATCTAGAGGAGGAAAGAGTAGAAAAAAAAAATTACAATTGAAATTCTATCACCTCTCAGTCAGTACTCTCCTTCCTTCCTCTCCTCTTCCTCTCTTTATCAGTTCACCCTTACTTAACCTCCTGGATTCACCTCCCTAGATTTGTAACTTTTTCAGACTGCAGGCACCACTAAACTGCAACAGATCAATATAGCTCGGTATCTGATCAAAACCAGAGATTCAGATGCTACTGATACAGTAGCTGGTGATCCAGTAGCCTTGAACAGCACAAAACACTGGGGTGGAAGGCCCCTCAGGCCTTACTGATACTGAGTTAAAAAGAACATATGGTTCCCTCCTTACTGGAATAACGTAGCTAAGTTTGAAATGCTTTATAAGTGGATGTAAACATCTGCTAGGTTTAGTTTGACAAAAGGAAGCCTTGAGGCATTCTATCTTCGAGTAGAATAGATAGGGAGAGATGCTAGAATAAGCTAGTTTTGTGAAAACAAGTGTTGCAAACTAGGCCAAAAGATGAACTGAGTATGCACGAAGACTGAATTCAATCAGCGGACACGGTGACGAAGACTATCAACGACCACCAGAGGACCCTGAAAGACTACCAATGGACATAGATGCGCATGCATCAAGGACATTTACGTATATTAATGAGTTCTAGGTGATAATATGAATATGTTAATAATTTCTGGGCAATGTAACGAATATGTATATTCTGAGTACTTATAATCTTTGTAGTTGATTAACTCGGCGTGCACGCTAGATGGAATGATCCCCTGTACGCCCAGCGCTGCAATAAAGAATGCCTGCTTTCTAACACTCCAAAATTGAGTCTTAGAGAGTCCTTAATTGTGGGCTTATGGTATCACTACCAAAGAACAGCATTTCTCTACAGAAATTTTTTTTTTCAAACTATGATATTTTGTGGTCAAATCAGACTCCAGTTCTTGAGGATTAACAAAAAACAAACAAACAAAAAAGATATCTAATCTCTTTAACACAAATTCTGGATGATCAAATTCTGTGTCATCTGTGTCATGTCTCTGATCCTTGATTTTTCTTGTCTTTGTGGTATTTTCACTAGAAACATTATTTTTATCACTGTTGTTTTCAGTGATGCTGTGTATGTAAAGTCCATAATCTATTGCTCAACAAAAGATTTCATTATCACTTGATTCATTACTTGTGGCCTTTCAATATCAATGAACATTGCCATGTTTATGTATTTCAGAAGAGTATAAACAGAAAAATAATTGTTGATTTCCCAGAACACTTTATTACCTTAAATACATCTTCCACGCAACCTTGGATTTATATCCTCTCCCAGGATTTACATCCTTTCCCAGAGAATTGGGAAAACTGGGAATTTCATCCACTGAAATTCTTTTGAATTATTTTCTGTAATTTTATGCTCACTACCCTCTCTATTCTTTCTGGATCCCTTCTGCAATGGAGGGACCAAAGCTATACACAGTACTCTGAATTAGGATGGATGCTGACACATATAATAGCACTATAATATCGTGTCCTTCTCTAATTACATATTCAGCACATTATAGGGAGATCTAATTTTCAACCTTTCCACCCCACCTCCAGTCCTGCATCACAATCAAGAGCTAGACAAGTTAGTTGTCATACCTTGGAGTGCCAAGGAAGCAGGCACTGACCACTGCAAGGAGCACATGAGGAATCACATTTAACGTCAGCTGATTAAAGCAATGACCAACGCTGCCATGAACCCACACAGGGAGTGGATCTTCTGGGCTGGTCCCACACAAACCAGCCAGGATGTTCTCCATCCTTTGCTGGGAACCAAATGTGAGAGACCGGAGCGCCTAGGGTAGAAAAGAAAAAAACAAACAGCATGAGGTACAAAATTAAGAAAGTACAGCCCCAGTCCGAGGCGGACTGTGATAAGAGATGAACATAGGACAAGAAGCAACTTCCTGGGTCACGCAGTCCAGGACCTGCTACTGCACACTTGCTATTGTATCATCTACTTTACAAAATGACTAAGCACCAGCTTAAAATAAATTATGTTGTTTGTCCCCTTAAGTCACCCTAGGACCTCAACACTGCGGGAATGCAAAGCTTTCTCTTTATTTCCAGGGCGATTTTTTTCCCATGGCCAGTTTATCCTTTGAAACTAACATCAGGAAGCATTTGCCTTTCCCTTGATCACTCTGAAAAAATATTTTCAGCTGCTTAAACAATAATCTATCAATTACATTTCCATCTTCAAAACAATTCCCATGATTCCTTAAGGCAGTGTGTAACATCTGCCAGTGTGTAACGCCATCCAGACGGCAGAGGAGAATGCCGGGGCCCATCCAGATTAGCAGCCGGTACCTCCAGGGTAGCCAGGGCCGAGGAACCCCCCCGGGCTTCCTCCTGGCCCGGGCAGGCCTCGGCTTTACAGCGGCCTCTGTTCCCGCCAGCCGGTCCCACCTCCAGCCTGGGGCGGCTGAGGGCCGCAGGCTCGACAGGCAGGAAGGGGGCACTGCAGCACCGTAGCCGGGGCACCGGGCCCTGTCATGGCAGCCCCCCCCGCCGGCCTGCGCCGGTACAGCCCCGGCAGCGGAGAACCCCTGGCCGAGGCCCAGCCTGGCACCAGCCAACCCCTCGCCGCCCTCCCGCCGCACGACGAACTTTGACCCCCGCCCCCCGCCGTACCTCGGCTCGTCCCTTCCCCGCTCTCACCGCATGGGGAGGAGAGGGCGCGGGGACACGCCCAGCGCCCCCTGGAGGGCGGGAGGACGCGCGGCAGCGGGCGGGCGGTGCGGCTGCCCGGGGACGGAGGACACCGCAGGGCCGGGACGGGGCCGAGTACCGGCCGGCGGGCGGCGAAACGAGGGCGAGAGTCAAACCGGGCGATGTGGGCCAGGGACGCCGCTGGGAGGCGGGAGCGCCAGGCCCCGGCGGCGGCCCAGGCCCGAGGCTCCGGCCGCAGGGTGCCGGGGAGGCGGCGCACAGGGGCCCTGCGGTTGGGAACGCTTGTCGTCCCTTCCCATGGGAGCGACTGGCATCCCTTCCCAAGCAGCTCCAGCTCAGCCGCCTTCAACGTGCCCACCTGGAGGTAGATCGCAAAGCCAGGGAAGGTCAGTGATTCGGCCCAATGGACGAGTCTGAGATAAGGAGAAGCAAACGGCTTAAACACACGCTGCCCCTGCTCCTCAACAAATGTGATTTTCCCCAAAATTCCTCTGGTTCCTTTCTGGAGACCTTATTTATCCCTCCCCTCTTTCTCCTATCAATTTTGGCCCACAGTGCCTGGTGCTCTGTGAGCGTTTCCGACGCGCACCCAGCGCAGGTGACAGCCTGGCAGCGTGACGGTGGCAGCCGGCGCAGGAACACCGATGCACCACTGTGCTTCCAGAAGGCAGCACTGGCAGGTACTGCCCAAGCAGTACTTGTGTGGGTATAAATGCGTGTTTTATGCCTACAGCATTCTTTGCCAATGATATCTCTGTATACCCACAGTGGCAGAGCTCTCCTAGGGCAGTAACAGCCGTGTAAAGCCAGATCGTTACATTAACCTAGCACAATTATCTGAATAACACAAGCTAAATAAATCCACTCAGTTTTACCTATATTGTGCTTGGTGACTAGATTTGTTCAAAGCATAAACGCACCCATGCAAGCAGCATCCCCAAAGGTGACATTCAGCCTTTACTACAAGAGCACATTGCACTGGGGGTGGTGGTGAGTAAACACTCAAACTTCCCAGCCAGGAGAAAACAAACCTGAGAGGACATCCAGCCATCATCCCCTCCAGCCTGTTCTGCAATAACAGGAGCGCGCAGCAAACGTCACCACACCATCTGGCAATTTTAGCTGATACTGGTGATTTTATAGCAGATGCTCTGGATACTTCACTTTCCTAAACCCTCCCCTCAGTACTCTCTCTCTTGCCAGGGAAAATTAGCGTATCCCTGTAAATAATTCATCACAGGTAGAAAACTTTACTTCCAACACGCAGCTCATCAGAGGTACACTAAAGCTTAGAAGCGTCACCAGTGGGGTGCTGAGGAAGGAAAATACCAGTAACATTCCTGTCTGAGAAAACAGCGATCTGGCTGCAGGAGTGAGAAACAGCAGAGATAAGAGCACAAGCTCAGAGGCCACAGTACCCTCTAATCATAGTTTCCTTGAAAGGAGCACAAGGACAGCGCAGTATTCCTAAACCTCTATCTGTATCTCCTTGTTTAATTCTTGTCTCTGAGGATTCTGATTTCTCACAGCCCTGAAAGTAATCTTTGCCTGTGCGTCAGAGTTGCAAGGCTGCCTTTTCATGACCAATCTGGCTACTGATACTCTCCACTGTGTGTATTTGGCCACTCTGCTCTTTCTCTCACAGGTCATACAAAGGTTTCTAGAACAAACTTTCCTATAGAGGCCTCGATAATAAGTTTTATGTCCTCCTTGCTCAAGGAAGCTTCCCTTAAAAAAAAAAGAAAAAAAGAAAAAGTGCTGCGAAAGCAGCAAACTCTCAAGACAGCACACAGGGGATGTGTGAGGCTGGAGCATGAGCTGCACACAATTGAAACTTTCAGATCTCGTGGTTCTGATGTCTTATTTATTCCCAAATGAAAAAAAAAAAATCCCCAACCAACCACTTCCCCTGACCTAATAAGATACCAGAGAAGCTCTCAGATATCAGGACAAAGACCATCCTCTCTCTCACTAATCACCCTCAGAGCTTTTCCATTTCAGCCACATTGCATTCTAGCGTTCTCCTTTCTCACGTGCTGCATTCTGCTTGCTCATCTCTCCTAACCTCTTCATGTTCAAAACCATGAACTTTTCCACTTCAGCTGAAAGACGGACAACTCTCAGATGCCAGGGATCCCTTTTTGCTTCAGACAGCATTATTGGAGATCGCTCATATGGGAAAACGACCATAAAGGGTATTAAAAAAAACAAGGAACCTTAGGAGAATACCAAACCACCCTAACTGATCTGAAAGCACTGATGCCTGTTTTGCCTAAGTACGTTTGAATAGGAGCATGGCAAGAATCTAAATCTTTTTGTGCTTCCTTTTGGCTATTTCCCCTCTTCCTGAATATTGCTGCCTATGACATTTACTGCTATATATTGGACAGATTTAAGATGTGCGCCACAGAGTACAGGCTTGTGGGTATATTGCTTACAAAGTACCTTGCGCACTATAAATAATCATACACCTGACATTTATCACAAAATCAGAGCATTTAAAATGGAAAAAACCTGCCAGCATCAGAGTTAATTTAATCCACCCCCACAGGCCAATGCAGGACAGATTTTATTCATTGTCTATTATCTGGAGTTTTTGAACGCTCTAGACTGATACACTCAGAGTGAGGAAGAGCTATCTGGCACAGGGAGACTGCCCCCCCTTCTCTTACAAGTTTATTTTGTAACAGATTACTTAATACCCCTCCCAGGACTCGGAGTCAGGGAATGAGTGTAGGCTGCATGCCCATTCCACTTCCCAGCTAAAAGTAAATATTGAGCTGAAACAGAAGCCAGCCTAGACAAGCCTTAAATTCAGAAATATCAACCTTGCAATTATAAATCTAAAAATCTCTGAAAGCAGTTGTCTGTTTGGACGCATTTTCTGCGCTCTCAGCCAGGGCTCTGCTATCAGCTGAACCATCCTCAAATTCCATGACGTCAAGGGCAAGGAAGGCTTGATTACTTGGCTCAGTCCAGAATTTTTCATGAACAGGCTGCTTTGCTTGGACCTGAAGACGCAACATACATGTTTTCCCCTGTTTTACAGGGGAAAAGATTAATGCACCGTTCAGAAAACAGAGGAGTACCTTCCTCAGCACCTTCTCACGAGAGCACTCATTTTGTCATAAAAAACCGCAACTTGTCTGTGTTCTTACTAGTAGCCCAGCCACTTAACATTAGAGGGAATGCTGCATGGTTGTCTCACACCCCTGGATCTAGTTTTGACTCAGACGTAAGAAGGTAAAAAATTTTAATCAAGGTCCTATGGCTGTCTCTGTTACTGTACTGCTTTTTAACCTAACGGTCCAGCCCAAATTAACTTCAATTCTGATTTCTGTTTACTTGCTCATACTGAGCTACTGCTTACTTTTTCGCATTCTGTTCTTTTCTTTCTCAACGTTCTTTGCTCCTGTGACTTCAGAGACACCCTATTACCCCAACATTGCCCTCAGCATCCAATTAGCTAAAAATCTCTTCAAGCAGCATGTAATTGCAAGTTCAAAGATGAGCTCTGGAATTCCAAAGAGGAGTTTGGGAGCTGAACTTGTAGCAGAGCAGACTGACTGGCACCTCCTTTGTCCAGTAAGAGTCTGGAGCACCAGGCACAGGCATATTACAAAAAACTCTGCAAAGCAAATAAGGACTTTGCCTGACATTTTCAGTCCTCCAGACAAATTGCAGTGCTTGCTCTTGCAAAGACGTGAAAACTCTCAATTTACTCTGCACCATCGGGCCCAAATTTCCGTACTCATTTTAGGAATAATTTAACTGAATCCCACTATGTCCCTTTAAAAACTTAACTCAGTAAGGCACGTGATTGAAAGATGACAGTACAACTAGTACAGAATGTGCTCATAAACTGTAATTGTAAAGCCATGATCAGTAAGATGACAGGGTGCTACAAAATGCTAATGAGCACTAGTCAGTCAAGTGTTTTTCTCCAACAAATAGATTTTTTCCTCTTCTGAACCCTTTCAACACCACAATACATCTACTAGTTTGCTTCCTTTTTACCATTCCTGAGCAATGTACTTACTGGTGTGCACATACACATTTTAATGAACTTTCAGATTAGTTACTGATATCTGGATTCCTTTACCAGCCAAGTGCTGCTGAAATCTATCACCAGAAACCACCAGGACATCTCCTGTGGACCTCTTTTAGATACAAGGCAAAAAGAATTTAGAAAATATTTTCATGTTCTGGTATTTTGCAAAGCTTTTAGATATTATATGCACAACTTTACATAAAACTGTCAGAAAAAAAATAAAAAATTTGCTGGGTTTCTTGGGTTTGTGGCTTTTTACTCTTGACTTTTGAAACCAAACTGTGGTTTAAAACCATTTTTTAAAACTGACGTAAAGAAAACAACAGCATGGAAGAAGTGTACAAAACCTAACAAGTCCATTTTCTCCCTCTTGCTAGGCTGTTTTTACTTATTTCAGCTGGTGAAACTGAGCGCTTGACGCAGATGCCTGACACTAATAATGCATGAAAACATGTTTTTCCTTTTAATGAAGAAACAGAACACATTTGGGATAATAGTATATTCCTCTTAGCGATAAACTACTTGGACGTGATCTACAATACAAAACTAGAGAGGGAATTCCTACGTAACTAAAAACATCAGGTTTTCTTTTTAGTTATCGTAAAGCACAACTCTGTGCCTCTCCGAGCATCACCAAATCTGCTGCTTTGGGTAGTTAGTTGGAACAGGTTGAGCACCCATTGCCTCCACCATCATTGTGTTTTGCTCTCACCAGAAGCAGATCACCAGTCTGCTGGGCATCTTCAAAGATGAAATTCTTATCCCAGGATACTTAAAATTGAATTAAGGTCACTGACAAACATTATCAACCTTAGGAGAGAAGGGGGAGGAGTGGACAGCGGTAACGGAAAATAAGATAGTCTTTATATAGCTTGTGCTTATTTTGATGATTGGCATAACTGAGCATATTTCCTGAGCCTGCGTAGTGGTGCACTCACTCGGAAAATGTCAAGGTGGGGCAGCTGGTTTTAATACAGAATTGGACCCAACCGCTCCCAGCAGAAATACCTTATTATAGTATCAGACAGACCCCCACCCATCAGAGTGCTGCCCTTTGTTGCCACTGCTGTAAGTACTATGCTTCAAATTATGTGTTATGCTCTAGCAAGTATATTCCAAAAAAAGCCAAACACACAGGAAAAATTTCACTCAAGTCTGCAAAAATTGTCTGGGTCTTCAAATGCAGGCCCTCACATGGCATCTAGCTAATAACAAAATACAATCTAATGCAGGTAACTTCTCCCAGTTTCTAAACAAGATATAAAGGTTCAGGAATTTGGGAAAGAATTTTATCAGAACCTTAATTTCTCTGCATTCATTTCTTTCTCTTGCTAGCCCTTTTCAGTTAATTGAAAACACCCTTACTCCTCCTCACCACAGACAGCCCCCAGCATGAAATAAGAGAAGCGTTTTCATGCTTCACTTATGAGAATCGAAACCATCATACTCACTTGCCTGCAGTAAGCATGGTCGGTAGCGGGTGCTCAGGTGAGAAGGAGGGAAGCAATTCCTCTCCTACCATGGCATCCCAGCTCCCGGCAGGCACAGCAAGGAAATTTGTTCAGAACTTTTCTGAGCAGGAGGCTCGGGCTCAGCATCACCTCATCAAGCAGCCAAGGTTTGCTCCTGAACACACGTCTGCTTAGGGACACCACCAGTTCCAACAAGCTCCAAGGCACAGTGTGGGGTAAAAAACCAAACCCAAACCAAAAACCAAACCAAAGCCCTTTTGCTTTTGGCTTCAACCTAGAGGTTGTGGTCACCACAGGCACGCTAAGCTGTGGCAAGGCCTGGCCCAGGCCCACAGGGCCCCATGGCCCACAGGGCCCCGTGGCATCTCCCCTCAGCCTCCGTGAGCGGGAAGCCCCCCACGGCCTCCCGGCCCTCCCCGGCGAAGCTCCCTCTCTCCCTCCCCACCGCCGCCTTCAGTCCCAAACCGTGAGGGCTGAGAGGGGCCGCGCGGAGAGAATCCCCGGAGGGGAGGCAAACAGGACGGAGCAGCCGAGCGCATCCCCCTCGCGGGCCACCGGGGACCAGAAGCGGGGAGGGAGGAAAGGAAGGAAACGGCGCCTCGCTCCGCCGAGCACGGCGACAACACCCGCCTCCCGCCAGGCTGCGGCCCTGCCCCACCACACACGTGACCGGCGACGGGCGGCCGCCATTTTGTGCGGGCGTCCCCCAGCAACGCCTCCCGCCCCCCGCCCCCTCCCCGGCCCGGGCTCACCCCGCCCCCCCGCCGCCGGGCACGGGGGTGCCTGGCTCGGGAGCGCGCGCAGGGCGGCCGGCGGCGCGCACGCGCGGGGGGCGGGGGGGGCGGCAGCCGGGGAGGGAGGGGGGGGGCCGGGTCAGAGGAGCTGGGGTGCCCGCGCAGGCCGCCGGGACCCCCGGGCCGCCGGCGCCATCATGTACCGCTCCAGCAGCGGCCGCTCCGGCCCCTCGTCCTCGTCTTCCTCCCACCGGCTGAAAGAGGGCAGTTCGTCGGGATCCCGCGCCTCCCGCTCCAGCACATCGGGGCCGGGGCCAGGCCGCGGCCGGCCTCCCCCGCCGCCGCCGCCCGCCGCCGCCGCCGCCTCCTCCTCCTCCTCCGCCGCCGCCGCCTCCGCCTCGCCGCCGCGCTCCGCTTCGCCCCGTCCCCCGCCGCGCCGCCACCGCTCCCCGTCGGGCCACCGCGGCGCTTCCCGCCGATCCCCGTCGCCGCACCGCAGCAGGAGGTTGCCATCGCCGCCGGGAGGACCGGGGCCAGGGGGGACCCGGGGCCGCCGGGGGAGCGAGCACGGAGACGGCAGCAGCAGCCGGGTAACTACTGCCGTGCGCTGAGGGGGTCTCGGTGCCGGGCTTGCCCCCTCCCCCAGGGGCTGTCAGGCCGCGGGGGGTCCCCGCCGCCTCGGCGGACACCGGCGATGGCGGCCGCCGTCCCCCGCGGCTTGGCGGGGGGTGTATCTCCCGGCACCGGCCTCTCCTCCGCGGTACCCCGGCCCCCCGGCTGTGTCCTGGGGTCAGCCGGTGTCGCCGCTGGCGGAAGGGCGGGAGCGGGGGGCAGCGGGGCCCCGAACTTGGCGCGGCGGGGTCCTTGCACCGGCCCCGGGCTCTCCCTGTGCGGAGGGAGAAGGGCGATTTTTTCCCCCTGTTCTTTAGAGAGCCAAATGGGGGGGGGGGGGGGGGGCCGAACCAATTAAAAATAATTGATTTCCATTTTAACTAATGTTTTTCCTTTAATTTCCGTTATATTTTTATTTCTCTCTTATCAGCTAGAGCCATTTTCGATAAGGCTCAAAGATGATGCTATCTTTTGCTAAGGCAAAGGATGGAACTAGTCACTTTCCTCCATTTAACACTGGTTTGTGTTGTTGTATAAATATCGTTTAATTTATGGGAAGATAACTTTTTTAGTTAGTTTGAATGAGCACTTTGTCTGAGTTCTCCTGTTGTCATGGGCATACAAAGGAGACTCTGTTACAGATTTGGATCTTTGAGAGGTATTCTTTGATAGGTAGCGCTTTGTAGTTGGAGCTGTGCACAAGGTGTTCCAGTCTTCTCCCTCAGTCTTGGCAAAAGCTGATTTGGGCATGTGAAACTCTGGTTTGACATCTGAAGTGATATTATCTTAGATGCTGGCACCTTCGTACTAAGCCAAACTGTATAGCCGTACTTTTTTTTTGAGCCAGTGTCATTCGCTCCCTTAGGTTTTCGCTTGTTACTCCTTGGTGTAATGACTGTCTTGTCTGATAACTGTTAGCTGTGGTATGTGACAGGTTCACTGTGCGTTTGCATTGCGCTGAAAGAAGAGATTTTCATATTGGGATGTGGCTGTGGTTCCATGGTCATTCAATCCAGCACATGTACAATTAAAAAGAATGGTACACTCACTTTTTCTCCTGCTCTATAGTATATTCTGACCCTTCCCTTGTGCTTACACTTGTATTTGTGAAGTTGCAGAGTGAGATGATTTGAGGAAATGATGTGGCTGAAAGTCAATCCAAGAAAAATATATTGACTGCTATGATTCATTGCATGATGGGACCCCAAGAGAGAACAGGGATTGCCCTTTCTGATGGTGGTACAGGTTCTTACTGAATTTTTTTGGAGCTGTAGCCATAGAAGAGATCACAGGAGCTATTGGTGCTATTTGTTATTTAAAGGGGAGCTGTCCTGAAGGTATGGGAAGATAATGTTGTATTTGACAGTTAAGCCAAGCCAGGCTGAGAAGCTTTGCCTCTGGCTGTTTGCTTTTAGGCTGTATTTCACCATTATCTCAGTCCTATAAGTCGTCTGGGGGGTAGCCCTGCAAATTGCATTGCTAGTAAGACCCAGGTTGAAAATAGGTATTTTTTTAAAAGGTGATTATTTTTAATCTGATTCATGTCAGTTTGTGTTGTGGCTCCATGGACAGTTGTATAGTCACAACTGAGGGGATGACAAACTGGGATACGGGAGCAGAACTTTCTTAAACTGACTTTGCCATCACTCAGCCTGTCATTTCACTGTGTCCGTGATAGGCTGTAAACCCGTGCCGACTGTAACAAAACTTTTAATGCCCAATGTGTTGGTGGCTCAGACTTGGGAGAAATTTGACCTAGGAGTTTTTGATTGAAAGCCTCCCACTCCCTCTGTAGGGGGGAAAAAAAAAGCCACGAACCCCCCTGACTTTACACAAACATTATTCTTGACAAACACTGTTCTTCCAGTGTTATTTTGCACCCTTCTGGCTCAAGTTACAGTAGTCATCTCAGCAAATTGTTGCAGAATCTTGATGTTTTTCTTGCCTATTCTAATTTCAGAGAAGAAGGATTGAAGAATTGTTAATTCTAGAAATTAGGCCTTAGCAAGTTAGCTAGCGCTGAACTGCTGAGTCAGATAGACTTTTTGTTTATTTACAAGAATATTGCTGCATTTAAGGAAAACCTTTCTCTAGCAAGCAGCTGTCATAATAAGAGGGATCTTGAGACAATTTAATACAGGTCTTTAACCTGTGCTGTCTCTTGCATATGCTAAAGCCTAGTGTAAGCAATTCTTAGAGTGTATATCGTGCACATTTTTTCCATGGAAGTTTTTGTCAACCAAAAGATGTTTGACCAACACCACTTCTCCTTTAAAAGTGATGTTTTAAAGCATAAAGTACATATACAGGTTGATTTTACTTCTTAGAAGTACTGTTTACAAAATCAGCATTAATTAGAGAAAGATAAAAGCTGGGATTATGCTCATGTTTTCCAAGCAGTGGAACTAAGTGTGATCAAAACAAAGCAGACAGCAAATATGTTGGGTCAGCATGATCAGGTAAAGTTGTAATGAAGTTTTCAGTTTTATATGACTTAAAATGCCCTCTCCAGAAGTTTGAGTATACAAAGTGTGGAAATGTGGAGCATTACAAAGATGTGTTAGTAAATGGCATTTTAGAGCTGTCACTGAAAGGAAATTAATTCAGACAGGAGGCAGGGGAAGAGGAATTTAAGCTGCAACAAGGAAGGAGGGCTTGGAAGAGGGAGTATATGCATAAGGGTGGAAGATGTAGGATGTGTAATGAAGACACTGATGGGGTAAGGCCATGGAGTTGAAATGCAGAAAAGTTTTGAGTAAAAGACCTAAGTTATCGTCCCTACCCTTCATATGAATTGGAGTATGGAAGGAGCAGCCTTGGAGATTTCTTATTCCCTTTTCTTGATTCTGGGAGTTGTTCTGGTTTTGGGTTTGGGATTTTTTTTTCTCTTTTTTTGTTGGTGGTTTTTTTTTTGAGATGGAGTGCGATGCATTCCCAGGTTATCAGCATCGTTGCCCATTTTCTTTTGCATAACTAGGATGCTAATTGCCAGTGTAGCTGTATATTGGACATTGCAAGTATGGATAGTGTTAGTTTCTTAGTTGGTAGGGAAAACTTTGCGGGAATTAGAAGAGTGTGGAGTAACAGCAAAGGTTTGGGGCGAGTACTGACAAATGTAATGGAGGAGAGGAAGGTCAGGGCTGTAGAGTGAGTGATTTTGGCGGACTTTATTTGTTCTTACAAGGCTCACACATGCTGCTTTTATTTGTCCCTGCTGACCTGCATGCTTGTTCTTTTTATAGTTTCTATTAGCTTCTTTGCTTTCTTGTAAGAAAATTGGACGAAATTAGAGGTCTAGACTATGTTGGGTCAACAGAGAAAGAAGAAATGAAGAGCTGGTATGCAACCTGTGCAATAATATGGCAATGGTAACTGTGGTTTAGGCACCAGAACATGAAGGGAGGAAAATGCAGTGCAGCGCGGAGGTAGGAATGACCAGTAGTGGTGTTCAGTGTTCCAAATGAAAAAGCTGTTAAAACTGGAATTTTTCAAACTGAAAAAAAATATTTGTGAAGTTCAAATGTGTACCACTGTAACTGCTGTCTCTGGGCAATTTGTACGGCAGTCACAGGCAATCCTAACATCCCAAACTTTCTAAATGTAAACTGTTTCTTTCCTTTGCCCAGAAGTTTGTTTTGAGATGAAATCATCACTTCTCTGTCTCCAATGGTTGTCATGGATGTGCCCAACTTGCCATCAGCTTTGACGGCAAGAAGATGCCCTTCAAGATAATCACTTCTTGAGGCAGCCCTCAAAATTCAGTGTTATACTAGGCACATGGGAGCCTTCAGAGTGTGTTTGTATGAGACACAGGCACCTTGTATATGTTGTATCTCAGCCAGGCTGTTGCAGGATCGTATTGTGCTATGCAACGCAGTTGGTCTTAAAAAGTAATTAAAATGTGTTCTGATAAATGCTGGGATTCAGCTTAATGGAGCAAAACAGAATTCACTAATATGTTACCTTAGGACGAGGTTATGTGCACAATGGATTCTAGTGCAGATTTGTACTGCAAGTAAATTTTGTTCAGGCAAATTTGTGAGGGTATTCTTTTGCTTTTTTGTTTGAAATTATGTATTGGTCTTCTTTTGGTCTCTTGGAGGATTGAGCTGAATCTGCTGCATCTTCTCAGGGTGGATGCAGACAACATAGTGCACCTGCTGCTTGCTACTGCAGTTTTCAGCGGTGAAAGCAATATGCAGTGCATGACTGGTTTGGCAGAACCGAATCTGGCTCATTGCTTCCTGTTAAGCGGAATCTAAACCATGTTGGTTTAAAAAAGTAAACCAAGTATCTCTGTCTTCAAGCAGTCTCATCTGTTTCTTATGGAACTCCCTTTACTTTGATCATTCCTATATTCTAGTGCCATATTCTAGAATGATGTGAGGCGTAACTAGTTAAGCATAACTTACCATTAATGACATTTTCTGTATTGAGTATATGTCCAAAGGAAGGTCTGTGCAGGGACAGTTAACTCAGGCCTTCTCTGCTGTAGTTTTTTCAAATGCAACTTTACTTAGCTCTGGTTTAGCTCTACCAATAACAAATAATGACAATGGGAATTCTATTATAGAAGGTGTTTCTATAGTCACAGGTGTTTTTAGTATTATGTTGTGCTAATCTGCTGAAAGCAGCATGAGGTGAGGAAAACTGTTGAAAACGTCACCGCTAGGAAAATCTTTGTTTACGCTGGTTTATACTTTGGTTCATGTTGTTACTAAAGCTGGAAAGGGCCAGAAATCCAGACACTTTTATTAAGAAATTCCTGGCACCATTTTTTATGCAATGTTTGTTTAGCTGCTTCTCCTCTACAAAGAAAGGACAACAGCAAATCTGGGACTTCTTGAACTTCTCTGTTTTTCCACCTTCCAAAATGGTGCTTTATGAAATGTATTTTTGAGTTGAAAATTTCTCTTCTAGATAATGTAAATATAGAGCATGTTATTGGCAGCTGGGATGAGAAATGAAATGCAGAAATGAAACCCTCCCCTTTCTTTAGTAACTAAAGACAATTGAAATATTTGGAACAATTGTTCTTCTAGTTTGATTTTTTTAATTGATCCACCCACCCCAAGTCTCATACGTTAAGCAGGGCAGAGTCACTTGCCTTTCTGTAGGCTGAGATTAAAATTCCCTCATTGATGGGCTTGCACTCTTTCTTCAATTTACAGAGACGTTCACCGAGTCTCCGCTCTGAGTCTTCACTGGAACAGAGTTTGCGGATTACTGTTGGTAATGACCGGTATTGCATTGGCACACCAGAGCGAAGGAGGCTGCCTGATAGACTGGGCTCACCAATTGATAACCTGAGTGACAGGTATGGTCCTCCGCAGATGGGGATTCAAGTGTATGAAACAGTAAGAACGTGGGAATGGCTGTATGGGGTGTGAGACCAAACATCTAATTAGCCCAGTGAAAGCCTAGGAAACGAGGGTAAGAGGGCAAGCATGTAGTGATGCTTTCCTCGAATATTCCCCCAGCCTTCACCAAGCTGTGGTGCAGGGGATTCCTGAACAGAAGTCACTGCCTGTGTTCCTAATAACTCTAAACTGATATTTCTTCTCTGATCTTTGTCAACTGCTTCTAAAACCCATATAAACTAAAAGTGCCCAGAGCAGGGGGGAGCTGCTTCATTTGACATTTCACAGCTTCAGCCACCTTCTTCTGTTTCTTATGAACCTACCTAGTCCTGACTGAAAGGAAGGTTGTTTATAGATAGCATAAAGCTTCAATTTCCTAATTTATTGGGAGAAATTATATACTTTCCTGATTTTTGAGAATAGTCCAGAAGAAAGCTCTAGTGTGGCTTGAAGAAGATTTATTATTCTGACTCTAAAAACCCTGCAGAAGAGAAGTGAACATAGTCTGCCAGTCTCATACATGATAAAATAATTATTAGACTTCTTAGGGTCCCTTGATTGGAATTGAAGAGAAACATAGCTAATGAAGAGACGTTAAAAATACTGCTGTGAACAGTGAAGTATAAGTATTAGTAGATACTGCTTGGAAATCTTTACCTTCAGTAGGAGAACAGGTATAATCTGTTAAAAGAAGTAAAATCAGAAGACTCTGTGCAAATAAAATATTTTTTTTTGTCTTGAATTGCAAAGTTGAAGGTGGCATAGTTTGTGCCCCAGAGCACAGAGTTGCAGTTTCAAGTCAGGGATAAGCATTCGGCACAAAAAAAAGCACTATAACTTCCATTTTTGATGCAAATATCCCCAACTGTTACAAAAAAAAAAAAAAAGAGAGAGAGAGAAAGAGAGAGAGAGAGGAAGAGGGAAGTGAGCAGAATAAGTACATTTGCTGTTTTTCTCAAGCGTAAGGTTAAGTTTCAGCAGGTGCAGAAAACCAAATGAGGCTTTAGTTTTCAGTACTGTCACTTTCACACCTTCACCTCAGTTCTCCTGGGACCAGTGTTCGATTTGTAAATCCCCTGTGCAGTCAGCAGTCTTCTGAATGAAATGAGTGCATATACCCAGGGAGAGTACAGCGGTTGGAAGGGGCAGGAAATGATATGTAGGAGAACTGGCACTGCTCTGGCAAATTAAGAGCATGCAGGTTGGGGGTTATGTTTGTCCCATTGCTTCCTTTTCTCCATCGAGGTTTTATATTGAGCCTGTTTTGTGGCTGTGAAGCATGGTTAGAAGTAACATCAGTGTCCTGGTTTGAGCGACACAGGATTAATTTCTCTGTCAGTAATTTTACTTTTCAGTAAGGTCTTTTCTAATGCTAGGGAAAACTGCATTTTTAGACGAGTCTAGTGTCTGAATTTGTGAAAATATTTACTTTATAGCCACCATGGTGTGTGGGTTTCAAGGTCTCGGTGTTTTTCAAGCTAGTGAGGTGCACGGATGAGGAGGAGCGAGACACAGGCACTTGACCCAGGCTGGCCAACAGGATTATTTCATAACACGAACATCCCATTCAATATAAATTAGAGACTTTGCTGAGGAGTTCTTCTCTCTTGTGATGGCTGCAATACTGAGAACTTCTTGCCCCGGTGCTGGACCCCTGAGCCCTTCCCTTCCTCCTGAAGCCATAGCACGCTCTCAGTGTCTGACATTTGCTGTCCACTGCTGGGAGTGCACAGCTTCCTACTGATAGACTTGGCAGAGTATAATCCTTGTGCATTTTATATTGGTATCGGGATCAATATTGGTTCTTTAGTATTATTAATGTTAATTATTTAGTCTTATTCTATCAAATCTGTTTATTTTTCAACCCTTGGGTTTCCTTGGTTTTCCCCAATTCCACTTCCCGGGTGGGGAGGGGTCATCGGGTGATAAGAATAATTGTCTAAATAACAATAAATTGTTATGGGTTTGTCAAACCGTAACAATCGGGTACAGTGGAGTTTAACATAGGAGTGAAAATCACAGAGAACTTTCACTTTATCTCTATTACTGCACCCATAGATGTAAAAAAATGGTCAGAATAGACTCCTGAGAAGGTATAAAAGTGACAGATGAATCAGAATGAGAATATGAGAAAGTGAGGCTGTGTAGACATCAGTTTTTAAATGACTTCCCATATATTTGTAGTATAGGTATGCAAGAATTCCATGTGGTTACATTTACTGTGGTTTTTTTTTCCAATCTGTGCTGGCTGCACTTGTCTGAGAGGTGGCCGCTGTCCAGAAGCTTAAAGCGTGTGGTAGCCTAGTCATCCCTTAGCTTTTCCTAAACATTCTAGGTACTACTTCCGACTTCCAAATTTCTTCACCATTTATCCATTTTGGTTATTTTTAAAAGACACTTTTTATTTGGTTAAGGACATTGTTTATCTTGTATTTTTTTGTCATGTATTTTTTTTTCCCCTCTAAGAGGCTGCCCTGGTACTGGGACACTGACTTTACATCTATCACTGGGCTTTAAAGTAGCCCTTATTGTGAATCATCATTGGGTTTAATACTGGGCATATCACATTCTTTTTTTAGCATGTGGTACGTTCTGATTCTCATTTAAATAAAAAAAAAAAAGGAAAAAAATTAATGTTTTCTGAAGATGTCTCTTCAAATTTTGAAGTAACCGGAGCAAATAATTCTGAATTTAGTTATTTTCAGCTATTTTTGGTAATTACTCAGAGATTTCAAGCAATCACTTTTACAAATTATTCTCTGTAATTTGCAGGGCCTTGGGACAGTGGAGAGGTTCTCTAGCCTATAAGGAAATAAAATACAAAAGGATGGAAATCAAGGATTCTTTTGGATCCTCCTGCAGCAGTGGATTTTCAGGATGCCTCAGGAGAATTTCTCAGGGTGTATATCCATGTGCAGGTCCATCCTAAAACATCTGTAAGAACTTGCCCTGAGTTTCTAGGGCAGCTGGCCTCCTGCACGTGTCTAAATAAGCATACTGAATGTTGCTGGCCTGTGGCTTCAAGGTCATCTAAGCAGCTTCAGTATTCTACTTCAACAGATTAGTATTTTTTTGTCTTCCAGAATCTCAGTCTATCAAAGTGAAAAATGTATCTTATCCCTCTCCCTGTCTTCCATCTCTCCCTCTGTCAGTATTTTTAAGACAATCTGTTGCTATCTGAGCTGGCATAAACTGTACAGAGCATCCCACCAATTCTTTCATCTGAAGTTAATGCAAAAGATTAAACCATATCACTGCTGAGACTTGGTCTGTTTTAATCTCTGCTCTGAAATAGCATTTTTTGGCATAATATCAAGAGTGACAGTTGGCTTGAGTATGAGTAGCTCATCTGACATCCTGTTCAAAGACTGTCTGTTAAGGTGGAGTCCTGTTGGTTGCTGACGGCATAATACCATTATTTATTTCTGTTTCTGTAAATGTGGATAAATATGTCAAAAAGGTAAACTTAACCTTACATTAGTTGCAGTTCTCTGTGGCATCATATCTATGTAGTCTATGGTCTGTTCTCCTTCTCTGAAACTGTAAAGACCAGTAATTCACGGATTCTGTGTTGGTGAAGGAATTGGAATGATCACAGTGGTACCACTTTTTATCCGCTCTCGGGGATGCAATAGCCTGTAGTGGACATTGCTGACTAAAAGCACCCAAACCAGTTAAGAGGGACATACCTCTGTTGGACTGTATTTACAGAAAACGTTTCAAAGAATCACAGCTTCTGTAAAGCAAATAATCCCATTCCTCACACCCGTATTTAATCTTTGGGTTTTAAATTGGCATCTTAGCAGTTCTGAGCATATTTGGAACATCTTTCTAGTTGTAAGTATTGTAGGTTTGCTGTTCCTTTCTTTCTGAAGTATGATTAAATATTCCTTCTGCTTTGTCACTGCAGTCAGGGCATTTTAATTGTAGGTGACACCTGGCAAGCGTGCATGCAAATTATTTGCACAAAATATCAGCTGAAGTTGTATGGTGAAATACATCTGTTACTCCACCAGGTGTGTTCATGCAGTTTGTATAGGTTTAGCAGGCTCTCAGAAAAGGTGACACTGGAATAGACATACCTTTATGTAGGCTGTGAACAGCAACGCTTATGTATGAAATTTAATTCTAGTTACTTTTTAGATATTTTGATGCTTTTGGAGGGGGTGGATGTGTGTAGTTTGCTGGAAAATGGAAAGGTGCCATCTAACACTGTCGGTACTGCCATATGCTGTGTTTGCCTTATAAGATGTGTTGTACTGATAAAGCATCTAATAACATGAAATGCTTTGCAATGATGCAGGTTAGAGCTAAAGTGAAGTTTGTGTTGGTTTTGTTCTTAAATATACATGTGTAAACTGTGAAAATACTCAAGAAAAAGACCATGTCTCTCTATGTCTATTCTTTAGTCTGGTGACTTTAACAACTGGGTCTATAATTTATCTGCAAATTATTTTGAAGATGTTATCTGGCATGACTTGATTTGTCCCTTCTCAGAGGGACTTCTCGCAGTAGGAGGACGTGATTTTTGAGGATTTAGGCAATCATACGTAGTTTATCTCAAGTTGATGTCTTTATCACTTGGGCAAGACATTCTCAATTTCTGTCCCACTGATTTCACTCAAGCAGTACATTTGCCTCCCATTCCTGGAGGATCTTGCTATAGTTTTGAAATTCCTGTGCGTAAAAACAGCAAGTGGATTGCTTTGTTTCTACCTGATCTAAAGAACAGTCTCAGTGAAGTTTTTAGGGATGGGGGAAAGGGCATTAGTTAAAACAGTACTCCTAATTGGAGGTGTGTGTAGGAATTGGTGCAAAAGAAGAGATGAAGCTAGCTATTCTGGTGTTGTGCCAGTTGCCCGTCCACTATGTGTAATAATGCAGAGGCTGGCACAAAGGAATGATACTACTACATTTACTACCCCTGGTTCATAGATACCAAAACCTGTGCTTCTTTTTGGGTATAGTGGTTCATGTGATAAGTGACAGTTGTGTCTACAGATCTGTTGCAAAAGAAAATGTTGCTAGAATTTGTGGTCCTTGTCCACAGCTGAAGATAAAAAGAGGATCTGGTTGCATTTGCCAGTGTGAAACTGAATTATACCTTGAATAATTCATATGAAATTTGACCTTGGCATCTTCCTGGGAGAGATGAGGAAAGGGATTGTGGTCTGAAATATGATAGTAATGTTTTTTTAAAACGTGTAGTCTTTTTCCTTCACAGGAATAAATCCATCCTATCAATTTTTCAAGGCTCTCCTTCTGCAGTATGAGTTGAATTGTTCATGTCACTGTGTTTGCAGGTGACTTCCTAGGAGGGATGTATAGTACCATTAAAAATAAGTCTTTCCCTCTTCCCCCCCCTTTAAGTAAGTAAAATATTTCTGTTTAGTGATTGAGATGTTATTCTGAAACCGATTTGGGAATTTCTTACTCATGAGTAGGAGTAAGACTTAGTTTACTCTGACTCAAATACGTATGTTTATTCCATGCTTCTCTTACACAGGGATGATATGGCTGATGGTCCAATATTCACTAGAGGCCTCTCGTGTCCTCGAGGCCTTGAGAGATACCCATCGCATGAAGATCAATCTTCAAGTCCCTTCATCATAAGACATGATGAAGACTACCGCAACCGAGATGTTTTCCTCCACCGTTCAGATTATAGTCCGCATTATGGTCGTCGAGAAGAGCTGCCTCGTGGATCTGACAGAGATGGTGACAAACTCAGGAAATCCTCCTACCCGTCAAGGCCAGAAGAGAGGGGACGAGAAATAAAGCGTCCACGGTACGAAAAGGACGAGAAGATGCATGGTGTGAGTGGAGAGCATCAGAGTTTCTCATCAGGAACGCGAAACTATCGCAGACGAAGCCGCAGCCGCAGTAGAAGCCCGAGCCCATCGTACTTGAATGAAGAATTCCGAGAGCTTGACCGTGCAAGGAGGAAAAGAGAAGAAGAAGAGCGTAGTAGAAACTTGAATCATGATGTTTCAGGCAGTGGTTATGTGATCCCTGGCTTGACTAACACACTACAGACTTCTGAGCCTCGATATACGTATAGGCCTGAGGAAATCCCATCCATGCCCAAAAAATCTATTTTGAAGAAACGAGTGGAGGTGGAAGTAGAGTCTCCTATTCAGGTTTGATCTGTGTCTGTCTGTGTATATGTTTCTACTTTCCAAAACAGTCACTTCATGATACAGAATGTTAGTTTGATTTCCAAAATAGAGAAGTCAAATCTTCATGTTTTCCTTTCTTTGAGAGAACAAGTATCTTTTTGCAGGCTTATACAAATTAGGATTGCAAGTTAGAAATTTTAATCAGTGAAGACATTTAATCAGGAATCATATCTATATAAAATATGAGGCAGAGTAAAATGTCCTTGTTGAAATTCAGGCCAGGATGCTGAGATCTGGGCCAGCTTTTATAGGAAAGCTGAATCTTTTGTATCACAGGCAGCCAGGACATTGATCAAAGCTCTGCCTGTCACAGTGCCTCTTTCTTGTTTTTTTTAATAGACTTAGAGAACTGCCTAATGCATCCTCAATAACTCTGGCTGAAAACATCTTTGAGTTGCCTTATTTTTTTTCCTTTGTACTGTAGGCTGGGATCAACCCTACTTAATTTGTACCCAAGCTATACCAATTGACTCTCACAATTAGAGCAATGGAAAGACAAGCAGTTGCCACCACTGTGATAAATTGACTTTTCTCATGTTTTACTGCATCACTTTTGATCTGCCTGTTGTACTGATCAGTGTTGGTTTGACAGTGACATCTTCGTCTCAGGAGGTGTTCCAATACTGAGGATCCCATTCTATATCTATTATTGGAAATCCTATTTAAGATGGCATTAATTATGCATATCTGAAGAAGTAACTGAGAGTAACTCCAGTGCAGTTGTTTTTACCTCTCTTAAGGTGTTGAAATCCTGTTTGTCTGTGATTAAACTTGAAGCGTAGCCAAATTTATATTATGGGGTTTCAATTTAAAAGTTTAAGTTCTTATGCTTGCAAAAAATGAATGAAATGTAATTGTGATTTTGTGTATTCTCTGAGATAAGAGTTCACCGCTGAACATGATGGTCCAGAACCTTTAGGCAAGGTTTGTTTTGTAATCTTCTGTGTTCTCTTTCAATGTATATTGTCTTTTCTAACTCTCTTCTTCGGCTATGAACTCAAGGAGAAATTTAACATGTTCCTTTGTTCTGTGAGGTATGTCGTCCCCTCAGAAGGTACTGTACTAAATAGTAACTTCTCTCTCTTTCAGCCTGAGGGCTTTTCAAGCAGTCTGGCTCCCAGCAAGGATCTTCCTCTTCTTTCTAGTCATTCAGCTTTGCCCCAGAGCAACGACACAGCTCCTTTTGCCTCTGAAGTGGAGAACTTTCTCAAACGGTTTAGCAAAGACTCTGTTGTGGAGTCTGCAAACAAGGAGTTGCATGATGGTTTATATGAGTGGAGTTCACTTTCTGGGGCTCCCAAAGATGCTTTCACGTTTGAAGAGAAGTTTGGAAGCTTCTTAAGTCACAAGGAAAAGGTAGAACCCAAGTCAGAGCCTGCTGATCGCCATACTGACTTCCTGCTACCTCACGAGAGGGCCAGTCAGGATGGCAGTGGTTTCTCCCGAATTCTAGGCATGATGGCTGATTCTGTCAGTGCTCAGGAGAAGAGGAGGCGTAGTTTTCCTGACATTGAAGATGAAGAGAAATTTCTTTATGGTGATGAGGATGAAGACACCAAAACTGAATCTCTCCCTGTTCAGAAGCCCCCAGCGAGTTGTGGCAATGATATAATAGGCCAGAAAATGAGCCCACCTCCTTCTCCTGCTTCAGCTGTCAAGCTGGATCCTTTAGAAGACTCTAATGCTGAGTATGCAAAGATCCATGACTTACTCAAAACCATCGGACTTGACATTGGTGTTGCTGAAATTGGAAAACTGGCTGTTCGTACCCAGGAACGCCTTCATGGCAAAAAGTTGGCATCTCGTTCTCCTGATCGTCGCTCTTCAGATCCTCGCAGACTGGACCCTTGGGACTTGCGTCGCAGCCGGAGTGACACTCGTTCTCCTGAGTCAGGCCAGCAGTGCTCAGCATCACCTCCAGTCTCTTTCCAGCAGTCTAAAGATGCGTCCGCTCTTCAGAAATCAGAATATATTAAGAACAAGCCAATAGGACAGGATATACCTCCATGTGCACCAGAACAGCCTCTTCCTTCTGTCTCTCTCATTCCCTCAGTTCCACCAGCTCCCGCTAGTTTGCCTCCTACACCTTCTTCTGTTTCCCAATACCAAATTCCCAACTATTCCCAGTTCACTGCCACTCAAATGCCCCAAAATTATCCACCTCCCACAATGGCTCCTCCAGGATACGATGCCTATGGGCACTATATGGCGTATGCAGCCCCTGGATGGACTATGTACCCCCCTGCCCAGCAGCCTAATCCTACACTGCCAGAAGCTCATGGTCTTCTTACTATGGCCATGTCAGCTAACCCCACACGTCCCAACCTCCGGGTGATTGAGACAGTGTCCATGGGAAAGGATGTCCCTGATTTAAAAAGAGATGGCTCTGTGCTCGTTCATGTCCCTACGACTCCTGCTCATTCCAAAGTGCCCCTTCGTTTGTCTTCACACCCTCTCAAAAATACCACAGAAAAGATGTCGGATGAAAAAAATCGGGCAGCTCAAAAACAGAAGGTATGTTATCTATTCTGATACATCAAAACATATTGGACTGCTTGACTGCTGGTGTAGAAGCTTTTCCACTTCAGCTGTGCCTTTTTTTTTTTTCTGAGTGGCTCCAGTTTAAAAGCAGTCTAAATTTGCTTTTGTTAAAGATTTCTAGGCATTTGTCTGTATTACTCTATGACAATTCTAAAAAATGTATTTAAAATTCCCCAAAGTTGTATGCCCTTAGGTTATAGCTGAACAAATGAAATCAAGCACAAAGTTGAAGTTCTTGGGGCCAGCCAAAATCTTATAGAAAAAATAAATGGTGGCCACAACATGCTCTTATTCTGCTGAGCTTTAGATATTGAAATACCTGAAGATGTCTGGATATATAAATACTTAAAGGGTTGGTATAAAGAAGATGGAGCTGGGCTTTTTTCAGTGGTGTCCAGTGGCAGGACAAGAGGCAATGGGCACAAACTGAAACACAGGAGGCTCCACCTGGACATGGTTATATCTATATTAGACATGGTACAGTAATACCATGGTTATACCTATATTAGACACTCTTAAATACATACCAAAGGATGCTATTATTCACAGTTGCATACAATTTTCCTTCTACATTCGTATTAATTATCTCTTATAAGAATCACAAAATCAGAAGAACTTAAGGGAAACTGTTCTTTACTTGGTACATCTGACACCAGTTTAGATTATGGGTGTTAGTGTTTTCCTCTTCTATTTACCTTGGTTTGTATGATAATTAGAGAGTAGTGGGGAAGAACATATTTTAAAATAGGAAGCTATAGTTAAATAACCGTGTAAGGACTGGAAGATTCCTGAAGGTTGTTTGGGTTTTCAAACTGGTGTCCTCTCAGTCTTGGTTTTTAAAATAAGGGCATAGACCACAGAAGTATTTGGGTTGGAAGGCACCTTTAAAGATCGTCTAGTTCCAACCCCCGTGCCATGGGCAGGGACATCTTTCACTAGATCAGGTTAGTCAAAGTCCCATCCAACCTGAACTGAACAGTACCAGGGATAGGGCATCCACAGTTTCTCTGTGCAACCTGTTCCAGTGACTCACCACCCTCACTGTAAAAAAATTCTTCCTTATGTCCAATTTAAATCTACCCTTGTTTATTTTAAAATCGTTGCCCCTTGTCCTGTCACTATCAGCTTGCGTAAAAAGTCTTTTTTCCACCTTCCTTGTAAGCCTCCTTTATATATTGAAGGGCAGTAGTAAGGTCTACCCAGAGCCTTCTCTTCTCCAGGCTGAGCAACCCCAACTCTTTCAGCTTTTCTTCATAGGAGGGATGTCCCAACCCTCTCATCAATTCCATGGGTCCAACAGGTCCATGTCTTTCTTGTACTGGGGGCCCCAGAGCTGGATGCAGTACTCCAGGTGGGGTCTCACGAGAAGGGAATAGAGGCGGAGAATCACCTGTCTTGATCTGCTGGCCATGGTTTTTGTGCAGCCCAGGATACGATTTGCTTTCTGAGCTGCAAACACACATTGCTGACTCAGGCCTAGTTTTTCATTTATGTATGCATATCTGCATTAGAGACATTCTTTCAGTGTAGCTGTGCTAATGGTACATTGTGTTGGTAGATCTGCTAGTAGAAGAGCAGCACATGGCAGAGGCTGGAAGCTTTTTGCCTACTTAGTTATATCGCACTCCTCAGAACAGATCAGGCCATGGAAAGATGGACCACTGAATCCAAGAGAGGCTCAAAAGAAGTTCCTTTAAATTTTTGGTCTGAGATGACCTCTGTGCTTTTTGTTTGAAGTGACTTAAAGAGGAGTACTTACACAAAGTGCTACATCAGCAGATAAGTGACTTTTCACTGCTTGCAGGAATAATAATTTCTTCATCTGACATGGTTGAAATTTTGTTGTTAATGAAATTTGGCACTTCTGGAAGAGCTCTGTAGGCTGAAGGTGTATCACTTTCTCCTGCCGTGACATGCCGCTGGTAGCTCACCTGTGCATCTCAGAACTTCTAGGGGTTTGCCTGCACTATAGACTTCTTTGGCTTGGGATTAGTCCACCATTTTTTTGCTGGAATGGCTTGGAGTATAAAAACTTGCATGCTCCAGTTGATACCCCTATGCTGAGAGAAAACCCAGAATGAAAGAATGGTGTTTTGGTGATTAAGGAAATAAAAAAAAAAAAAAACAAAAAAAAAAACCAAAAACCCAAACTTGTGGCATTTAAGACATGGCCTAACTGTGTTGGTAGAACTCCTTCCAGGGCCTACTCCAGGCAATATCTAGGGATCCTGCCAACATTTACATCGCTACAGTAGTAGTGATTTCTGTAGGGAAGACAAAGCCTTGGGTTAGTTGTTGTTTGTTCAAGGGAGAAGTCAGTAGTAATCTTTAAGAGCATTGTGGAGATAAAAAAAAAAAAAGGAATTTGTCTCTTGAAAAATGCAGCTGGGAAGGAAATTGAAAGAACGTTTCAGATTTCATTTTAGTTTAGTTGATTTCATTTTAGCCTGGTTTCCTTTTGTAAGAATGAATGAAAACAAGTGAAAAGTGGATTTGTGAGCTCCTCATGCCAGAGTTTACCTTATTGAGCAAGAAACAAACTTCATCTGGGTGTTTAATTTTGGACAGTTATGTCTGCAAAATGTATTTGGTGGTACAGTTATGATCAGGCTGAAGCAGAAGCCTAAATAATAGCTAAAATTGGCCAGAGTCAAAACAGGAGGCAAGGTGAAGGGCTGTGAAGTCTTTTGTCACTGATAGAGCGTGCCGACGATACTGCCTAAGCTTTGGAGAGCCATTTAGCATGGATCTTGCTTACCCCTGTAGAAGATAGTCAGTTGAGCCTAAATGCCTTGGGAAATGGTGCAACCAACAAAGCAGTTTTGGGGAATACACTGCCCAAAAGGAAAAAATTGCCTTCATACAGGGTTGAAGCGTGAGCACGTGATATAGTTACCTGTAGATGCAGAGGAAGAGATGTATTTGTTGCGTTAAAATATTCAGGTACATTTTGAGAATAGTGAGCAGTGTTCTGTGACTGGCAGACTGCGGTCTTGCTGACATTCTTGTAAGACTGATTAATCTTTGTTGGGAAGAGAAGAAAATCCAGTCCCCTTCCAATCTGTTTAGGTGATAGAAGAGAGAGAAAAATTGAAGAATGAACGAGAAGCACGGCAGAAGAAGCTTTACTATCTGAAGACTGAATTGGACAGGCTTCGTAAACAACAAGGTACAGTGCATTCCCAGTACTCCGCTTTTTTTTTTTCCCACTGGGATGTGTCACAAGCCCCAGTACCTGCTAGGAGAAGTGAAGACTAAAATAGTAATAGTCTGCAGTTTAAAAATAGTATTTTCATACTCTGGGCAATGCAGAACTCTTGAGAAAGCGGTGACCTAATTACTATATTAAAATTAATTATGTCAAGATTTGGCTGTTACACTGAAGCACACAGTTGCTTTTGCATATTCTTTGGCAGCTTGATAAGTTAAATGAATTAAATTTTTTGCATTTTAGTGCTTCTTTAGAAGAAGTGAGAAATAGCAACTGAGGACACATCAGCGTGCCTTTCAGTTTTTCACGAATCTTATTTGAAGAAGGAAAAGTCCTGCCTAGACAGAGCTAACTTTTTTATTTTTAAAACTTTTGTTTGGTCCAATTAATACTAATTTCCCTCACCTTTGGAAAATCATGCTTCAGGTTAGAATGTACGATTAACTTTCATGTTTGGTCACACAGGGGAATAGTGATTATTAAATTGATTCCCTCTCTTGAGGATTATGGTGCTGCTTCTGTTAGCGGTGTATATTAAGGCAACCTTTATAGAGGTGGATTGTACAGATATAATGGTGCTGTACCTGAGCGTCAGTTCCATCTTTACAACTTTGCAGTCAATATATAGTGGTAATATTTTATATTAGTATTTTAATTGTTGCTGGAATAGTTGTACAGATCTTAAGACAATTTTCCTGTTGCATTTCCAACTCTTCTACTTCCTTGATTGGCTCAGGAGAGATGTTGAGAAAAAAACGTCGTGAGAAGGATGGACACAAAGACCCGTTGTTGGTTGAGGTGAACAGACTACAAGAGAATATTATGAAGGAGATTTCAGAGCTGCATAAAGAATCTGATGCTGCTGACAAGAAGCAGTCTGAGCTTGACAAAGTAGCACAAATCCTGGGGATTAACATATTTGAAAAACCTCGGAAACCATCTGTGGAAACCAAAGATTCCTCGGAAAAGAACAGCAAGTCAGAAAACGCAAAAGGTCTGGAGAAAACATCTTCCAACAAGGTAAAGTCTTCTGGCTTATATGCTAATGATTTTCCCACTATGAGGAGAGGGCACTGGGGCGACAGCTACTCCCAAACATTTACTAGAGGATCATTTGGTGTCTTTTGTTATCACATCTGACATGCTGGTTTTGATGGTGCATGCAGGTGAGAGTCAATGTATCAGCGTTTATAATTTCCCTCGGGGTTTGTGCAGTTCAGTACCATTTGCTGGTTTTGATCTTGGTTTTGCTGAGGCGTTGGTTGGATTGAACAGCATTACGAGTGTTTGTAGCTGTTTGGGTCCCAATGCCATACCAGGAAGACAGACTTTTTTCCCTACATTTCTGGCATGGCCTGTCAAGGAGGAATGTTTGTAGCAGCAAAGCTCTCTGCAACTTTGGAGCATCTTGGTCTTCTCACTGGGTGATGCTATTAACAAATCGCAAGACTTACATATGAACGTCAGCTTAACATGATTATTATGTACATGCTACATGTTCTCTCAAGAAATACCAGTGTGCATCAGTATGGTCTCTCTGTCATGGTCTATACTATTGAGAGCTGGATTTACCAAAACAGGCTTATCACATCCCAGAAGATAGTTTTTACTGTGGAAGTAGTGTACGATAGTAACATCTGAAAGGTTACCCATGTATTCAGGAGATCAGTTATCCTGCTTTTCAGATGTTTATTCATATATGTAACTGAAATAGCTGATGGGAGATGGTAGATGCTTTTTGTGTAGGCCTTACTGTATATTTTTTGCAGAGAGGAAGATGTTAGTAGGGTAAGAGATACTTCCTACAAGGTCATTCAGATCTGTGTATCCTGTAAACTTTTTCCTTATGCTTCATCCTGGTCTGGGTCAGAGAATTCATTAGATGTCTCTTATTTTAAGGGGCTTGCTTTTGTGTTTTGTTTTTGTTGTTTCTTGAAGCATTGCTGAAGTTTAGTGTCCACTTACTTTTACAAATCATTTGCTTCAGTCACCACATTGTAAAACTAAAGCAGGCAACAATGTCTGTTAAATCCTACATTGCATTAAGTTACATGGCTTACTTTTCTTGAGATATGGCATGTGTGAATATATTTTTAATTATTTTAACTTTCATTGTTTGTGTTGTCCAAACCCATAATGACTTGATCCTCTTTTCATAGTTCCTTGTTTTAACATGGAAAATTCTGAGTTCTGGTCAGGAACATTTAATATTTTCAGCTATCTGTAGGCATACAGGACACTGCCCTTAGTCTCTATGATTCACATTCTAATTCTGATTGTTAGATTTTTTTAATTAAAAGAAAGACAGTGCAGGCTTTTTGACAGCAAGATCGGTTGACTCTGCCAACCTAAGGGCAAAACCACATGCCTTTTAGCTTATTTCCAAGCTACCTTGTGGTCCCTTGCTGCTGAACCTGTGTCTGTGTGTTGTAGTTACATTGTCAGTGCAGAGGTGAAGCTAGCCTTGTTGTACTAAATAGATAGATCATCCCTTCTGGTCTCTAAATAGCAGCAAACTATAAAGGCATCTTTGAGCTGGGGTTAAGCACAAACTGGGGTTAAAAGTTGGCTGTCACCTATCTATGTGAGAAGCTTTGTCTTTTTAAAGTTCTGAGCAAGATAGTATTTTTATAGGATATGTTGGGTGGGTGTATGTCTGTAAATAACATAAACAATGATGGTTCTCAGACATCATGAAGATCCTTCCATGCACTTCTGTGGATCATAAGTTGATCTTCTCATTGTTTAAGAGAATGTCAGCTTTGCTATGTTCTTGCAGACAGAATATGTGCAAATATTCACTGGGTCACTTCCTACTCTGCTACCAAATCTAGATCGTATTGGGATATGGATATCTGTGGGGTGCGTAGTGGCCTGGGTGTCTTCTCAGTCTTTGATTTACAATGTATGTTGTGTGGGGTGGTGTTAATAGGAGAGAATCTACCCCTGTTTATCAAAAGGAATTCAGAGCAAGGCAGACGGTATTTAACAATTTTGAATCTGCTGTAGTAAATTTGTTCAACACCGATAGTGAATAATTTGGAACCCATGCAACCAACTTGGGTCTGCTAAATTAACGTGCTATTCTTTCCAGACTGCCGTGCAGATTAGAAATGATAACATAACAGGTTTTCAGCCATGGAAAATGTAACTCAAAACTCAAAACACATCTTGTACTATCATAATCTAAATTGGCAGGGCTTATTCATGGGATTTCAGGGACTATTTGTTTTCCTACTCTCGTGGTGTTAGTGTAGTATTAATTTTTACTAGAGTCCTGAAATGTCTGTGTATCACTGTATGGCGTCTTTCTGTACAAATCAATGTAAGTGCAGATGTCACATGCTTAAATCACAAGATGCTTCACTTTATATACTTAGGTATTTAACAGAACACCATCTTTCTATTATTGCTAAGCAATGAGTCTTCTGGAGAATTTAGGAACTCTCAAATAATCTCATAAAACTGATTGAGTGAAATACTTTTAGTCAACTAATTCTTACTTCCTTTTTCATTCTGCTTTTATCCAAGTACTTTTATAGTAACTTCTGAATGCTTCTAGGGGGACGGGACCATTTTAGGTCTTCTGGGCACTGTTTGGCTAGTATGGTAAATTGGAATTATTCATATCTTTATGTGAAACCCATGAAGTGGGAAGGGTGCATGCCATAGGGAATTTTTTCATTTGGTTCCTTGATTACCTACAACCATCCAGCCATTACATCTGGGAGCCTTATTGGAAGCTCTTCACTGTGGCCACGCAGCATCCTAGTCGGCAATACCAGCTCTCTGAAACAGTGGAATTAGCCTGGGCGCTGAAAAGCAGGTGATATATTAATTTTTTTGGGGTGCGTGTATGTGGCTTCTGCTGGAGGCAGGTTCTGAGTTCTAGAGCATTGCGTCTGTCCTGCCTTGTCTTAGAGAAGTGTTTCCTTTTGTTCAATTTAGGAATCAAAAGCTACTAATGAAAAATCCAGAGGTAGAAGCCCGAAGCCAGCAGAATCCTCTTCACAGTCCTCCAAACATCCTTTCCAGCTGGCCAATATTTATGAATATTATGATGCAGGGAACCACTGGTGCAAAGACTGCAATACCATCTGCGGGACCATGTTTGACTTTTTCACACACATGCATAATAAGAAACACAGACAGGTATGTTGCAGGCTTCCTTCACTAAGTGCATTTCATATTGTTATAAATATTAACACTAAAACATACATCACAGAACTACATTTTACAAGAGAACCTGAAATAATAACGAACCCAAGAAGTTGCTTACCAAATTCTTTTTCACTAATGTTGGACTTGAGCAGTTTGTACAGCTAACAGTGTGTTCCGACTAGTGTAAATGGGGCCTGTGTTCAGTTCGCTCAGGAACAAGCGTTTGATATTTGTGTTTCATATGTTTCCCTGTCCTTTGCTATCATTTACATTTTACCCTTCTCACAGGTTATTTTCTCATTACAAATTGCAAAATGGGAGGGGAAAGAGAGGAAAACAGTTCCTGTAAATACTTGCACGTTGATTTTAACGTTGTGTTCTGAAAGGATGTTAAAAAGGAAAGGGATGTTAAAAAGGACAGACAAGTGTACTTGCCTTGCTAGTGTAATATATGAGCCTGTATACCTCTGTCACTGTGCAAATAGACCCTGGATCCTTACAACAGACCTTGGGCTTCGAAGACCCAGAGTGAGACCAAACAAGACTCCATAAAACGCATCGATAAGATAACTGTTCCTGCCAAAGGTACGTTCATTTTTTTTAACTTGGGTATCATCTCCCTTTGCCATCCAGCAGGTTCCAGTTGCTCAGACAAAAGAATTTCAAAACTTTACCGTGTTATAGGAGCTCATATAGATACTGTATTACTAGGTAAAAGGCAAATCATTTAATTTCATGGTTGTTCTTGTGGAAAAAGTCATGAAGCAAGAGTGTAGGAAAACATAGCATGGTTCCTTCTCTTCTTTAGAGTTTTTTTGTTTTGTTTTGAATATCAGGTGACTTTTTCTTTCTCCAGTGTAGTTACGAAGTAATTTTTGCTAACGTATTAGAATTTAGAACATGACCACAAGAGCTTGCTGTGTTTGGGCAGATCTTGCGCAGTACTCCACACAGTCTTGCAACAGATTCTTCCATTCAATACGTTTTTAGTGGAGGTGTCCCTGAAAAATCACTGATGAGTACTTGGTAGAGCATGGATACAGAGAATCTGAGAAAGCCATATGGAAGGGGCAGCAAGGCATTTGAAAATTAATGTAAGATTTGAAATCTGAATGTCTAAATAGGACTGCCGGTGATTAGTCTCAGTTTATTAATTTGTTACATACTTCCAGTAGCACCTGCTAAAGGAGGATCTGCAGTGTGTTAGATAATTGCAGCTGGTTCTGTAGGCACAAGGATGCAGTCTTGCTGGACTTCAATGAAAATACTTGAGTTCTTAGTATTTGAGCAGACTATACCACAAAGATGGAAAATAGGTTAATATTTCCTACAGTCTTAATCTACTTGAATAGGGGATAGCCTTAATGTGACAGAGAGCACTAAAATAATTTTTTGAATCCTGGTAATCAAGCTCCTTCACTTCACATGTTTGCTCTTGGTAGTGGTGTTTCCCATATGGTAAGCGTAAGGAGAGCAGCATTAACTGTTCCAAGAGGAACACTGCTGGAGGTTTTGCTGTTGTTATGTGGTATATTTATCTGGCTTTGTTAAGAGCTTGGCATTTATTAAGTTTTATTTCTCTGATCGTTTTCTTCGGCCTTTTCAGGCTCTGAGTTTCTGATTCCCATCACTGGATATTATTGCCAGCTCTGTCATGAATTTTTTGGAGATCAAATCTCAGCAGAGCAGCATGTGAAAAGTCATCCCCACAATGAGAAATACAAGGTTGGTAACTGGTGTACCAGGAACGAGTCATTCCTCGTGTTACCTTCTACTTGTTCTGTCTTCCTTTCCTGAAGAATGACATTTGCCTACTCAGAGTATATGTATTTGGTTATCTTCACTACATTCTATTGAACTAAATAAGCAGAACTTCCCACTGCATAGAGATTAGTCTTTCATCTGCATGAGGTTGAAGCAGTGTTTAAGTCCCAGTGTTGATTTTCAGACTCCTCTGTAGAGTGACAGAACTGCTGCAAGCCACCACTAAATTCACATTAAATTACAGAATGTGGAGTTTGTAGCATCTCCGTTTCCTGGTAGGAAGAAATTCTCTGCTCTCTTAGTGTTGAGATGGCACTTAGCAACAAGTCAAAACTGTTACAGAGTTGAATTTATTTACTTATTTTTCACGGAAAAACAGTGGCTGAAATTGTGCCATTTATTTCCACAGAAATACATAGATGAAAACCCACTCTATGAAGAGAGGAGAAATCTAGACCGTCAAGCTGGATTGGCTGTAGTTCTGGAAACAGAGCGCAGGCGGCAGAGTGAGCTGAAACGGAAACTAGTTGAGAAACAGAAAGAAGAGAAGGATGAGAAGAAACCAAAAATAATAAAGAAAGAGGAAGCAAAGAGCATCCCGGAGCTTGGAGAAGGGACTAGTGAAACCCAGGGCAAAATAGATTCTGCTGGGCGAAAAATGGGTATCAAGCTTAAGCTGAAGAAGGAAGAGAAGGAGGAGAAAAAAGAAGAAAAGAAGGAGGAAACTAAAAAGGAATCACCAAGCCAGACTTCCTTTGGGAAATTCAGCTGGAAAAAGACGGAGAGAGAGGATAAAACCCCAGGAGGAGCTATTCCAAAGGAGGAGAGTACAGAAGGAAACAAAGAGGAGAACAAGTGTCAGTCTGGGAAACCCCATGTCAAGCCCATTGAAATCAAGCTGTCTGGGAAAACTGTTATTCCACACACTAGCCCATGGACACCAGTTGTTTCTACATCAACACCAGCAAAAATTCTACCCAATCTACCAGTCCCCACCATGATTTTTAGGAAGTCTACTACTGCAACAGTTAGCAAACCAGCACCTTTGAACACCTTTCTATCCATAAAATCCTCTGGAGCTACCACGAAACCTCTGCCCGTGGTAAAAGAAACCAATGCGGATCTTCTGCTGCCTCCGGATATCATCTCAAAAGCTTTTGGAGGAGAAGAAGTAATTTTAAAAGGGGCAGAGGAAGAATTGAAAGCAACAGAGAAAAGTGAGTCTTCTCAGACTTCTGATATACCACCTCCACCCCCACCTCCACCAGCAGTCCAGCCGGCAGCTGTCATCCCTGCAGATGAAGTAGCTCCAGGTGTGTCTGAAAGTGAACAGACAATGTTGGCAATGCCTGTGAGACCCCCTCCACCACCACGACCTTCAACTGCTTTCAGTGAACAGGCAAAAAAGGTAGAGAAACGAAACTCTTGCTTGGCCACAGCCAATGCTAAAGATCTCTATGATATTTTCTACAGTAGTGGTGGAAAGGGTTCGGCTGACAGCAAGCTTGCAAGTTCTGCACTTGCAAATGGAGAAAACTCTAACCTAACAAAACCTGCAGACTTATCTCCAAACCCTAGAACAAATAACAGCTCATCTTCCTTGAAAGAGGATTCTCAGAATATGGCTACTGATGTTAGCCAAGTCCACTCAGCTGAGAGAAGCTTAGAACTGGAGAAAACTGATATTCAGGAGACTTCAGTACTTCATACTGACATAAGCCCTGACATTGAAAATGGTATTCGGAAAGATGTAGGTCAAAAATTTCAGACTCCTCTTTCAACAGATGTTCGGACTAAACTGAAAGAAGATTCCTCACAGTGTAATAATCAAGTAATGGGGAGTTGGGTTCTTGGTGAGAATCAGGCTGCCATGAACAAGAAACCACTTCAGCCTCAGCTACCAGAAATGTCGGTCACAGAACTGCCAGAAACAAAAACTGCTTCTGGTATCCAGATGCCTGCAGAAATTGGACTTGTGGATATAGGAGGTAGAGAGCAGGTAGGCAGTCAGGAATTCTGTAATCTACAGAAAGCAGAGATTCAAGAGAAAGTTGGACAAGAAGATGCAAATAAAACTGCGGTTACTAACACAAATGTTCCTGGTACCTTGGAGAAAGATGCAGAGATGAAAGACTGGAAAGTAAAAACAGTAAACCCTGAGCTTAGCCTACACCCAAAGACTTTGTTACCCGAAACACAGAATGAAATTCAAAATTTGGGAAATTCCCATTTGGTAGAGGGTAAGTTAAGTGATAACTGTAGAACTCACTCAGAAGCTGATAGTCCAAACTTGGTCTGTGAATCTCAAAACACTTCAAAAGGAAAAGCTTTGGTAGCAGTAATGACAGAGCAGAGTTCTGTTGACGCCTCCTTAAAAGACGTAAAACTGAAAAGTGTAGCTTTGGAAATATCTCAGCCAGGAGTCCTTGGCAAAGCTCCCCGAACTTTAGAAACCCAAAATAAGATTTCAGAATTGACAAGAAGTCCTGGTGAATGGGCCACTTCCAGAGCTAGTAATGGAGAAGAACAGGTCATCACAGCCCGTTCTTGTTCTGAAAGAGGTTGGGATCTGTCAGGTACTCCAAATGTAGAAATAAAAGCTGGTTCTAAGGAAGTTAGTTCTTCAGAATTGGTAGAGATACAGCCAGACGCATGTCTTGCCAATACACAAACTAGAAGTAGCACATTAGAAGCTCAAGAAAAAGTTCGACCTGAACCTTCAGGCCATACAGTATTAGATAACCAAACCCAAAGGCAGGAAGTTGCATGGTTAGTCAATGCCTGCTCTGCGAACATCGTTGAAGTCAGATCCAGTGTAGAATTAGTAGTTGAAGTTGGAAAAAAATCATTAGGACACACTGGATCTGATGCAACATTAGATAATGTTTTTGTCAAGAGAGATGCAAAAGAAGTAGGGACTGGAGGCTTTTCTAGAGCTCGCTCTGATATTTTCCAAGAGTCAGTAGTTGCTTTATCAGCAAATTTCTGTAGGGAGCATCTTTCAGAAGAAGCTGTTCACCCCCCAGAAACAAAGCATGAGGTTGTAAGAACCTCAGCAGCCAATGACTTTCATCTGAATACCGTTCACTCGGGATTGAACTCTGAGCAATCCAAAAATTTCTCTGCAAATGTTCGTGTGGATAACAAGAAAGTCTCTTTGACATCAGAAGATGCGAAGCACAATGAGATTCCCTCCCAGAAAACAGAGCTTGAGTTCAAAAGCACTGATTTCAGTTTGGGAGATACCAAGGTAAAACATGAATGCTTCAGCATCCTTACAGCGGGACTTTTAAATGAGAATACGGAAGAAGTCTCAAAACTAGAAACTGTTGCATCCATTAGGTTGGAGTCCAGTAAACTTAGGAAGCTGAGCATTGAAAAAACGGTGGATGAAAGAGAGATTACTGATTTTGCTGCATTGACTTCTGGTAGTCAGGAAGATAAATTTTGCACACGGATTTCTCAAACGGCTGTGCCGCAGCTTGGATTGCAGTCCTCAAATAGTGACACTACAGAAGTGGTCATGCCAGTTCTAGAAATGCAGGACATTTCTCCTGTGTCTGAGATCCTTCTGCAAGTGGAGGAGAGCAAAGGTGGCGCTGTTGAAATGCCGTCGCTGAGTTGTGATGGAGGCAGCACAGAAAGTCAGGCTTCTGGGTGCGTGGAAACTTTCCTTCCTGGGCCCAAAGAAGCAAGTGGAAAGGAGGGTGGCTCAGGAGGCAAGGGAGTATGCATCATCCAGAGCAAGAAGACTGAGCAAACAGAAACTGCTGACAGTAGTTTGGAAGCTACAACAAATTCAGGAATCGCTGAAAGCTTAGCAGAAAGCCCAGTGGGTTGAAGTGAACCCAGCCAGTCCCAATATTTGAGGAGCCAGAGCTGGGATTATGTATATGGTTTTTGTTTGGTTTTTTTTTTTTTTTTGTTCCACTTGAGGGTTTTGGGTGTATTTTGCATCCTGTGGTAGGACTTTACTAAAGTGAAACTTACATCATCGGAAACCAGACACATATTTTATTCTGTACATAATTAATTGTGTAAAATGTTTTTTCATGTGAATTTTTTTGCCAATTTCTTTTCTACACTCTGCTATTAAAATGGAATCTCTCGTTTATAATGCGTGCGTCTTTGTTGTTTATTTTGGGGGCTTTTATTCTTTGACCATTTTTGGATGATTTCCAGCTCACCCTGTTTGTGTCAGTAGCACCGTGAGTAGCCCAGCCGCTGGGACAAGCTCAAGAAGAGCAGTTTAGAACTTGAGAAAATGGAGACTTGCAGAAGAGCTAAAACTGAAAATTTCTTTAAACTGTAATGCATGGTTTTGTTTACTTTCATTGTTTGAAATGCAAGAATGTGATTAGAGTTGATTTTTTTTTGTTTGTTTGTTTATCTGTCTCTGTGATTTGTAATTACTGTTGTATTACATCTGTACTTAAGCTGTTTCATTGTATTGTATAAGCACATGTATGGATGCCACATCACTAAGCAAGGGGAGAAAATCTGTCCGACTGGATTTTGGAGAAGAAGACTAACCGGTAAGGCTCTGTGGCCTGACACCTGGACCAGACATATTGAGGTCACTTACATGATTTGAAATGGGCTTTCTTTCGTTGTATTGTGATCCAGTAACTATTTGTGTTAAATCATTTAGCAGCTGACCAGCTCTGAAGAAGCAGAAGATCAGAACCCTGGTGTCAGGAATTGGACTCGCTTCATGTGATACAGACACATGCATGCCTACCCTGAATGGTCCTTGAGCTATCAAAAGCTCTAGTGTGATGGTTCTCATTTGTATAGCTTGTTAAAGACTAAAGTATTAAATGTGTTTGCTTGGATAAATATAACATTTTTATTTGTAAATTGTTTAAAAAATAAACATATGGTGGTCAACAAGACTTTCTTCTTGATTTTGTTTTTTTGTTTTTGTAACTCAAGGAAAGTGTTTTACTTCAATTCGTTTCTAACTCCTGTGGTAGCTGATAAAGTTGAGAAACTGTAGATGATGAAGACATTCAACAGTTAGCCTGCGCAGTAAAAAACTGATTCATTCCCAGCTGAACTCAATGGAAGAACTACAGTCAGCATCATCGGTGGAAGTTTGTTTGACATCCTGAGCCCTACGTAAAACTTGAGGCGGGGGGTTGGGGGCAGAATCCAAGCAGAGTTCATATTTCTGTAATCCCTACCAGCACACGGACCTCCAGAAGGGGAAAAAAAAATCACCATTTTTCTTCCATTTCCATGACTGTGCATGAAGAAGGTATGAAACATTTTTCAGAGTCATTATGGTGTTTCCATATTAGAAATGTAAGAACTATCTAAGATGAATTTTGAAATTTAGTATAAATGGTCAAGTCGCCAAAAAAAGCTAATTAAGAAGGGAAGAGGCCTTTGAGAAAGGCTCTTTGAGCTGTTTTTATGATGTTAAGCAGTTACTGCATTGAATATAAGAAGTCTCTGTTAGTATCATTGCCCTACTTTCTTCAAATAACCATTTGCTGTCAAAATCAAAGAAAGAAAGGTTTGACGTGCTTTGATACTTTTAAAATGGAGTTGGGTAATGAGCAGAGATTGCTTAAATCCTGGTTTATAAAAAAGTCCTTTGTAGTTGTTTCTCAGTTTTCTTTTGTATATGTTTTTTTTATTGTTATATGTATGAGTTTATTTGTTTACATTTGACGGCTAAATTTTTTCCCCCCATTTTCTTTCCAATTTCTTTAATGAAGTGCTTGGTTCCTTGTAAATCCACAGAGAAAGAGTGGACTGATTTTCTTGCCTGCCTTGTACTGAGGGATATTAGTGCAGGGAAGGAAGATATTAAAGGGAAGGTTGAATTTTTGCACCGTTCTGCATTTTAGATGGTGCTGGTTTGGAATGCAGACATCCTTTCTGGTTAGTTTCCTTCTGCGGATTGATTTTCATGAAGGTCTCGGTGCATGCAATGGCAAACAATCATTTGGACGATCATCTTCAGACAACTTTATTCAATGCTGCGTTACCTGTGCGGGACATACTCTTGATTAACTTTATTTTGGGGGAAAGGACATCAACGTAAATCAAATACTCTTGTTATCTGCTCTCCTGCAGTTGCTTCTACAAGTAGTGGTGGTGTTCAGTGCAAAACCTGGCTGGCCGGGAGTGGAGAGAAGCAGGCACCAAGGGAAGGCAAGAACTTTGCAAACGAGAAACGGAGAATTGTTACCCCATATTTGTCTTCAGCTTTCCAGAAGCTGAACCTTCCTGTAGTACAAATTACTTCATGCCCTTTCATCAAATAATCGGTCTTCTGTCTCTGAGGGGAGTAGGGCTCTCTCTTCCACACTGGAAGAAAGGTTAATTTGATCTTTTTTGAAGTAGGAGTAAAAGGTACTCCTGGAACTGCTGGAATGGACAAGAACAAAACGGATGGTGTAGATGATGACATCTAGGCAGACTGGCAGACAGAGGCTTTAACACTGTCTTGCAATTTCATGAAATGGCATATATTTTTATTTATGTATTCTTTTTTTTTCTTTTTTTCTTTTTTTTTTTTTTTTCTGCTGTGGTTTCCAGAGGCATGCAGTAAATGATTTATCCACTGTACTGGTCCCCTGTGCTGGCAGAGCTGTAGCATAGTGCACTGACTGGAAAGCCTTAAGTTCTAGGCTGGCCTTGGACTCTTGACTCCAGATCCTCAGGAGGAGGGGTGAGTTAATGGAGGGGATTTACTTGTGTGTTTGAATGGTGCAATACAGCATTACCTCTCCTTCCCGACCTAGTTCTCTAAAAGCTGCATAAGGCATAAGAAGTTACCTTTCTCCGGATTTTTAGAAGGCTGCCGATAGGAAGGGAATAAGCCTAGTTTTAATGTTTCTTTCTTTACGCTACTTCAAACCAGGCACAAATACCTAGTAAATTCAAAGGACAATCGATTAAGCCTTCATTTAATGCTGCGACCTTTGGTTTGCCATGATGGAGGCTGGCAGAAAGGCCTTTCTCCTGGATGAAGTTTGTTGCAAAACCAAGCTTTATTAAGAGACAGTGGAAAAGAGCCGTGGAAAAGCTCTTGGGTGTTCTGCCAGTATATTTTAAGTCCAGGTGTTTTTTTAATACTTCTTCCAGTTTCTTTTAACGTCTGTGGCTGCATTTGGAAAGGAGAAGCAGCCTTCAAATGTTTGCAATTGGCAGAAAACTTTAAAAGTAAAAGTAATGTTTTAGGCAAAATACAGTAATTTATTTTTTTTTCCCCTGGAGTCTCTCTGGGCAGGTAAATCTTTCTTCTAGCTTGCTGGAATCTTGTCTCTAAGTTTTAACTAAGTAGCAGATAGACTTGGGGGGGGGGGGGTCGGGCGCGGGGGAGGAGGAATTGTTTCTTTGTTTGTTTTAGACTTTTAAATGGCATGTGAGCAGGGAAGAAATGTATCAACCGGTGTCCTGTTATTAATTTTTTCCAACTGCATTTGTGTCTTAGTGGTTAAAAAGTACAAGTAGTAGATCAAGATATAAGGTCTCTGCCATTTAATTCTTGACAAAGGTGGAAGTAACTGCCTAATTCTTAGCTAAGGGAAGCTGCACAAAGATCTTAAATTTTGCCCATGGAAACAGATAGTAGGAAAGTGGGCAAAGACAGATTATATTTTTAGCCTGGTAAACTCCAAACGGGTTTCAGAAATAGCAAGTGAAATAAGTGATGATAGCAGAAGTCTCTTTAAAAAAACAAACCCACAACCATCCACCAAATTAGCGCATCCCAAAGCACGATAAAACTGTATTTCTTTAATGCAAAGGGCAATAGAAATCATAGGCAGGTTTTTATGTGGCACTTGATGAAATACTGTTGGTTTATTGCTCTCTCAGCATTACAGAAAGGTAAAGGGAGTAAAATAATTCTCTGAGATAGAATTCAGTTCTCTTCTGCCTGCTGTAGGGATTAAGTGCGAACAGCCTACGTGCCACCACTGTGGGAGTATAAGAGCAGCCATAAAACTGATTTCACTTGACTCCTCTGCCTTTATCTAGCATGAAGGAGAGATGCAGGTTATGATTGCTAGACCGTCCTTTCTGTTAGCTATTTTCAGCCAATATGGATGTATTCCTGGCTATAACCAACTTGAGCAAAATAAAACAGCTGCAGGCTGTTATATTCTGCCTTAGAGCAGAAAACCAAGGCTCCATATTTAGTCTTAGTTTCTGGGTTTTGTTTTGCGATCCCACTCCTCGGGCTGTCTTGCTGCTTGCAGTGAGAAGGCCGATTACTGTATGTTAGCGGTTCTAGGCTCTGGTAAAACGAGTCAAGCTGCTGTAATAATTCCCACGAAGCTGTACAGCAACTGGGGCTGCAGAGAGCAGAGCCATTAGCATTGCTCCAGTGGGTGGTGGAGAACAGTTGAATTCCTGCAGGAAATAAAACCTGTATCGGAGCTGCTTCGAGGGAAATAGTGTTCCCTTTTCCAGTAGGATGACTGAAGAACCTTCAGTTTACCGACAGGAAAGCACACGCACAAGGTAATGTTTTCAATTCTTAATCAAATACAATTTTTCTTCAAGAAACTGCTTTTGTGGGGGAGCTCTAGCCAGAACCTAAGCAATTAGTACCAATTACTCGGAATACCACCCTGTCTAATTTGTTTACAAACTTTGGATGAATGTAGAAACAAAATAACACTTCAGAAGAATATGGTAGCTGTGAAGAATATGAGAAGCCCTGTGACAGCCATCTGGTAAAGAAAAGGTAAAGATTATCATCAGTACTCAAATTAGGGTGTATTCATTTCCTCTCAGATATGAAAAAAACAGAAATTAAAGGTAAATGCCAAATAATTAGATGAGAGAAAGACTCATGTAGCTGTGCACCTGAAAGATGGGTATTTATAAATGCTTGATTAGTGTGGAAAAAAAGGACTAAAGGCCATTAGCAAAGGAGTATCTATCACTGTTTTTTTCTCATGACAACTGAAGGCTTAATGCAATTAAACCCATTTAATATGGTGCTTTCCATGTACTGTTTAAGCTTTACGCCCTTTGCCAGTTAGTTTCACAGATCCTATTGCTTTACCAAGTGTACGAGAGAGGTTCAAACTCAGTGTATCTTGATTGTGTCTCTAGCCATATCATCCAAGATAGGATTACAAAAGTAATTCTTACTTGTAGTTCCTGCATTCAGTGCAATGAATTAATGCAAAAGATGCAGTTTGGCCAGGGGGGAAAAATTCCCTATTCTGCATTTGCTACAGTACTTTATAATTCCCATTTGATCTATCTGGCATTTGATACAAGATACAGGTGTGGACGGCTTGCTTCAAGCAAGGGTCTACAGAAGAGAGATCATCCAAGATACTAAATGACCTGTAATTATTCCTCTGAGAGTTGAATTTGTGTTTCAGAACCCAAGAAAGGATTACAGGTTGAAAGTTTATTTCAGGTTTGTAAGATTAAGCCCTCTGCTTTATAAGGTTAGCATCCTAGACCAAAGCATCGAGTACATAGCTTGTAGTTATCCTAGTTCTTGCAAATCTCTTCTCCTAGTCCACTGCCTACATTCACAGTATGTTCAACTACAGCTGTTTTAATTCTGTAGTAAGCACAGTGTACGTCTTCCAGACTGCATCAAAAACTTTTGGGGTTGAAAGCTTTTGAGCAGAGGGGAAAACAATTAAAAGGGCCTCAGATTTGGGAATGTAACAGTCAGACCCACCAGAAGCTCAGCAAGCAAGGTTTTAAGATGAGCGTCAAGTTTGCTGTAACAAGCGCATTCTCTTTGCTGGCTTTTGGTTAATTTCCACAGGAGCTAAGAAAATCTTATCTGGAACTGCTGGACTTCTGGAACCCTATTCTGAGAAGGTGGGTGCAGATTTGCATGACTGGAATGGTATCTTCCTCTTGTCTTTGGTATGAGGGCACATTCTTTTCATTATTATTAATATGATTAATCAGTGAGGCTTTTTCTATATTCTTAATAATTAAACATGCTGTTTATGGGTATGTCTGTGATGTAAGTTGTATTGCCAGCATCCAAGAAGACTGTGTATGTGTGGATGCTTCCTTTCTTTTGATTAAATAGTATTATTTTAAAAACGAACATTAAACTTTTGTGAAATAACTCTGGATCCTGAGTGCTGTTTGTTTAAAAATTATTTTCTAAAGAGGATTAAAAAAGTGCAGGCTATTTCAAAGTATTAATAGTGGCAAGAGAGGGCGATAGATTTTGAAGTTTCTTTATTCATAGGGTCTTTATGGCCCTACAGTAACACCGTTTCTGTATCTCTTGGAAGAGCTGCTTAAAGTGGAGGAAAAGGCTTTTTAAAACTCCTGTCTCTATACTTAATCTGGAATCTTCCAGCTATGTTTAAACTCGGATACCATGTTAAATTATTCATGCAAACTTTTTTGTCATACATTCACAGAAGTCCCTCGGTAGCTCTTTTTGCAATTATTTCACCTGAGGGAGATGGTGCTGTGTTTCACCAACAAAAAAGTCCTGACAGCAGCTACCAAGCATGTAAAAGAATAAAGACAAACATCAGACAGGCTGCTTTTTTGCATAGATTTATCATAGCTGTTGATTATTGTACAAAATAATGTGTAAGAGTTTGCTTTACAGTATGTAGGTAGGCTCATCCTGCTTTATATGTGATGAAAAAAACCAAATGAGTTTGTTGCTGCTGCTCAGGAAAGGAGAGCATTTTAGAAATATTTATTTTCCACACACAAGCTCTGCACAATGATGACGTGTTTCCTAGCAGCACTGCCTGCTAAGTCTTACCCATCTGTATAATCTTAAGTATTGAATTGTCAGCTCTCAGCCTGCTGTTGTGTTATAGATCCACTTTCCCTTTCTCCTTCCTTAATTTGCTACTGCAGAGGCTGACTGGTAAACTAATTACCATAGCACTTGACATCCTTCGGCTAATAGAGGTGTAATACAGGGATGGATTCGAACACCCTGTCTCGAAGAGACTGCCTATACTTTCATCCCTTTCTTCAGTAACCAAACAAGCAGAATAGTATCGATCCAGCTACTCTAGAAAATAAAATAAACCTGTATTTCTGCTGATAAGGTATTCAGGAAGATGGTACAGTGTAGCTAGTGAAAAAATTAACTGGCACACAAAGGCTGCATTTTAACCTCGTTCTCTAGCAAAAATTACCTCCTGCCTGCAGTAGGAGAGAAGTGTTGGTTGGAGCTGCTAAAACTGGTAGTCTGATAGAGGTGAAGCTGCCTGCGGCTCTGTATCCCCAGCTCTGGCCAGGAGCAAGGCTGAGTGTGTATTCATAGTAGGCACACAAGCATGCATATGTGTATGCATTTGGCCAGCCACAGATAAACACAGAGAAAGTCAGAAAACAGCACTTGTGCAAATGGAAACAGGACCAACAGCATTGTCCTGTTCCCCTCTCTGGGATTTAAGGTCTTTAATGGAACATAAATGTACATACAACATGGGTCCCTCCAGTAACAGGCCTTAGATAATTTATCCAGCAGCTGGCCCCAGATCCTTATTCTCTCCAGCTCCATACCCTGGTCATACAATCCCCCTAAGGCACACTGACCCACTCAGGTTGCTGGTACTCAGACCCCCTTGCACCACAAACACAGGCGCACACAAACTATGGATTCCTTCAGTAACTGGCTTTAGGCAGTCCACCCAGTACCTGGCCCTTGGTGCCCTCTCATCTCTAATCTTCTCTGGCAGAACCTGACGGCACAGCAGTAAGGACTGAAGAAAGTCCCGAGAGCTGTATGTGTGGCAGCCAGTGGGCTTTTATCTGCAACACAAGGCTGGATTCTCTCCCGTATCTGGGCACTCTGGAAAAGCTGCAGCATCCTCAGAGAAACTAGTAAAAAAATATATTTTGATACAAAGCGATTAGCAGCACTTTTAACATGCACGCTCTGCACCTTGTAACACTCGCGTGTGTTTTATGCTTTTCCAGAGTGCGGATTTCAAGATGCCTCTGTCATGGGGATTTTTGACAACCACAGAGCAAACAGGCAAAACCTGGGCTGGGGTGGTGGAAATGCTGTGAAAATAATTTGGCTGTAAATGAAATAATGTCCACCTTAAGGCTGTCATCTTTGGCCATGTTTGCTATGGAAGTGAGGTTTAAACCATCAGGGTGTGTATCTTCAACTTCAGTGACCCATTCCAGGCAAGTTCAACAAGCCTCATCTGCACTGGAGGGAGGTCCTTTTGGTGCAAAGCTGACGGAGGGGCTGCAACATCAGATCATGCTTTATTAGGTGTGAGAGAATCCACCCTGGAGGAAGTCCTTTATCTTCAGTCAGAGCTTACACCATCCTGGACATCAAAACCAATCAATCACAAAAGACAAATACACAGGAAACCAATTGTCTTTGTTAAGTGACAACTGGCACGAGAGCAGTGAAGCACCTCACACCTCTCAGAGTAAATATTTCTAGCCACTGCACAGCCTCACGCCATGCAAAGGCTGCCAACTTTCTGTGTATGTCACATCCTGAGAACACCTGACCAAGACCCATCATACACATCCACATTCCGCCATGACTAATGGGGGCAGGAAGGGTTTACAGGGGTCCAATGGACAGGACAGCAGCAGCCTGGGCTGGTTTGGTTCTTCCTGTGTGAGAAAGTGGTATTACACGTCTTCTCCAGTGCTGGCACAGCGTAGGTAGTCACAGCACCGCAGTGAAGCTGCCTGAGGACCATGTGGAATTCTAGAGCTACAGCTCCCTGTGAGTGAGGGTGAGGGGGAAGTAACAAACCCATCCAGGGAGAGAAGAAACACAAGGAGAGCTGAGCTCACTTCTACAGCTTGACAAGTCTTCTGCAGAGCCTTTGGTAGCCCATGGCAATCAGCTACGCCAGTTAAAGCCCTGGTTTGAGCTGACAGCCTGAGTGGCTGCTACTTCCAGAAGGAACCGTTCTGCAAAGCCATGGATCTCGCTACGTCATAGCAAACAAGATTAGTTTGTTCAAGAAGCACTTGCACGCGAAACAAAAAGTAGCTGTACAATGTCTAAGTGAATTTCTTCTAGAGGAGACAGGATGTTGCACAGTTGCCATTCACACCTCCCATGCCTCCAAAATTTGGGTGGTGAAAAACCCTATGTAGCTAGGGGAAAAAAACCCAAACAACACAGAACTGCTAGGACACAGAATGACAAAGCAATGCTGTCTTCCCTGTCCTCAGGGGAAATTTTATCTGCCTGCTCTGTTAGCATCATACCTCTGACAGTTCTTCTCCCCAGCCACAAGATCCATAAGATTTTCAAGAAACTGCTGGTTCCCACAGCACAGAAAGGAAAGTAAGGCAGTTGTGGAACTGGGCGATACAGACCGGAGAAGGTAATTCCCATCTTGTCCCTACCCTGCAGTATTACCACAACTGAATCAAAGAGAGAAATAAACAAAAGGCAAATGGAGAAAAAAAAATAAAGTTCACAAATCAGGGCTAAACATTATGCCCAGAAGCAGCAGGAAATGAGGAGCAGGGGCAGACTATGGACTATGTACAACTCCAGCTGTGCAAGCAAGCTGAACACAACCATTACATCAAAAAAGCATCACAAGCCTTCAGATTCAGTCTTGAGTTTGGGAGGAAGAAATCCAATCTCCCAAACCTCCAGCTTCGCTTAACCACCCAGGCAAGGCTCCCAGACAGAACATCTGAGATGCTGTGAGTAAATCTAAAGTGAATGGACTGAACTCAAAGCAGGAAATTCCTATAGCCAAGTTGAGCCCAGCAGTGATAAGGCAGCGTGTCAGGAGCTTTAGTTTGTTTTTCAAAAAACGGAAATGGCCTACGGCTACTCTTTACCAACAACTATAAGCAAATATACAAAGAAAGAGAAATGCCTGTACTATTCCTTTCATGTTAAGTTTTTAGTCTTCAAGAGGATAATTTCTCCCTAAATTAGTAGACTGACCTGTCTTTAATAGCAGAACCAGTGACTGAGCTGTCTGTCAGTGAAGAATTACTTCTTTCTAGCCCTTTGAGGTACCGTTTCTTTCTCCTCCTACCTATCTTGAGGCTACGAGACCCCTCCTTATTCGACCGCAGCTTTTCTTCTTTATGCCTGCCAAGGGCAATTTCATGAAGTACAGGCAGCCAGGACTTGGAGCGTCCACTCACTGCTGCTGTAGGGGCTGGGATTATTTTTGGCACGAGCGCTTTTGGCTGTGTTTGGCATGGCGCAGCCGTTACGACACACTCCGCTCTCTCACCAATGCTTCCTTTTTAGTCCTGACCCTTCCTTTTTCGTACTGCTGTGGCTTCTGCGTATCGCTCTGCGACATGGCAACGCTGCCTAAGAAATTGCCTAGAAAGCGCAAGCAGAACGATCCCCAGTAACCCCGTAATTGAGTTTTCCATTATTAATGACACATCTTTTATCCACACGGGACGGCTTTCCTTCCCGAAGATGCTGGCAACGCAACAACCGAGAGAGAGGTGAACGGTATTAACACCGTCCCCTGTCCCTGAAGCTTAAAAGAATTTTTAACGAGCTGCCAGCGCAGAGCCTTGAAGGAGTCTGACAGCCAGGGCAGGGTCGGGCAGGCCCTGGTACAGGTCAGCGTTGCCCCAGCACCCTCCAGAGCCACACCACCCCCGCCAGAACACCGACCCACCGCCGCAACGGGACACAGGCCTTAGCGGCTCCGACCCCTACGGCGGCCGCGAGGGGCGGCCTCGGCCGCAGGGCATGCTGGGATTTGCGGTCCCGGCGGCGGCGGCGCGGGGCCCGCCCGGCTGGGGAAGCACGCGGTTACTGACGCATTTTGACCCTCCTGCCGCCCCGTCCCCCTCCGCCTGTTGCCGCGACACCGCTCGCCGCAGCACATTCCAGCGTGGGTTCCGTGGCGGGGAGGGAAGGGTCCTTCCTCCGGGCCTGCCCGACGCGCCGCCTGAACAGAAAGGTGGGATCTTTGGCTCGTCCCGGGATCCCCTCCCGCAGAAAACACCCCGGCGCCCGTCCTCCCACCCGCGTCTCCGTTTAGCAACGCCGCCTGGCGCGGCGGGTAGGAGGGTAGCGCCGCGGAAGGCGGTGGTGCCGATCAGGCACGGCGGCGAGGCGGCCGGGGAGAAGCCGGGTGAGGGGTCAGGCCGGGGACCTGCTCCTCCCTCCTTGCCTCCCCACCCTGACATGCCAACCCGGCAGTCGGCGGCGTAGCAGCGTGCGAGCAGCGTACGTGGGGCTGCCGGGGGACGGGACGGGACGGGACGGGTGGGGGGTGCTCCGCGCTCCCCCCACGCCGCGGGGCGGGGGGGACGGACCGTTGAGTTCCCCCGCCCGCGGGGCCGGGTTGGGCTTGGCGGGGGGGGCGGGCAGCGGCGGGTGGCGGGGCTGCGGGTACTGGGGGCGCTGAGTCCCGCTGTCGCGCAGGTTCCCTCTCCGTGCCCCGCCGCAGGATGGAGTTCGAGCTCATGGAGAATGACGTGTTGGAGTCGCTGGAGGATCTGGGGTAGGTGCCCGGGGCCGGGCGGGGGGAGGGCGGTCCCGCTGTGGGGCCCCGGGCAGGCGGGGCCGGTGCCGCCCCGGAGGGCCGCGGCCCAGGGCAGCAGCTGGAGCGGTGCCTTTTCATCATGTGCCTCCCCCACAGCGGGGCCGGTGGTGGTGGAGGCGGCGGTTGGGCTGGAGAAAAGCAGCGAGCCAGGCTGGCAGGGTTTGAGCTGTGCGGCCTTTGCCAGCGTTTTGCCTCTTCTTCCTTTGCTGATCTCCTCGATTCCCGACATGCCATCTCATCGGTAACCCCTCCCTTCGACGGAGCGGTCCTGGCTGGGAAGGGAGAAAGAAACCTTTCTAGAGAATTCAGGGGAGAGGGAAACTTTTAGGCTTCATGTTTAGTGAAATATAATAGACAGCAAAAAAAAAAATAAAAAAAATTGTAAATGACAGTATTTTTTCCTTTATTTTTTAAAAAATACAATATAGCACAGGAAACGTGTTGTTTAAATCTGTTACTCTGTCAGAGTCAGTAAAGGTTATATAAATATGAAAAGGAGAGCAAAGAGAATGTGCCCTACTGTAAGCTTGCATGTCTGTAAGCTGTTGAGAGTTCAGACAAGAGGCAGTTACAATTTTACTGCTGCTGGTTCTATGCAAACATCTGTATTTACTCACATTGGCCATGCTCCCATAAATCACTTTGTGGTCAGAGTCGTTATGCTCCAGCAAAGATTGCATTTCCAGGCTAAGTTGGTGATAATAGTTCTGAAGCTGGACAAATTAAGCTTCTGTTTTGGCAGATATTTATCTGACTGAAATGTGAAAAGGTCTCTGCCATGATGCACTTAGTGTGATTGGCTCCTTTTTTCTGCCATTTATTTAAAAGGATATTACTGGCTTGAAGGAGTTGTCAGATGTTCTCCTTATCTGTGTAATTATAGACAGAAGGTGTTGCTCTCAATTTTTGACATTCTCAAATAAAGCGAACGATGAAAGCAGATTAAAAAATAAAATCATATCAACCCAGATTGGCACCAGTGATTGAGAAGAAAAAGACATAGGGCTTCCACAGTATTGGTAGCAGCTGGGAAAACTACTGCATGTGACTGAATGACTTCTGTTTCCTTGTGTCTGGAAAGACTGGGGTGTTTGAGGTTTTAAGCTTTGACAGTAGTTCCATGATCCTTCACAGTTCAACTTATTTCTTCTAACCAGGTACTGAAGACATTTCTAATATATTGTTTGATTATTTTCTTTTTAATAGCATCGCACATCAAAGAGTTGTTTGTTTCTTTTTGGATTTGTACTTGAGGCACTCAAATAGCCGCCTCTTCCCTTTTAAGTCAGTTTGTTGAACTATTGAAAAAGTAAACGAACCAGATGGCATAAAGCTACCAAAAGAGGAGCATAGCTCTAGAACATGTACCATTGGCAGGAATAGAAGGAAAAGACTGCTTGTAGTCAGGAATCTGCAAGGTGGATTACTGTCCAAATAGATGTGTAGCTGAAGTCATAGTTATCAGAAGTAACATAGTCAAGATGTCAGATCTGTCAAAAATTCTAGAAAAGGGGCCTCTGACGTGACCAGTAATTTAAATCCGGATCCTGCCAAAGCAAAAGGCTTGTCATCATTTCCGTTCTACTTTGATCTATAACTGGATGTTTCTATTCCAAGTCCCATATGTTCCTATACATATGTAGGTCTGAAACGTGTGGGGGATGGGACTTAAACTTTCTCTAATTAGCCTGTTGGAATTGTGTCTGGCCCCCTCTGTTAATGTAGTAGGGATGCACTGCATCAGATTACAGCTTCCTATCAACTGCTGGCAGATTAACTCTGTGTCACTAATCAAGCTGCTCTGTGAGGTAAAAGTTATTTTTGAGTGTGCCTTCTTCATTTTGGTTAGATGAAATAATAGGCTGTTACAGTGAAGACAAAATCCTTTATATGTGATATTAAGCACAAAACAACAAAACAAAGTGTGAAGGAGAACACTTTAATTTGCTTTTTAAAAGACTCTTTTTTTTTTTTTTTTTTTTTTTTTTTTTTTTTTTTTTTTCCCCCCCCCACCACTTCTGCGTATTGCCAGGAGTTGACTGGACTCACTGGGTTGCTCTGACATAGTGAGTGACTTTACCTGGAAGTTCACAAGAGGGTTTTCAATTTATTATGCTCACTCTTAGATGTCTGGGTTTGGGTGCAAGTATGTCAAAATAATATTGTGCAGTTTTTCCTTAACTACTCTGGTAAGCTCTGACTTGGTGCTTCTACTTGGATAATAAGTCAGTCTTATCCCTACTCTTCCTTCTCCCTCTGACAGGGTATCAGTACACAGCTGTCCTGAAAACGACATCTTCTAAAACCTGATCTGTAGACTTGTGCCTTCTTACTCTAGGCCTGATTTTGGCTTATTTTGTTTATGCAAAGAACTAACTCTATTTATTTTTCTTGTGCCCATTTAAGAAGGTAACTTTTCAAAGGAGGATATTATTTTGCAGATCGGTTCTGTAACATTAGTATCAAAGGCTTTGTTTTGCCTGGCAACCCTTTAATACGTGATAGGAAACAACAGAAAAGATGCACTAGTTCAGCAGTAATTGTTCAACATACTGTAAAGCAGTGTTCAAGAATGATACTTTGGAACTGCAGTTGCCCTAGGTAGTTGTATTGTAAGTAACATCTTCAAGTGATATTTTGTGACAGTCTGTTTGGCAGCAAGTTAATGTGCATGGAAATGCTGGGTTTACTCAGGTGTTTTCAGTATGCTTTTTCTTACAGTTTAGTGCAAGAATCTTACCGGTTTAGATGTTGAGCATTGCAGATGTGATGAGGGTGTAGCTCTCAATATGTACACAGCATAAAATAACTCTACCACAGGACACTAGTCATCGCAAATGTTGATAAATTGTGCTTTTGTTTTACTTGTCAGTTACAAAGGTCCATTGTTAGATGACGGCGCGCTGGCTCAGGCAGTCTCTCATGGAGCCAGTTCCCCTGAATTCACCAAACTCTGTGCTTGGTTGGTGTCTGAGCTACGGCTATTCTGTAAACTAGAGGAAAATGTGCAGGCAACTAACAGTAAGTAGCCATGACTCTAGCACAAATGTGCAATTAATGTGTGTTCTTGCATGCCATAAAGATTTGGGATGACAGTTGTTAAATCTGTTGTAGCAGGGAGTATCATCTGTATGCTGTTAGATTTTGGATGTTTTCCACCTCAAACTTGCCCAATGAACCTAGTAGAGGTTGAAATAATAGTGACGATCAAACAATCTTTCTTCTGAAATTAGCTTTTTCTTTTAGTTGTTCAACCATAGGGTTTTTTTAAAGTTCTCGTGTGGATTTAAGGAAACATTAGTGGCTTTCTTTTAATGAGATCATGAGAATACTTTTATTTTAACAATTCTGTTTGTAATTTAGATGTAAGAAATACCTACTGTTCAAGGAAACATTCTCATGACTACAGTAACCGTATTTTCCTTTTATTGTTGGTTACCTTAACTGTGTGCTTGCCATGTATTTTTCCCTCTTTATGAAACACTCTGTGAGAAGGAGCCTGAAAATGTTTGTTTGTTTGTTTATCATTTTGGTGGAGGAAGCCAACCTTAGTTTTCCAAAAATGCTATTTTCGGTCAACTAGTCATGACATTCTACAGATTAAACTGCTCAATTGCTATGATAACCTGTACTTCTGAATATCTAGTATATTAACTCATAATGTCATTATTACCTTAACTTTAATCTCAGTGGCCAAAAATTGCCGCCTTTCACCTCAAAATCTGTTCTTTTAATTTTTATCTCTGTTTTTGACATGTCCATCCTTTCTTCTTTGAGTGTATTTGACCCTCTTTCTCTGTAACAATATAGCATTTCACCTCTTCTAGTAGTATAAAGTTCCTACTATACCTTTTGTGTAAAAATACAATCCAGAAGTATTCTAACACGTATTTCAAATTCTCTAAACAGTGACATTTTAACTGTAATACCACCAAGTCCTACCTTCATTTTGTGTGACTTGAGTTTGTAAATAAAAATTTTTGGAAAGGGACTTCAGCCCAAAGAAGAAAAACTGTTATCTCTCATTTATCACTATTTTTTGCATAACTTGGCTTAACGAATTCAGATTAGTTTCACCAATTTCTGACACAAATACCAGTCTAAGCTTTGGTTTAGATGGCAATTATTTTTAAAGAATGTTGGAATGAAATAAGATCAGCTGACAAATCTGAGCTTATAAGGAAAAGTAGTAAAACATGAGAGCTCATAAACCATATTATTCATGACTTTATCAGAACTACCTAATACTTTGTAGTAGGAACAGTTAGTTGACACTTCAAATGCTCCTGTAAGATTTGTGATGCTTTTAATGTCACTTTTCATTATAGAAGTTGCTAGTAACTGGCTGTTGTAGCTGGTAAAAGCTGTTGGTGAAACATAACTTTACAATAATGGGGAATATCGTGGCTCCAAATAGGTTTTGCTGTGCCTTTGAGAAACCCAAGGAATGCATTTGGCTTCCATTAAAAGCAGGGTTTTAATGCTAAATAGCAACTAGAGCAAAGCAATATTTTTTTTTAAAGAGTTAATTAATTCTAATCATAGCCAGAGGTACATATATTATCTGTAAACAACTTATTATTCTTTTCCTCCTAAGGTCCAAGTGAAGCAGAAGAATTTCAACTTGAAATGAGTGGGTTGCTGGCTGAAATGAACTGTCCATATGCGTCACTAACATCAGGAGATGTGACAAAACGCCTTCATAATCAAAAGAACTGTCTCTTGCTGCTTAGTAAGTTAAAAGGGTACTTGCAAGCAAATCTGATTTTGTGCAAGAATCAGTATTGTTTGTTACGCTTAATGAGGTACTGTTTTGTTTACCACTACGCATTAAAACAGTGACCTAAATGTGTCAGATACTTTTGGGTCTCATTAAACTTAACCAGTCACTTTGTAGCCAGTGCATGATACACAATATTCTGAGCATTAACCTTTTTCACATTCACTAGCAAAAAGTCTGTCCTGTTCCTTCTCAAAAGGTACTCCAAAGAGGGAATAATTTGAAGACTTCTGCCAGGATTTAGCCACTGAACTTTGTTTAGAAGGGTTGTAACAATGACCACTAACATCCGATGCATCATCATTTTGGAGCCCCCACCATGAGGACTAGCAAGGTGCAATAAGACTTGCATTTTCCCTACACTCTGACAACAATTGGAATAGTGAAAAAGAGAAAATGTTTTATGCCAACTTCCAGTTGTTTTGGTCATTTCCCTTAGTAAATAGCTTCAATGTTACTTTCTGCTGATTGAAAAGAAATTAGCAGTAGTAACAGTGATGTCTTCTCTTTGTTTTTTGACCCAGCAGGTCTCACTACCTAAGTTGATTTTATTCCTGCTTACAAGTGTCAGAGTTAAAAATTATAATAGTAATTTTAACCTGACCTTAAATTCAACATAAATTAATGTTTTATTTGCTTCCTCAGTTGCTGCTGATTCTTTTAACTTTTCAAAACAGAAATTTAGTTCTGCTCTCAGCTGAGATGTAAGAAATGAATCGCACAGCAGGTTCCTGTATTTCAACAGTAGGAGAAAGATGAGAGTAAGACTTAATCTGAATTTGTTTTGATAGTATGTTCAAAAATGTCAGATGGAGTGAGATAATTACTGCATTTAAAATATTTTGTAGCTCAAAAAATCTGCCCTTCAGCTTATTCTTTATAAGCCAATTTCGCTCAGTTCAATAAATTTCACTTGTTTGTGACACACAGTTTATCCCAGAGGTCCTCTGGGATGTACGTTTTGGTAATATAAGGCCATGCTCAGAAGCCAATCTCTGGTATCCCATCTGGCAGGAATACTGTGTTTACTGTCAAATGTGGAATTGAATTAGATGCCAAATGCCTTTTGTGTGTACCATGATAGCAATACCTAAAACTTTCGCATAGCTTTCTTTACCTACATTAAGATAACTTAGTAGGTATCCTGTTGTATGTGAGCCATAAAACCAGATTTTTTTTCGTGAAAAACAGAATAACCCTCTTTAATGGAATGCCAGGGTATTTTACATTTTAACGAAATGCAGCACAGTTTATGTCAATTGGAAGATGCAGCAGTATTGCTGGGACAGGAAAGCACCAAATAAACTGAAGTAGTTAGGATTGCCTTGATTTATAGCATCACTAGAATACAATATTAATAACTGGCATCTGCAAAAATAAAAAGTACGAGAGTTTCAGGTTGGTTCAGAACAGGTCTGCAAAAAAGAATCACTATGTGGAGAATGTTTGTGTCTTACAATGATAGACATAAAAATTTCAGTCTGCGTCAGAGGAAGTTGAAGGCAGCTTGAATATGACCTCTGAATTCTTGGAACAAAATTCTGCTGCTAGTTTCTTTTTTCAGGAGGTCCTAACGGTGTAAATAATTGAAAGTTGAATATATGAAAAATCTATGTAAAGTACTATTGAAAGAACTTACAAAGGATTCTTCACTGCTTTACATATTTTAAGAACTTTATAATTTATACGGTGTTCTGTATCTTTAGCAGAAGGCATTCTAGAGATCTGTAAGAAATTCTAGAGATCATTAAAATGTTTTGTTCTTTTATTTTAATCTTTTGATCTGTGCCAATTTTATAGGTAGTAAGCTGCTTTTGTATAGCCATGGATTTACATCCTTGTTCACAAATCTGTCTTCCAGTGCAGTATCTATTTTTCAATCCTTATTTTTTATAAATAATTATTTATAATTAGTTATTTAGGAGTTCCACTGTGGTGGTAGGCTCTTGCAGTTCTGATATTGAAGAGCACTGCAGGCATTCTGTCTTCTAGTTCATCAGTTACTGCCTTCCTTTCTGGAATTATAAACCTGAATTCTCAATAGTACTTTTAAAAGTGGGATTATTTTTTTTCCACTCTGTGTCTTGCCTGGGGAAGTAGAGGAGATTTTTACAATGTTTCACTTATCTCTACTATTTTTTCTTGCTTTGTTTCCTAGAGCCTCAAGGAGTGATTTCTTGTCTAGCTTAAAGTGCATGTCCTAGTCCCTCATCCCGCTTATTTCCATGTTCCTAGTCTCCTGTCTTTGCTGGGCAAAGCCTGAAGGAAAAGAGCTGTGCTCTGTCGAACTCTGTGATTAATACCTGTTGGAATCATAGGGATTTTTTCCAGGCTTTAATTGGTTGTACTAAACCTTTCCCCTGTTTGTTGTGTTTCTAGCATTGGGCTTAGTGACTATTAGAAATATGAGTGTTCTGTGGATACCAAAATTATAGCCCTAACTCTTTCTAAAACAGTCCGTTTGCACATTTGTTGGTTGTAAGCACTTGAGTTCTCACTGGTTCTGAAGTCATTTAACTCGGCTATATCTGATGCTGAAATCTAATTTTTCTTACCCCAGCATACCTCATCTCAGAACTGGAAGCTGCCAGAATGCTGTGTGTGAACGCCCCTCCTAAAAAAGCACAGGAAGGAGGTGGCAGTGAAGTCTTTCAGGAGCTAAAAGGCATATGTATTGCTTTAGGCATGTCCAAGCCTCCAGCCAACATAACGATGTTCCAGTTCTTCAGTGGAATTGAAAAAAAAGTAAGATCCAAAGGAACAAAACTAGAATATTTATGATGTTACTGTTTTGATGGAAAATAGTTCTGCTACCAGGGAGATATTTGCCTCTTGTGAAACTCCAGTGTTTGAAGTGTGAAGGGAAGTTAACATGGTTTACATGCCAAGAGTCAGGATTTTGAAAATGAGTTTGAAGGCTTTTTCCATGCCAAGGCACGAGGTCAGGGACTATGCTATCATTGTCTTATGGGGTGAGGTATTTCTTACTCTGCTCTAGGTTTTAATGTAATCACCGGTTGCAGAAGACATGGAAGATGCTGAGCTTAGGCCTCAGGAAGAACACTAAGGAGAAACGTATTTCAAGAAATACACCTGAACAAATTTTTACAGGAACCTACTGCTTTAAAAATGTTCAGGTTAAAAGGTGTTGTAACTAACGTCAAGTTTACACCTTTTCCCTAATGCTTCATCAGTTCTTGTGGTTCCATTTATTTTTGTTCCTTTACATGTATGTGTTCTCTAGTTGTTGTGGGGTTTTTTTTTTTTTTGAAGAAATTTACTTTTGTGTCAGTAATTTTTGTAAAGCAGTGAAACAGAGTGGACTGTCCAGTGCACAGACCAAAGGTGGGGGACAAAGTTTTTAAGTTACGTTAAGTAACTTAACTTGCAGGATAGGGGAGAGCAGAACAGCCGAAGAGAACCTTTGTGAACTTTAAAGAACGGATATGATTACGAAGCTCCCCAAAATACTTCAAGAAGCTTTTTGGCTAACCTTTAAGTTGCATTGTACTTAAACAAAACCCAGCACCTGAAAATAGTGCTTCATTTCTTTGCAAGAAATCAGTTTGGATTAACCTGTTTAAGAAGAGGAGGATGGCTTTCCAGCAGAAGTCCAAGGTGTAGAATGGAAGCAGTTTGTTTGTTGGTTTTGGCATTGTCATGGGCATTAAATAGTTAGATATATAAGAAAACTGTGCTTCCATTTTCTATAAAAGGTAGAAAATATTCCTAACAAGGAACAAGGCTAGCAAGCTTTGCTGGTGAAAGACCAAAGCAATTGTCACAGGCATTAAAGTTAGATACATAAGAAATCTGTGCTTCTGATTTCTATAAAAGTTAGAAAATACTCGTAACAATGAATAAGGCTAGCAAGCTTTGCTGGTGAAAGAGACTGTAAAAATACAGAATGCAAAGTAGATCAAAATCTTTTTAATCTGGGAATTCTGTTATGTTTTACTAATTGACTTTTCTTTTAGATTGTCTCGCAAGGTTAAATGAATGTTATCTCATTGATTTATATCCACAGGCGGCTATACTAAAAAGACCTGAATAGTCCTTAAAGCATAATAAAATACATCAGGAATTTTTAACCTACCGAGTTTTTTTTAGAAATTGTATATAGCTGTGGTGCTTAACACCTGAACACCTCAGGTGTTGATAATATTTCAGAAGGAGAAGGTAAAACTGACTAATAACTGAAAAACTTATTTCACTTTGTAAATGAAAATACATCACAAAGTGGAGGAAAATGTGAAAACTTAAATAACATAGAGTGAAAATTTTACTCTGAACTGTAAGAACATAGTTATAACAAGAGATCACCCCAAAGTTTTCTCATTTTTAACAAGTGAGTCTTAAAATGGCAGTATTCTGATCTAGTATGTGAAAATCAACCTCCCTTTTTCTTCGCACATACATAGTACAGTTTGGAGTAGGATCTTTGATAATTGACTCTCTTTGTTAATGATCTACCACATTAAAAAAAGAAACTGCCGATACTTGAATGAACTACCTCTGCTATTCTGAAAGCACATGGTTTTAAAATCTTCAAGTTAAACAAATTGGGCACAGTACCTTTGGAAAACCAGGTCACCGAATGTGTTAAATGAACTGCTGTAATCAGCAGCCAAGGAAGTTGAAAAATGTGGTTTGCAGCAGTGGAAAAGTGAAGTTTTGTAACTCTAGCCTGCTTTGATCCAAGTTTTTGTTGCTGCTACTCCATTTCTTCCCCCTGAAGTCCTCATAAATTTTGAGAAGGGAAAGATAACCTAAGTTTTGCCCAAACATCTAAAATGCAAGTTAAATTTCAATTTTCTCCTTTTGATTGTAAAGAGGGGTCCTTTAGGTTGTGTTACATAGTCTAAATACAACCTTTTTGATGCAAGTGTAGATTTTTTTTCTGAATTAAAGAGATGATGTGTGGAATAATCACTCTGTCTTCAGGAGGAGCCGTACCTCACAGAATCCTTCTGGTTTAACTGTAGATCTACTCTATAGCCCTTCATAATTTTTAAATAATTATAGCCAAGACTACCAGAAATATAAAACCAGTTGCTTTCTGAAAGAAGTGTGCTTGGTTCTTTGTCCTAGAGAAAACAACTTAATATTGAAGGTTGCTCTGCCATGCCTATGACTGTCCAAGAATCCTCTCCTGTAATTTGAATGTTGAAAAGATGATTTTTTTTTTTTTTTTTTTTTTTTTTTTAGCCAATGCTTATATTTTTATATGTCTCCTAACAGCTGAAGGAAACCCTAGCAAAGGTTCCACCTAATCATGTTGGAAAACCTTTATTGAAGAAACAACTGGGACCAGCTCACTGGGTAAGTAGTTCAGGTATTAAAGTCCATTTCCCTTTTTCAGGTATATAAAGTATTAAACTTGATTTTGTGTGTAATGCTGCAAAATGATTTTTCTTATCTCTTTCTGAAGATGAGAAGACAATTTCTGGCACTATTTTACGCACATTGGTACAATAAGTGTTCGGCAACCGATAAGATCTTAGACTCGTGAATCTGTATGTCTGGATGCAGGCAAAAGTTTTCCAAAATAAAGGAGATTTACGGTGGTGGTGCTGACCTGCATGCTTGTGCAGTAGCTTTAGCCTTCCTCTCTTGCCATCACTGTCTGTGTGACCTAGCCTTGCTGTGATGGTGTCGCATCCCCTCCTGTGGCTTCTTTCCGGCTAACCTGTGGGTCTTCCCATCGTTTTGTCCTCTCGATTTCTGTCCTGCTGGAGTAGTCTGCTTCCTTCATAGCCTCTTCTCCAAGAAGCTGTGAGTGTGCAGGTGGAAGATGGGAGAGGCTGTACTCCCAGGTGGCAGAGCTGCAATCATCTCCAGAAGGATTGTGCCTGGGTTAGGTACTGCTCCTGCACCACCACAAAGCTATACTACAAGACTCAGTGTCACTTGGTTAAGGCTGAAGCTCATCATCCCAACAGTCTGCTTCCTTCAATGCTTGTATTGTTGAGGCTGAAAGTGGGCCCCAACGCCCCCCTCCAGCCAGGCTTCAGTCAATACATAAATGATTTCCCTAATGGTGCGTATCTTAACTCTTGCTCTGACCAGACCACTGTCTGCTGCCAGGTGTGTTTCTAGTGGTGGCTTTTGCCTGTGGGGCAGTTTGTTGACTTATCCGTATGCAGATTGTGCTTTAATCAAGATCCTCTTACAGTACTTTACTTGCTTTTAGTCGTCTATCTTTGTCCTTAAGCTTACTACTTTTTAAGAAGGCAAGGACACCCTCGTCCATTGGACTTACCTCTGTCCTTGCATCTCCTTCAGATTGTTGCATGTAGCATTTTCTCACTTTTGCTTCTCTGTCCTGGTGGGTGTTGAGAAATGCCTCAGGAGTGCGTGCAGTTTTTGTCTCCCTTCTGAAAAACAGACAGCTATGCTGTTAGAAATGGTAGAAGGCTGAATGTGAGGATAACAGAGCCTTTGAAGCCTTCAGGAAAATAGTGTCAGCAAGCATAGCTTGCTGTGGGGGCCCGTTTGGCAAGGTAGATAATTGTGGGCTTAAGCCCTGCTTAATATCTCTGTGTGTCTTACTCTCTTCCATCCACACAATTTATTATGTTAAGTAGAAACATTTTATCTATAACCTATAGGTTATGTTTGCAAATTTTTGTTTCAGGAAAAAATTGAAGCAATCAATCAAGCCATAGTCAACGAATACGAAGTCCGACGAAAACTGCTAGTCAAACGTTTGGATGTTACTGTGCAGTCCTTTGGCTGGTCAGATAGAGCAAAGGTACAAACAACTTGCTGTGAGGTCCTGATTGATGGTAACCCTTTTTAACAAGTATCTCTGGAAAACTGCTTCATTGTTTCATCCTTCATGAGTAAGAGATAACCACAGGAGTTGTCTGGTTTTGATTTGAGTTTCTGAAGAAGTTTATGACAATGTAAGATGACTAAAAAATTTTTACTTAAAACTGATTTGCTGGATTTTAAAATAGTATGTAAAATGAGAAGATGGACCGTGTGTAACTATACACCAAAGCCAAAACATACAGTTAAATAGGTCACTAAAAAAACATAGTAAGAAGAGATTACTGATCCAGCCATTTGCGTTCAGAGTTCCATAATGTGAATCATTAAGTGCTGTGTCTGTGTGATGGTAGAAAAGCATTTTCCTGTTGACCATTCCTTAACTTTGTGCTGTCCACAGTGATCAGATTTCCTTATCTCAAAGTTTTGTTTGCAAGCACAACACCACAGATGCACATGAGAAAAGCTGCTAAGGCACTACTTGTTCTTACCTCATAGACAGGGTAGTATTTTATGTGCTTCTTTTGTCTTTGAACCATGCAAGTGGCTGTGACATGACATCTGTTCTCTCTGAGTACGTGATACATATTCTGCTTTTAAAAATAATTACATGGTTTCCCTTATTTCCTGTATTTCACAGTGAAAAAGGAATTACAATTTAAAAAATAGTACATATAATTTATTTTCTAGGACTAAACCAGATCTGCGAACATGCTGTTAATTATGCTGCTGGCAGTGTTCGAGACTGAGTTATTAGTGATAAACCGTGACACATGAATCATCAAGTGTTTTTTCTTGATAAATTATTAATTCAAAAAGCAACTGTATCTTAATAATAGACCGTTACCTCTCCCCTTTTCTGTTTCATCACCTGAGCAGGACTTCTACCGGTGTCCTGTCTCTTAAACCTTGTATTCTTCACATTTTTGAGTAGATGATTGAAGAACAATCTGGTTGTTGACTATTTTAATAGTGAATGAAAATGGGCAAAAATACGGATTAAGTTAAAAACCAGGGACTTCTGTGTTACAGCTTTGATATCCAAATCCATGTTTGGGGTTTTTTTCTAGGAGAATTCTCAGATGTTTTTGAACTTGACTACCTGCATGAAATCCTTTCACAAGACCCGCAAATTATATAGCTGCGTTTATGTTCATTGAAATGCAAATCTAAATTTTTTAGGACCATAACTATAAAGTTGGAGAACGTGGCCATAGTGTTTCAGAGTTGCAATACAGTTTCTTTTAACAGTAACTTTTAGCAATGCTTTGATGCACAATGGTATTTTTTTATTTTATTTTAAAATCTGAAAAGTATCAGAATACAGTAGTATAACTAAATAGTTACTTCTCCAGGTAGTAGAAACACCAGTAAAAACTTTATTATTGGGGGGGTTAAGTTCAAAAATTTCAAATTTCACCTAAAAGAATAATATCATAGCACGAAAATACTGCCCTCAGAGCGCAGTCAAAATTGCCAGGGAAAAACATACTACTGCTCTGGTGAATACTGCTGCTTTTCGTGTCTTTAGCCAGTGTCAGGTAAATGACGTGCATGTTTTTCTTCACTTTGAATAAACACTGTTCAACTTGTAATATAAAAGTAGAAGCTTTTGGTTCTAAAAATTTATCACTGGGTCACTTGAAAATACATACTCTCAATTCTTCCCTGTTCCGGTTTTCTGCTTTTAGGTGGAAAATAGGATGTTAGGATTTTAAAATTTGCTCCTAAGCTCTTGCCGTGTCAAGAGATTTGTTGGAAAACCTGGTTTGCCTGTTGCCCTGCTGTCATCTGGGGGCTCAGACAAAAAGCAGCCCTTTTGTCTGTCTGCAGATTGCGATCTGGTTTACCCTAACTGCATTACACATTGTACTCTGTTGATAACTGTCAATAGATGTAACTCATGGCTGGTGTCACAGATTTCTGTTGTGCCTGTTGGTTGAAAAGCTGCTGGCATGCTTTTAAGGTGTTCAAAAAAGCCAGTATGGTTAATGCCAAAAGGCAGTAGAAGAAGAGATTGCATACAGGGCTAAGTTGAAGTGTAGGATCTCATTTCTGGCTTAGGCCTACATATGTGAGACAAAGGACTGAATTAGAACAAGCACTTGAGAGCTTTGCTTCTTGTAAAGTACCTCTTGCCAGTGCCTCTTGATGGCTTGGCTTTGTGAAGAAGCTGACTGGAATGAAGAGCGTGAAAGAGTTAACACAGCCTTTTTCTGCTGATACAGTGCTGGAGATAAGGTGATACTAGCCCGACTGGAATGGGCGTGGGTCAGGGTGCAGGCACAGAAAGAGGGCTGGGGGCTGGACACAGATGTGGTTCACTTTCACTATCTCTTAGACATTAGCAGTAGTTTGTGTAATTATGTGACACGCTGCTATTCTGAGTTTGACTGCCTGAGTAGTAAAGTCTGCATGTATATATTGTTAATCTTAAAATTGTCAGATCAGTGTCAGTTCAGTCAGAATAGTTTCCTATACTAAAATTAATTTGACAAATGCTAGCTTTGTTGTACTGATTGTTAGTTACAAAGTGGTTCTCACTTGTTTTGTGTCGATTTTTGTTCTATTTGCAGCAGTGTCTTGTTCTTCAGTGTTGATTTGATTCTTTTGGTGAGGTGCCCCATTGCTTTCCTATTACTTTAGCTGACTGGGTTTTGTTTTTCTTGTCTCCCACAGAGTCAAACAGAAAAACTAGCTAAAGTCTACCAGCCAAAACGTGCCCTCTTATCTACTAAGTGCACTATTTCCATTGCAAATCTCTTGGCAGCTCGGCAGGATCTGTCAAAGATTATGAGAACAAGCAGTGGCTCCATCCGAGAGAAGACTGCGTGTGCCATTAATAAGGTACCTTTGGTGACAAATGGCTTGTTCCGTTATGAATATTTAAGTAATTTGAATGTAGTAATAAATCCTACTTTTTTTCGATTGTAAATGGAATTCAAAAATAAAGGATAAGAAACTTGGTGTTTATGTACTCCAGATATGCATCAGTGTGTTATGGGAGCTGCAGTTTCACCTGTTTAGGTTCAGACTGTCCCTTCTTAGAGGCAGTAAAAAATTGCTGAAATATCTTTGATTACTTCCAGTGGGAGTCTTATCAAAATCACTGGTGTTATTACACTGCTGCTACCTAATCTATGATTCTAATTCTGTCACCGTGTCTGAAATAATACCTACATAGTAACTGTGTTTCTGGTCTACATACATAGAATGTTTTAAGATCACAAAGCAAGGATCTCACAGGTTAGATTAATGTGTAGTCTTAACGATGACATAGCAGGAATAGAATTTAGACTAAGCAATTCCCTTGTTTCAAAAATTACGATTCTACAGGAGTAGTATGCTCACAAAAGTACATGTGCTGAACTTGAAGCTCAGTAGCTCTACAGAGCGGTGTACTTGGTACTTTAAAAGTTGTGGGTGTACGTGCGTGCTTTTCTCCATTTTGGGTACCAGTTATATTTTAAGTAATATTTTAATTCATTTGGGATGGAATGGTGGTGTGCTGATTTGACCACCCCCCTCTACCCCAAATAATTTTTACACCTTTTTAGTGTAGTTGGAGTATGGAATATAAAAGAAATTAAGTGGCAAGACAGGTGTGACTGTCATAAGACTGTATGTGTGTTTTAGTAGGAATAAAATACTGCCCTGCTGCTGAATGTATCCTGTTAACTTATCTCCATTATCAGTATTAAATGTTTTCCAGGACAGTAACAAAATAAAAAAGTAACCATATTCTGTTTAAGTTTTTGCTGTTATATCACTCTAAAACTTGTCATGTCCCATTTTAAGTCTTGCTAAATTCTTAATGTCACAGCACCCTTGGACAGCTAAAGACCTTTTAGAGTCTTGCTCAACTCTGGTCAGCACTGTCTGACACCTGTTTGTTGGTCTGTCAATAGCAAGTTTATCTCTGTGTGTCCTTACTGAAACATAAAAATCTTTCCACTTGTTTTACAAAAGATATCATCTTAGCCAATGGCTTTTACAGCAATTCAGAGCACTATTTAGGAGAGAGACAGTGTTCCACTGTACTTGTAGTTGTTTGAGATTAGCAGTCTGCACTTGTAAACAGTTTAATGAAAGATGGTATTTGGTGCTGCCTTTACTGATGTGTCTGCTGTTTGAACAAAAAAAACCCCAGGTCTCCAGACTTGTCTTGTTAGCAGTGATTAGAGTAGTAGATAATCCCTTATTTAGAGTAGTAGATAATCCCTTATTAATTGGAGACAAGGGTCTGTCACATTCAAACATAGAAAAGTTTGCCTTGATGAAATCCTCTGTATGCAAGAACCCTTGAGCGGCTGCTGTTTGTGGTGTGTATCAGTACGTGTGGCTCTTCTGTGAGGTGTTACAACTCCTACGGCAGTTTTCCCTTTCCCTTTGCAGGTGCTAATGGGCAGAGTGCCTGACAGAGGAGGAAGACCCAATGAAATTGAACCACCACCTCCTGAGATGCCACCGTGGCAGAAAAGACCAGAGGCTGGTCCGCAACAAGGTGGCAGCAGAGGAGGAAGAGGTGGCTACGAATCCTCATATGGAGGGCGAGGAGGTTATGACCATGGGGGTCACGACCGAGGAGGAAGAGGAGGCTATGACTCATATGGAGGGCGAGGAGGTCACGAACAAGGAAGCCATGATCGAGGGGGACGAGGAGGACGTGGTGGTTATGATCATGGCGGCAGAGGAGGTGGAAGAGGAAACAAGCTTCAAGGAGGCTGGACAGATGGTGGAGGTGGTGGCTACCAGGATGGCAGCTACAGGGAGAGCAACTACAGAGATGCAGGTTTTCAAACGGGTGGCTACCACAGTGGTGGTGGTGGTGGTGGCTACCAAGGAGGAGGCTATGGTGGCTACCAGTCGTCTTCGTATTCAGGAAGTGGCTACCAAGGGGGTGGTGGTGGCTACCAGCAAGACAACAGATACCAAGATGGCGGGTCCCACAGTGACCGAGGGGGTGGGCGTGGAGGTGGGAGGGGTGGCCGTGGCGGTCGTGGTGGCCGGGGAGGTCAAGGAGGAGGCTGGGGGGGCAGAGGTGGCCAGAACTTTAATCAAGGGGGGCAGTTTGAGCAGCACTTCCAGCATGGAGGCTATCAGTATAATCAGTCTGGCTTTGGACAAGGAAGACACTTCACGAGCTGAGGCTGCTAAAAACTTTTGCTTCAGCGGAGCTCATGTTATAGAAACCTGGTTTCAGAGGCCTGGCTTAATCGCTGCTTGAATTAGTGCAGGTTTGTACATGGCAGGTAGAATCTCTTTGGGTAGGATGTTTTGCATTGCGCAAAGTACTACTTTCTGTCGATCTCTCCTCCCCACTCCCCAACCTATCTGAATTAAATGCGTCATCACTGCACCCCAAAAGTCAACTAATAGCCATGCTTTTTTAGATGTTGGACTGGTTCCCTCTGCTCAATACACTTTTGTTCTGAAACTACCTGCTGTGTTTGCCTTCTGCTTTGATTTAGAGATATATCAAGGCCTGTCTGGTCAAATTTGTCTAATATAATACACACTAGAATTTATGCCTTTTTTTCCCCCCCTAATCATTGTTCAATTACATGTTCTAAAACCAGTTCTGAGTGTTGCTTTTTGGCTTGCTGGCCTCTCGTTTTAGTCACAAAGGTGTTACACACACATGTGCGCGCACAGTGAACTCCCTCTGACAAACAGGTTTTTTGTCTATTGTATGAGCTCTACTGTGGATGCCATGTTCGGTAGCCTTATCTCCTGCTAAACAAAGTTTTCCCACCTGCTCAACTCTGAAGACTGACCGCCGCCAAAATCTGCAAAGATCATTTAAAACTAAGCTAAATTGTGAACCGATAGTGTGTGTAGGCCTGTAGTTAGGTGTAGCAATTCAAACTGACCTGCATCCATCCAAAACAAGTTGCTCCTCCAAACCGAATTTTTACTTGAAAACAGCTAGAAGAAATGACAAACTGAAATTTATTTTATTTGCAAGTTAATACCACTGGCTCAGCATATCTAGGGCAATTTGTTTTGGGGGTTGTCTTTTTAAAGAAATGCACTACGGCCTGGGAAGATTAGTTCCTGCCTGGAGGAAGCCCTTTTATTATTGCTGCAGAAAACGAAGCCTGGCTGAGTTTGACGTTCTAATGTTGTTTTGTTGGTTTGGGTTTTTTTCTTTACTGAAAGCCACATAATGCTTCTTGCTGGTTTTTTTTTGTGTACATAAATATTGTCAAGCTGTGAAAGAAAATGGCTGAAGGTGTGCTGTTGTATAAAAGGTGAGCAATAAAAGTATCTGTATGTTCTCTTTGCTTTAGTTTCTTTTCCTTCTTGGTATTAAAAAGCAGTTGCTACAGTAGGTGGGAATTCATGGGGAATTCTGTCTGCATCTATTTTACATTTTAATCTGTTTTAGATGTTCTAGGCGTCTCAGCCAAGCTGTGCATTCTGCCCCCTGAGAAGCTGTCAGAACAGGAGCAGACAGGAGGAACTGATCTTCAACTGCTCTGAGTTTTCTATTCCTGCCTCTGAACCGGTGTAGTAGCATGGTCTCTCTCTTGGAGGTCGCTGTGTAAAGTTGTTCTTAAGCTATGTGAGCAGCCATCTCCTGGGATGTGCTCCTGCATGCCATGTGGACGCGGTATGCTGCTTCTGGGAAGTCTCCTGATGCTCTCCAGCCTTGTAGGTTCCTGCCGCTGTGCTGGGATCGCTGTAGCAGAGGCTGTGCTGATGGCAGAGTCTCTGGCTACCTAAGTGCCCTTGGGGCTGAATCCAGGTTGATGCAGGTGGAGTTCCTTGGATTACAGAAATAATACGAGCATTTGAGAGAATCTGTGTAACACTGGTGTTGCTGTAATTCAAGCTAGTCATGTAAATGAGTTGATAAACATTGTTTAGAACTGTTTCCCCTGTATTTCATTCTATGATCAATCTAAACATCTCTTGTTTAATTTATTGTGGCCACTAGGTGCTGCTAGTGATTCACAGGCTGGAAGGGAAGGTCTCTCTGAAAGGCTGTTGGGAATCTCCTATTTTTTAATGTTTCAAAGAAATTTAAGAAGCCTGACGAGGGAAGAGCTTTCCATGTTAAATCCAGGTCTTCTGGCGTCACTGATGTAGATCTATCTTGGCATAATACAGTTCAAATTATGGACATCTAAAAATGAATGTTGCTGCTTCACAAAGGTATTGATGGTTTCTTACAGTGGGGTGCTCCAGAGAAGGTATCTCCCTTGTGGGAGAGTAATACCTTGTCATGAGCACTAGGTGGTGACTAGCTTCATTCATGCAAAAATCAAGCGGGTTTTTTAAGAATTAAGATTGCTACAACTGGGTCAGTCCTGGATTGGTAAAGGTAGAGAGACTGACAGAGTTAAGGCCTTTTGCTGGGAATGTATTCTCTTTAAGTTGACAGCTTCTGCTTTTCTTCACACCACTCCTCACTGTAAAGAATCTGGTGTCTTCTGTCAGTGCATTCGAGTTGTTGCAAACTTGTTCCTAGTAAGAGGGAACCCAGGAGGCTCCTCAGAGAGCCTCTGGTTGAGTTGCATCAGCACCTTCAGAGACTTTGTTCTGTGCTAGAGCTGCCAATTTCTCTGCAAGGCTGTGACTGTTGCTGCAGTGGATGGTCTCACTCTTGCACACTGTGACATGGTGATATGATGCTGGGGTGGGGTAGGAGCACAGAGCTTCCACTTCCCCCTTATTCCAGACAGATTTTTCTCCTCAAAATATGTTTCTTCTTCTCCTCCCTCTTCCAGCATTTAGGGTAAACTGAGTCCCACTTTATTGCTGTTTGAGGGGGAAAGTTTAAAAAAAAAAAAAATAAAAAAAATTCGTAAGAATGCAAAACAGGAGGCTTTACTCTTCCAACAGGAAAGAAAACACTTTGCTTCTGCCAGCTGTTGTTGTTTTTCCTTACTCTATTGTTTCCTCCTACTATGCTGTGACTTCTTTGTTCTCTAGAGAAAACAAGCTTTGTATATGTGGAGAGAGCAGCTTTGATTAATGAAAGCAAACAGCCACTGCTTTGTTATTGTCTGCACGATGCTCTGATATTTACTGTTTTCCAAACATGATTCCCGCTGCACTGGAAGGAACCTCTTAACTCGAAGCTGGGAGAGGAGAGATGGCTTGTGGAGATTATTAGGCTTGTGGGTGGATTGGATATACGTGCTCTATTTCATTGTGCATCATGATCGAAAGCAGAACTCCAGCAGATCAAGAAGGCAATTTAGTAAGCAAGCATTTATACGGGGGAGCAAAGCGTTCTTCCTTTTAACCACGGTTGTTCTTGCCGCTCTTCTTCCACAAGCGTTAGGAATCTTGTTCTGCTTTTCCATCTGCCTTTCTTTCTCTAGCAACTTTTGTTTCCTAAAGTCTTCGTTTGCATTGCCCTTCCATTCCATCTATTAGGATCACCCCCTCTCAAGTGTTGTCATTGAGCAGTAAAATAACAAGGGGGAGCGGGACATGGGCTTCCCATATCAGGCACATTAGTACGTGACAGAATACCGTGATCTGTATGCGCTGTGGTCACAGCTGAGTTTTCCTTGCAGGTCTAAAAATGTATTCCTTTCTGTGTGCAAAACTAACACAGCAAGGGAAAGGGTGTCAAACTGAGGTTTCGCCATGTGGCTTTCACCCCAGGAAGCTTTTTTGCTTGTAGCTGTTCCCTGAGCGGTTTGTCATCTTTAGGACTGGTGTTGGCTGGTAATCCCTAGCTTGCTTGATGAGATTCTTCTACTTCTCTAGCCAGACTTCTGAAGTGTGATTTATGGTGATGTGCCATTACAGCTGGTGACCCCCAGAGGGGCTCCTCTAGCTACGGCTTAGACTTCTCAGCCAGAGCGGGTGGGTAACCTGCTTTAAGGTGGTGGGGCCTTTGACTATGTGTCTCCACTAAACTATTTGCATCTGAATTAATGAAAGTGGTAAATGCCTCAACCAACCTCTGGCCTGATTAGAAACTAGACACCAGTCAAGTACCTAAGGTAGAACTGGGAAGAAGGGAAGCAAGATTCATGTCAGTAGACAGTTATGAGAAGTGGCTCAGGCTTGAAAAGTCCTGTGGCATAAGAGTATTCCCCGTAATGGGTTGTGCACCTGGGAAATGAAAATTAAGCTGTGCTGAAGTGGGAAGAGTTGAGGGGGGAGTAAGAGGAGTCTCACTAAGATCTGGTGACTTTTTTTTGGGTGTCCAAAAGGCTCGTGTGGGTTCTTAGAGTACTAGAAGTTAATTCAGCTCCCTGTTAGGTTAATGAAGACCAGTACACAAAAGCCCTCAACTGTCTGGTCGTCACACATGATTTATTCTTACTTCTGCCAGATTTAGGACTGTGCTAGAGAGTCTCGCTGTTGTTGCTGATAAAGACTGTCAGGCTTCTTCTCTGAGCTTCTGATTTTCCTTGGACAGCAGGGATGCTACAGAAGTATGTATGCGTTTTTCAGGTGTTCAGGATGATTTAGCAGTCCCAAACAAGCTGGCTAATGCTAAACTGCAAGCTTGCTTGATTGGCCTAGCATAGCCTTTGGTTAGAGTCACGCCACTGTTGTGATCAGAGAGCAGCACAGCAAGGTGGATATGAACTTGTTTCCCCTGTGCAGGCTCTCAAAATACTCGTGTGCTTGTTTGTTTCAGGTTATGCCTTTTCAAAGGGACACAAACTGAAAAAGCAAGTGCTGTTACCAGCTGTAAACATTGCCTTCTCCCCTCTTTGGCCGAAAATAAGTTGCACTTCTAATGGCTTAACAAACAAGGGTAGAAAGGGAAAAAATATTTTTTCTTTGTGTTTACTTTGTGCTTTTTACAGCTCTGAGTGCTGTCAGTGTCATTGTTTCCCCTTTATTGTCCAGTAATTTCCCCTCTTGTCCACGTGGGTCTTTCCCACAACAGAGGAGAGAAAAACAAGTACAAAAAGTAGGAAAACACTATTGTAAAACCAAAGAAAGAGGGAGTCTGCCTGTGCTGTGGGCAGGTGGAAGGTCATAACTCGTTTTCACACATGAAGCAGAGATAAAGGTGATAAGGACTCTTTAAACTTTCCGGCATTAGCTTAACTCGTGGAAAAAGCAGACTTTTTGGCTAAATTTCATACTGTCCCAGCGGTAGCCCTCTGCTGATGGCTTTTCTGTCTCCTAGGACCAGATTGTCAGCAGCTGTAAACAGCAATTTAGAGTTCAGGGCAGATTTTTCCAATGAGTTTAGCCTGTTGGCTGCAGTGCTTATTTTGAAAATTCAGTTCAGATCAGTGCTGATAACTCAAAAACTTGTTCCAAAATTACATCTATTTCTCCAATGTCCCTGTCTGGGCCAACTCCGTTGACAAGACTCTCTTGAGAAGTACTTGGAGCTATTTTCTGTGCTGTACAGAGGCCCATCAGTTAGCAGGCTGATGCTGAATGAAGCAAACCTTGGTTAGATTTTTTTTTTTTTTCTTTTGGCTACGATGATCATGAAACAACAAGCCCTTGTTTCTTCTGCCTCTTGTGTCTCTACAAAATCTACATTCAGATCTCTTTCCTTCCTTCCTTCCCCCTCTGCTCGGTTTCTATTGGGATCCCCTTCCATTCTTGGTGTCACGTAGAGAGGGAGAGCTCTCTTAGTATGCTTCTTCCCACGCTTACTCCCCATCTGTCTGTTATTTGTTCTCTCTTTTTTGGGTTTCTTTTCCCGCCTGTGTCCAGGATCCTTCACACGATGCTATTTCTCATACAGGCACCTAAAGCTTCTGGAATGAGCGTCCCGGGCTGTAAGGACCCTCCTATGGCTGCTCAGGCTGTCTCAGGCAAAGGCTTCCAGGCTCCCCGTGAGGAAGACCCCGTGAGCATGCTTTCACTTGGGCTTCCACAGAGGAGTCTGTGAGTAACAGTCCACAGAGGTGACAGCAGCCAGTCCACTGCACTTTGGAAAATGTAAAATTTTAGGCAGCATCTGCCCCTAAACTTGCTCTGCAGATCAGCTTTTTATCTTCTGTATTGAAAGGAAAATGGCTCACCATTCCCAGCTGGGGAAAATCCATGCTTCAGACTAGCTCTGGTCAGCAAGCATGTTACTTTTCCCCCCACCTCCCCTCTCTGAGACTTCACCTGCCTGAGGAAGGTGCCTCTGAGAAGATAGCTTCGGTCTAGGAAGATGTTTCTTTGTAAAGCTGGGATTATTCTTTTAAAGCCCAAAAGCTGTGTAAGACTAGGGGGGCAGAGGAGGGCAAGATCTAGAGGACAGGAGAGCGCTGTATTTAAAACCTGGTTTTGCATTTCACTCCGAGAGAGACAGATGTCCCCTTGCATAGCACTCAGGGCTACTCCATAAAGTTGACAGCAAGGCTGAAGCTCCTTTGTTTGCAACACAAGGCTTTGCAGAAGTTTTACACAAGCACAGAAGGTCCTAAAGGGTTTGGCTTAAACAGCCAAATCATCTCTTACCGGGTCTATCCAAGCGCTTGCGTTTTTCACCTACTCTTGTTGCTTGTATTCTTTGGCATTTGCAGATCAGGCTGTAAATCAGGTTTGCCATAATCTTCCTTCCTTCCTTCCACTCTGTGGGGCTTCTTTGTTTGTTTGGATTTTTATTTTTTTTTTAAACAACACCTCCTCCTCCCCCCCAGTTTCTTAAAAGATCCTGTGGCAGGGAAGAATGGATGTGGTTGAAGTATCCAGCATCATTTGGGATTGTATCTCACTTTAGCTGCTTCATTAATCCAGTGCTCTTGACATAATAATTTTTCTCCTGGACACTCTTCCGGAATTGCTCTGTTTCTAGCAGGCAGGATTTCACCAAGACGCGCAGAGGCACAGAGCTCAGACAGGAACTGTGATGGCTGATGCATTTTGCCTCTTGTTGAGTCAAGTCAGGGGAGGTGAAGAAGAAATTCTTTGTTGCTTTGCCCACACTGGGAAGCTAAAATTGTTTTTGTGAGGTGAGGAAAAGTCTTGCCCCTGTTCAGAAATAGATCTCAACTTCAAGTAAGGAGAGAAAAGGATTTTTTTTAATTGCATGTATTCAGGCCTAGAAGATCAATGCTCTGCTGCAAACAGCCTGATAATACTTTTTTTTTTTTTTTTAAACTATTACAGTGTCTATGATGTGTCTATTCCTTTTGGGGGGCAAGGGGGTGAAAAAAAAAAAGGCTGTATTTCTACCCAGTGTCTCTTTTTCAAGTGGTCATGAACACTTACGGCTAGCGACACACTCTCAGTGTTCGCCTTCTTGAAATGCCTAAGGCAAAGGCTTTCCAGCAGGAGCAGGTGCTTGAAACTTTCACCAATCATGAGTCCTTCTCTGTGGACTCTGCAATAATTTCCTTAGAAGGATCAGCTGTGTGAGGCTGCATCTATGCTTGATCTGCAACTGCTGCTGAGGGAAGCACCCAACTGACCAAAGCTACCAGGCTTGCAAGAGATGTATTGATGAAATCTCTGCAGTAGGTTGAAACTTAAGATGTCTAATTGCTAGTACAATGGTCGCTCAGAAAGTGGGAGCTGCTTCTGTAGAAGACATCACTTTTCTTGCTTAAATGTGAGTCTATGCCTTGATGACAGTATACACAGAAAAAAAGTGTCCTTGAGAAGGCCTCCTTCTGAAGAACACAGAGCACCTACCCTTTTAAATAGTTTAGGCAAGAAGCTTTTAAGTATCTTGAGGAGTAGGTAAGTGAAAAGATAAGATTACGTACAAGAAAAATTCTCATCCAGCAATGAAATCAAGGCAGACATGGTTTGTGGGCCTGATAGAAGTAGGAAAGCAGGTACCTTTCAGAGCAAGAGTTATGACTAACTTTTAGAAGCCTGCAAGAAATGGGCTGAGGTCTACAGATTAAGCGCTGTTTAAAACTCCTGTGTGATGTTAAGAATGAAGCTGGACGTGAACGTTTCATTTATGAAGCGTTAAAAGGCTTATCTCAACAGGTCCGTCAGCAGCCTGGATCATAACCAAATTTCTCTATTCAAATTCTCTACCACATCATTTTCATTGTGTGCAAGCCGTACGCTGTAACGGTAGCTGTGCGGTCAGCCTGTTGTGACCTGTCACCTGACCCTCCACAGGAAATAAAGACTGTATTTTTACTAATGCCTCTTCTTACTGCCCACAGCAGTAGGAGTGAAGGATGCTTCTGGCCCTCATCCTAGCTTGGAAATCAGTGCTCCCCGCACTGCTTATTTTTCTGAGTTTAAAACAGTAAGAGCATGTTGGTTTTTTTTCTCTCCCCAGATTTACCATCATTACTAGGTGTGCTGGAAAACAAAGGAAACCTGCAGGATTCAAGATGCAGACCTGAGCAGGCATCATGTAGTCACAGTGCAGGTTACAGTCAAATTACCACAGAGGAGTACAGCTGTCAGTTTTGGTTAGGGAAGTCTATGAAAGTACTCGCTGGTCTTGAGGGCTTACAGCTTGGTGAAGGGTGCGATAACTTGAGTTTTGTAGGAAATCTTATAATGGGGTTGCTTTGATTCAGAGTGCGCACCCCCCCTATACACACCTACTTTTGTTGGGAGATGGGGTAAGAATAATACATGTATGCCAACTTCGAACGTGCCTTTCAGGTTTGAGCTTTGTGCTGTTTTGTTTTTCTCTTTTTCCAGAGGAGGGCCGTGCTCCTTAAGTAACTTAATGCTTCTGAGAAACGCCAGCTCAAACCTGCTTCTCAGGCTGCGACAGGTTCAGGTGCTATATCCTACATTAGCAAACTGCTCGTTTGGAGGGTGCTTTTCAGTACGTTTAGTCTTAACGTGCGCAGGCTGCTAACCAGAGAAAAACATACCACATACATACACACACTTAAAACTAAGGTGTTTATTACATGCTAATTTTACCATCATCGGTGCTGGCAGAGAGGACGCCTCTCCATTGCAGTGTAAGCAGACATGCGCATAGTGTCTTGGAATTCCTTCAGTGTCAGCCACGTGCTGCCTATTTGAAGGAACCCCAGTCTGGGAACTGGTATCACTCTGCTGAACACCAATACGCTCACCGTAGCAATGTAAACACGGTCAAAATTCAAAACCCCAGGTGTGCAAAGAATTTCAGCATAGAGGACTTTGTGAAAGGTTTTTGTTTGAGATTTAATCAACGTACACACCTACTTCTTTCCTTAAAAGATCATTATGAGCCTCTGGAAAAGGAGTGTTATTGAACAAAATTAGATGCTTGGCTTCTGTCCTCACCATTGTTGTTGCTGGCAGACACACCGAAATGATGCAGTATATTTAAAGGAGGCCAAATATATCCTCACTGGCATGTAGAGGAAGTTTCCACAAAAGTCATACAAGAGAAAACACCGAGCGCAGAGATCCATTCTGCTGTGTCCGTGCAATGTTCATCCAAATGGCTTACTTGTGAGAAAATAAATAGTGCTTTATAACACCTTTCAGCTAAGAAAACAGGGCAACGGTTGAACGTAAAAGTATGAGATACAGGAAAGCTTCTCATCGCCAAACGTGGTCTGTGATGGTCCATCAATGCTTACTGTGTTACAGTTGTCATCTTCATTTTTCTGTGCTTCAGGGTGAGCAATCAGCTATCCTGTAACCAAAATAAAATAGGCACTTACATGCTAGTAAAGATGGTCAACAAAAGCATCAGGCTTTGGAAGAAGAAAGTTTACGGGTGACAGCAACAGAAATCGGATCAATATTCTGCCCTAGCCTGGACTTGTATAATTTTCAGAATGCTCCTTCTTGTGAATTTAACATGGAGCCCTGAACTGTGCAGTGCAAGGGTGCAACAGCACAGAATTTGGTCAGGTATCCACCAGGCTATTTTAATGATTTTCAAAAAGAAAAGTGCCCAACTCCCAAAAGCACATGCTGACACCAAGAGCCAAACCCCCAGTTAGAGTGTCATGGTAAATGCACACTGCAGTGTAGAAAATAGGTAGCTATGGACGATTTGGTATTCTTCTGAAAGCAACTCTTCTGCAAGAAGCAATGCCAAATTTGACTGAAAAAACATCCTGAAGTTCATAAAATAACCTTATGAGAACTCAGCCTCTAGCAGATTTTTAACTGTCTTGGCTTCTTCTACAACTCACCTCGGATTCTTGTGTTTCTGGGAGGGTTTCTATTCCGTTGTGATCCTGTACGTGCTGTGGGGTCTCGGCTTCTATCTCTATGTCAGCCTGCACGTTGGGTTTTTCGTTCTCCCATTTTGCAAAGCCTTTGTTCTTCCCAGCTTTGCCATGGAACTTGGACTTCATTTTGGGGAAAGTATGGGAACCTGAATCATTCCAGCCCGGCTCATGCCACAGTGGTTCTGTCTGTGTTGCTTGGCTGGTGGTCGCCCTCTGCAGCCGCACCGAAATCTTCCGCGAAGAGCCGGTGACAAGGGTGATAGCTCTGCCGTCCAGGTCCTGGTGTTCCGCAGCAACACTGGGAAATTCAAATACTTCATCTTGGACTGAAAGACAGGGTGGAATTGCTTATTTTAAATATTCTACTTCCAGATCTGCACAAAAAGATAACTTAAGCTTGGGGCGGGGCGGGGCGGGGGGGGGGGCAGGTAGCCCTCTATATGAAGCGGTGGTATAATTAGCAATATCCATATGCTGCTTGGAAACTGATTCTGGTCTTGTGTGCACACATCTCCTCCTCCTTCCACCTGCACGCTCAGGGGATAAGGCAGAGTAGAATTGTGCCCTATGCCTTCCAGCCCCTGTCCCTAAGTGGCTTATGAGAAGTACAATTTCCTTAATTATAATTTTATTTATTTTCAGCTGGGACAGGGGTGCCAGTATAGAGGATAGGGAGCCTCAGGCAGGAGGCTAAGGCCATGGATACAGAAAGGGATGTTGTGATCCCAGCACTGACCGCAAGCCACGGTACAGTGGAAAGTACATGTGCTGCTCTCTGTGCTGATACAAAGGAAAAATTAAAAATGGCAGCAAGGATATGCGCTGATAGGGAGGATTCCAGAAATGGTTTAAAACAGGAACAAAAGTGCTCTTACCTGGAGGCAGAGACGGACTGCTAGGCAGAGAGCCGTGGTTGCTGCCTACTGAGGTTCCTCTGGAAAATTTCCTGCATGCCAGCACAAGCAGGTCTCTGCATTGCTTATGACAGTTGGCACCACAATCTGTAAAGAAAGGAATTGTCAAGTCACCAAATGGAAAGCCACAACTGTCTGGTAATCCTCCAGGGCTAGTAGTAGACAGATACAAGGAGGGACTTTGAAGGAACAAATACTTTGACAGAAGGTGTGAAGGGAGTTACAGCAATGGATCATTTGGTGTGAAAAGCATTACAAGAAAATGGATCATTTCCACGGCAGGCATTAATAGAAATCTGGCAGCAGAAGGGAAGAGGGGGATGACATTTTCATCAGAAGTTAGTTTTAAGGAAGAGATATGGAATTTCTGGTATGATACTGTGTATGCCATGCATAAAGCCTCTGCTCCACTGCAGGAGTCTCCAGAAAAGAGAGTTGGGTTTTGTTTGTTCGGTTGCGTTTTTTTATTTGACCCAGCAGGGCCCATTATGGTAAACATACTTGGTCAGAAGACATTGGAGAGGCCATACTCTGAGCCTTTGGAAGGACATCTGGAGGTCAGTGTGGACCACTGTAGGTTAAAACTCATCTAGGTAGCTCAGCAAGGAACAGCAGCACAGAGCAAGCTCTGTGGACGTGTATCATCCACCTGGATGAAACTGGCTGAGTGTCTGCACACCCAGCCTCTGCTGGGCTTTGCATCACTGCAGATACACTCATAGCTAGGTACACTGCTCTGAAGCGTGACTGCAGTACGGATCTCTTCTGCAAGTAAGGGTCAAAAGGTGGAGGATGTGTGACCCAAACACAGGGTCTCTCTCTCCTCTGTGTCCCTTGCCCTTGTTTGAAAATTTCCGTCTCCCTTGTTTGTCTGTTGTTGATCCATGACCAAACATTTTGTTCTAGGTGAGCTGTTGCCAAAGCGTTGTTTATAACTCTTTGCTAAAAGAACAGTTCTGCTCAGAGCAGCAGCTCTAGCGTGATGGGTGGGAATTCTGGTTTCTCCCATCACCTTGTTCATATGACTAATACAGAAGTACCTGCCCAGCTGTGGTTTTGTCTGCCCTAAATGTAACCGCCCCCACCCCAAATACCATAATGATCTCTCCTGGCAGTGGGGAACCTCTTTCATCACTTGTAGACCACACAGTCTAGCTTTATCCACAGTGCTGGGGTAAGCAGCAGACCTGAACAGATGAAATCCCTCCCTCTCCCTGCTAGCACAGCATTAGAGGTTCAAAACAGAAGCTGCCAGCTCTCTGCTCAAAGGCAGAAATCATCCATAATGGTGCAGCACTCTAGCGATGCTGGCATACGGAACAGCTCGTAGCTGTTGCCACAAAGGGCAGGCACTAATTACACTTGTTGACCACCTTAAGATCTGAGCGAGCAGCTCTGCTCTCTTACTCTCATGCTTCGTTGCTCATAATTTTGACTCTACAGAACCACTTTTGCTCTCTCTCTCCACTGAGCCACAGTTACAAGCAATGATGCAGGACGGAGCTCAGCTTTCAGCTCTCAAGTTGAGTTTACAGGGCTGCTGTGGCAAAACCCTCTCTTCCTTCCCTCATCCTACCAGTAAAAGTATAGACTGCACCTAGCCCTTTTCCAGTAATCAGGAATAGCTGCATTACATACATTGGTTTAGCCATGGACATTCTCCCCTGAGGCAGAGATGTTCATAGGTGGAGAGAGACGGGAATACGGTGTATTCTAAAAAAACAATCCTGCCAATTCTTCACCCTTCTACTGGGAGCCAGTGTAAGACTAAGGGAAAAGAGTGTCTATAAATACAACTATGAAGCTCCAGCATGAATGTTCCCTTGTGAATAACTGAGATGAAACTACAACTGTGAAAATCAGCAGTGACCTTCAGCCAGAGCTGGGCTGCTTGAGAAATAAATAGGTCCAGGAATTTAAAGCCAATGAGGACCACTGCAGCGTCATTCTCGGGCTGACCTGCTCAGCATGGTGCAAGTTCTGCATAAGAAATTAAACATTTTATGAAAACAACACAGAGGGCTGTAAGAGCTCTAGGGGTTATTTATTTTTATTTTTTTTTTAATCGAATGTCTGCAGAAGATCTTGCAATGAGATCTGCTGGACAGTCTACGAATTAAATATTTCTCTATTTCTAGCTCAGCCACTATTGCATTGCCAGACCAGTTAGGCCTCACTACAGGCACGCGGACGTACATGACAGACAGCATTGCCAGCAGACCTTTTTCCTGACCCCCAAGTCTCAGGAGATATACTTCGGGATATCTCAGTGTTAGGATGAGGACGCTTGGTTTTGCAAGATGTAAGGTCTTTGCCGGTAGAAAGTAACACCTCATGGAGTCAGTGGCTGCTTTGGACCGTTAGCTCACAGAATCTGTGTGTTCCTGCCGGGCGCTATGTCGCCTAACACAGTGAGACTTCATAGCGTACCAGCGGTCACTGTTCACTGACAGTACCAAGTAAGCAAAATCTGGACAAACAGATGTCATTCCAGTAAAAAATACAGTCAACCTTCTTGTGCTGAAACCCACCCATAGCTTGAAAAATCCATGCAATATTTATTTACCTTTGCATTTGTAGCCTTGTTTGATTATACCCCAGAGCTGCAAAGAAAGACAAAAGAACGTCAAGGAATCAGAAAAGAAAGCTGGAAGGAAAACAAGGTCACAATGAGGAAGTACCAATGGCTACAAAAGCACAAACAGGATACAACTGCTCTTAACACCCTTCCTGTTAGGCAGACCTCCCTCTCTAATTGTGATAAGACTTGTGTGGCTTCCCTCTTATTTCTCCTACTTACAGTGGGACTACCATAGAAGAAGAGACACCGATGACATTTGTTTCCAGGGAGAAGTGAAAAATTGCCAACGTATCAAGCTTACTGAAACCAGCAGAGGACATTCTGCTACTAGGCATGCTTAATGTTATCTGCAGGGGATTTTCCAGTGTACATCCCTTCTCCAGACACATGAATGACCCATGTCATTCAAACACAGCAGCAGAAAACACCACTGGGGGGGTAAAAATTAGGTTCTTGGTTCCCATACTAGCACACCTAGCCATAGCAATCTGATTTGTCCATCTGACTTTTTCCATTAACAAAAGGTTAAAGACTGAAACAGGCAGAAAAACCACTAAACTCCACCTTTGCCTCTTCCCAGAAGCTGTCCTTGTTGATGTACTTAACAACCAAATGTTAAACATCCAGGAGACAGTGTGTGTGGTCCCACTTTTGGGAAGTTTTCACTGCAACACGAGCAGGATTGCTTGGAAGTAGGAAAATTTCCCTAGCAAATTGTTATCTATACATTCAGAAGCACTGTATCTGCAGCCATGGCATTATAAAAACAAGCATTTTCACTCTGAGAGGCAGTTTTTCTAGCTCTAGCATTAAAGGAAAAAAAATCAGTGACTCCAGTGTTTGTTTATCCTGAACTCATTTGAAACATTACCAGGGAGGGTGAGCACATCCAGGGAGTTGAAACTGCACGTGGCTCCTCACCGTATTTATAAGAATCCGTGCACAGTGTGCAGGGATGACTATCTTCATCAAAGAAATGTTCAAAAGGAAGAGCTGGAGAACATTCAGAATACAAAGGAAAGAGTAAAATAAACAGAACAGGAAGATTCTGGGGGATAAAATCCCATACACTGCACAAAAGAATTTGCAAGGAAAAATGGGGGCTGGGAGAAAGCAAAATAGATTAGGCAAGGTGGAAGAAGACTGAATAAAAGAACAGAAGGGACAATGGTGGAAGAAGCATCCATAGAAAGCCTGCTGCTTGCTCTTTTCTTGCTAACACTGTACATATGCAGTGAACGCAGTTGCTGTGGTCAGGCCGCGACAGTGGAGTCCCTCAGCCCCTTTTGGAAGAGAAGCAATGACTTTTTTTCCCCAGGTCTCTTTGCCAGGATCACTGTAAGAGACATGGATTGTTGTGTCTTTCATTTAAGCTCTAATCTGTTCTCACTGAAGAGCTTTCTCCTCACCTTCTTAGCTCTTTACCTTCCTCCTACTCAATTCGGCACCACTGTTGCAGTTACACGCAGCAGCGACAGCCTAGCTGAAGTGCCGTGTCATGAATTCTGACCTAAAGCTTTGAATCTCTCTAACACAGCTTTGCTGCAAAGCTGCCTTGTGACATCTGCAAGGTAAAAGGATCTGCGCAAACTCGGATTATAAAGCTCGGCAGGATGGCTGGTTGCCCACCCTGCCAGGCGGCGCAACTCAAGCTGTGGGAGGGAACCGTGACTGGTCATGGGCATATCAATTGCATGCTGCTTAATGGCATTAGGTTTTAGCTTGACCTTTAAAGTTCGTATCGTTTTAATCACAGATATTTTACTGAATACTGCATGCATTGCGCTGTCATGTCAATTCATCCTCCTGCACTGTCAGTGCACATTATTTTGACTGAATCAGTGCATCAGTTTGAAATCAGGTTTTCACCCGTGGATGGGCAGCGCTGAAATGCAGAACAAATATGCGGCATATTTTGTAGTTGGTTTCTGTCCTATCAGCCCAACTCATCCAGAGGACAATGACAATGACTCGAGCGAGTTGACAGGAAAAATGACCTTATTTCCATTTCCTGTACAACCCCTTACTCATTTGTATTCCTGCACTGGGTGTAATCAGGGAGACATGAAAAATCCAACAATGGCCAATTAGCAAACTGATGCAGGAGAAAAATATCTGGTGGAGAGGACATTGCAGGGCAGTCCTCGGGCTTTGCTTTGCTACGGAAGCCTTCCAAACATGAACTGAGTGTCACAAACGCAATGACGTCTTCCCGAGGCTGCAGGCAGCCTCAAACTATAGGCTGGGGCCAGTGACTGGCCCTGCCCCGTCGGGCTGCTGGAGCCGTCAGCTCAAGAGCCCACGAGCATGCTCCTGAATCAGCATCGACCATGTCACCTCCGAGGTTTTTGCAGTTCTAGCGGAAATAGGCGGAATTCCTTCTTCCCCATGGCCTTGATCAGCAGTTGCGATAGGGACCACGAGCATCTGAACAAGACCGACACGACACATCGCAGAAGCAGCGAGCGGAAGATGGGAACACGGACAAGAGCCAGAACACCAGAGCTGGTCTGAAAGGAGGCACGTTTTTGCACTTAGCAGTGCTGTTATTGTTACTTTCAACCATGAAGATATATTATTTAGTGGAAAAGTCCACGTAGTACAAGCTGGAGATTTTGCTGCCGATAGGAGGAGGCAGATCTCCGCTGGAGAGCAGGGATGACGATCTGAGTTTACACCCTGTACGTGGGCCACATGTGAGCAGAGGACATGGCCCTCTGCCCCAATTGCTTTAGCTGTCTAAGTGTGGACATTTGATTTCAGCGGGGTGTGTGCATTAAAGCAACTTTTAAATCATAGTAATTCCTTTTTCTTTACTACACTTGGTTTGAAGTGGGAAGTTGGAGGAGGTTTACAAGCAACACAAATGTTCCCAAAACTAATCATTTCCCAGCAATGTACAGAGCACTGTAATAAGTGGCATCTGGTAACTTACGACTGAGAGAAAAAGCAAATTAAAAAAACCCCTACCAATAAATTTAAAAAATTCTTGTTGTACAGAACTGCTGGCAGCACTTTTGATTTCTTGACCAAATTAGAAGATCTCTTAATTCAATAGAGAAAGGAATAAGGCTGTTACAGCCATTCAGAGAATTAAGAACATAGCTATGTTGCCATGTGCAATTTCCTGAGAAAGAACGGCTTTTGCTTCATCTACATCCTCTGTTCCAGACACCCATTTTCCCTTTAGCTTGTTTACATGGGAAATCAAGCCAAATTAAAGAACTTAAGATAAATCAAGTAAAGCCATTCATATAGTTTCTAATATCCTTTAGCTAACGTAATTTTATTCTTCCCCCCCCCCCCCCCCAGTAATTCTTACAAATGCCAGTCTTCAGGCACCACTAAAACAAAACTGGATAGCACAGCTATAACATGAGTAAATGTTTTGTGCTTCTGAATGCAATGAGATATTTGGCCAAGAGACTTTAGCAATGCAGGGAGCCAGTTTCACCCTGTTGACATTAAGGGTAAAAAACTGAGTTTAAGATATACCATTATTAAAAACATACTTACAAATCCTGCACAGTGCTCACAGAAAGTTGGTTTAAGATAGGTCATCTCCTGAAAGTTATGAATAAATCCTGGTCCCATTTTACACTGGAACTGTGATTTAGCTCTCAGAAAGTAAGCCATCATTTCTTCTTTGCTTATAAGACCATCTCTGTGAGGGAAAAAGAAGCGGAGTAGATCTGCCACTGCTCATGGCACTGAACAATTCAGGATTTTCTCATTGCAAAAAGGACACAGCACACAAAGCACATTCTTTGAAAGAGCTGCAACAGTCCTGGCAGGAAAAAAACCCTTAGAGCCTTTGTGGTTCTAACCCTTCATTAAACAGCCAACACTGAACTTACAGCATGGACCCTGTTTTCTCACCTGTTCACGCTATCAGAGCCATCAAGTGAAGAATCTTGACTTACTGCTCGCACAGATGGTTACGCCCGCGGCTGACCACCAGCCTTGACAGCCCAAGAGAATCTGGACAACAAGAATTATCAAGCCCAACTGGCTAGGAATTATTTATTATGTATACTTTCTAGGATATTCGTTGCCCTCGCTCTGCTACATACACTCATTTCCCCTGTCCCGTACGCAACTTATTTGTTTCTTCATTCTCGTGCCTGGTCTGGGTACAGCATCTCCACTGTAATCTGATTGTACTCTAGGGTTTTGACTCAGTCCCAGCAGGAATTCCTCTTTAAGCTATTACATAAAAAGATCTTTAAAGTACCAGGTAAAGCAGGACTCCGACTTGGGTGGTCTTATAGGACCAACTACAACATAAGAAGTTAAATGAGAACAGAATTCAGTCTTCGGTGATCTTCAGTTGCTTAAGTGAGGAGTTACAAGAAGCTTGGGAGATGCTGTTTCTTTGATATTTGGTTTTCATGAGTTTTTAAATTGAGAGAAAGAAAAAAACCCACAAAGAAATCTCCAGACTTACTGGTCTTTGTCCAGCACACAGAAAGAATCCAAAAAGGGGAAGTTGGCAGCTATACTTTCAAAGTCTTCCTGAGAAATATAGCCATCGTGGTCATGATCATAGTTCCTAAAGACAGACTGGGGAAAAAAAAGGAAATTATTGTCCTAATATCCAGTCTATCCTGAATCTATACCAGCTCTTCAACCTTATAATTACAAGCAAATTAATGTTCAACATTACTAATCAGATGCTCTGCTGCCTTGTTTTATTCCTTTCATTTCTACTTGGTACTTCAATATGCATATTCATTGGACAGTAGGGGAAAAAGGGGCTAATTTTTAACGAAAACTCAACCCCAGTATTTATCTAGTGATGGGCCTCCACATGTCTTCCGACGTAATTATTCTTACTTTATTTTTCTTCTTTATTGGAATTGCCACTAAAATTCCGCCCTGTGTGACATATTCCCTTTGCTTCATTAAGTATGCTTTTTAATCACAAAAAAAGAAATAAAACAAAAACAACGCAAGAGCAGCTTTCCCACGAGTATTTCAGATGTTTTTATCTTCACTTCTCTTTTCACTGGTCACCTCTGCTCTGCCATAGCACCGTTTCAATCTGATTTGTTTACAAATACTTTGACATCCAGATCACGAGCACTTTGCGTCTAACAACCATTCCCTTCCATCAACCTACCCCAGCTTAGCACTAAATAAAAACAGACATGGGATCAAATATAAAAGTTTGCATAAAGTGATGGAAGCCCTCCTTAGCTGCTAAGAAATTACTATCTTCTCTCTTACTGATTGCAGAGATGTGTAAGGGCCATTAAAGCTACATGTGACGCTAATGGTAAAAACATACATGTTAAAGTCAACACAACTATGTGAAAGACACATATCAAAGCACAAACTCTCTCATTAGATTAAGATTTGGTTGGCAAAGACAAGAATTTAATATATTGAGACCTCTGAAAGGTGTTTGCATTGTCCTTACTGTAATGAGAACATGATGAAGCCATGTATCAAATGACCTGTAACTGATGATTGGCAGACCTCAAAAATACATCATCAAGAAAGAATCAATACGCAACCCCGAGTACTATTCAACACTTTTAGTAATAAAACCAATGCATTAAAGCACAACTCAAAGCAGCTAGTAAATGACAAAGACTGGCAAAACCAAGACAGTCGTACAGAGTGGTATGAGCCTCTTGGTAAACTGTATCCATAGCGGCCCCAAACCATGTCCTAATGCTGTCAATCTCAAGATCATATGTCCCGAAAAAGGCCAAAATTATGGAATGGGGGACCACATCTCCCCCCCCCCCCCCCCCCCCAAGAAACAAGAACAATCCCCCACCCAGCACATTCTGGAAAGATTAAGGAATTGCAACAGACTTCCTATTTAAACAAGCTATCAAAGGGAGATTTGGATGTGGAGTGATTTTTCTCAACACATATGGCACCGACAAAAGCAATACAGGAACAGCATGTGCAGTTCTGGCAACCCACATTAAGAGAAAAATGAAAGTGTTTTTTAAAAAGAGCATGTACAAAACATAAACCACAAGACGTATTTGAAGTCTGAGTGAGAGAACTGAAGACTTTGTTTAAATTATCTTAACGACATAACCCCCATTAATGATCTGTAACACAGACAAGGTCAGAATTTAATAGTTCCTCCCAGGCTTAGTTATTGATTTGTAAAAAGCAGAAGGAAATCTTGCTTCATTATCTACAACACATTCCTGGTTCCTCTGCACGCTGCTCACATCACTAAAAGTCCCTTCCTTACACATCAACACAGCAGGGCTCAGTCCCTCCAAAGGAACCTGGGAGCGTTTGGTTTTGTTTGCATTACCTAATATGTCGCCTTCCATACTGAAGCTGGAAGATCCCAGCTATAGTTTCCCATGACCTTATGCCCAGATTTTTGAAGTGATACCAAGACAGTGCTATCTTTACCATACATAATATGCTCTGGACAGTCAAAGCAAAGCAAGCTGAAAACCAGAAACAGGCCAAGAGGCTGCACTAGCGTAGAAATAAGTCAAGAAAAAAAAAATGTGCAGGCCATTCTGATTCAGCTCCACTTTAAAGTTTAGTCACCAAAGTGCAATGAGAGTTAGCCTGTGGTGTTAACGTACCTCATAAACTGCAAAACTCCCATTGACCCCCATGGGTGCACGAGAAGGCTCTGAACACGGCAGCAGCCTTCACATGTGTCTGCCCAGCCGGGAGCTACCCGAGGGCAGACACAGCACCTCCCGCCCGCAGCGGGCTGCAGGCAGCATCGTCACTCTTGGAAAAGCAACCACCAATGGGGAATTTGCTAATCAGCATTTGCTTTCTCTCAGGTGGCTCATTAGAGAACAGGAATATTGTTTTAACCTTGGAATGCTGGATAATCAGCTCCTAATCCGTTTCTGGTATACCGTCTTGAGCAGTAGACTTGATCCATGGCCTTTGGAGAGCTTGGCCACCAGGCACTAACATACAATGCCAAGAAACCTGTCTTTTGCCTGCAAATCGGCACAGTGCACCACTCGATACAGGGGAGGGTTTCCAGAAACCTTCTCTGTCCCTGTTAATGCATGACTCCTTATTTCTAAGTATTTTTGTTTCCACCTGTCTGTTACCAGACATAAACTGGGTGACTACAGCTGTGAAAACTCAGCATTGCCCTTTCAATTTATATTTGCTAACCAAACCTATGGAACAGGAGACAGGCTTTGGATGCTCCTGAAAGTTTACGTCCGTGCATCCTAAAACCTGGTTACTAATCCCATCACTGATTGCAGGAATAAAATAAAAATTTCTGAAAGTATCAGTAAAAGCTCAAATTTGTTCTTGGATGTCTGAAATTCATCCCAACTGTAGCAATGTCTTTAAAGTTAATTATAGTGATGATTATATTGATTAATTATAGTGATTATATTGAAATTAATTACAGTGATGACAATGTCAAAGCTATTGTTCTCTTCAGCCAATATAATCAAAATACTTACGTCCACCAGCTTTCTTATGTGCTTGTTAATGACTGTAGGGTCAGGTTTCGGTACCACTCCAGATGCCCACTCCAGTGGCACTACTGGCTTGTTAGGGGTTGTTGGGGAGGTAGGCTGCTGAGAGATGGATCAGAACACAAAGATTTTCAAGTCTGAATTACAAAGTTAAATTTCCTATTAAAAGCAGCTCTGTGTCAGAGCTACAACCACAAACTACTCCGCTAATAGCTTCAGTTGGACTCTCCATGGCACCTCTCAGCTACACCAGCAGCAGCAGTGCCCAGAGAGCTTGGAAGCAAAACCAGGCAGAACTTCCTCGCTGCCATCTCCAGAGGGCTCAACAGCAACGAGACGAAGAGGAAAGGAAGGAGAGTCTCTGGACACAGTGGGCATCAGAAATCGCTAAGCCCAGAATCCCGCTTTTCTCCTTCCCGATACAGCTCCTGAGGAACTTGCCATCACAACACGGGCTGGCCCCAACTCCCTGCCACTGGGACCATGTCCAGGAGCCATGTGAGGGACTGGACTGTGGCGGCCTGAATAAGTTAATGCTCTTGCTCTGTGCAGCAGCAAGAAGAGGGCAGGATGCAGAAGCGGGAGCTGAATTGAGCTCAGCAATCCCACCAGTTTCCAGCCAAGATGTGCCAGGACGCACAGCTTAATTCATTTCGACAGCCTGAGCAGAAAGGCCACTAACCTTCGACTTGCTCTCCAGATAACAACAGCCGGACTATTTTATTTTGAAAACCACTTGGTCCTCATGAAATGGTAGCTGACAGCTCACTTGGTGCACAGAGCACGCAGCCTGACTCCCTCCACACCACCATGGTACTTTGGGAGAAGCTCTGGCATGCAGCTCAGTTTGTTCAAGTGGAAAATATAGGACAAACCTGAACACAGTTTCAGGTAAAGCTTCAAACACCACCAGGCAGCATGACAAATGCTGCAAGGCGTACTGGCCTTCTGCATCTACCACTGGACATCCAGCAGGTGAAGGAGTGTCAAGCATAAAAAATTCAGCATGGTTTGTATCAGAAGGGAGATGACCCACAACCTCAGAAGGCTAACGATTAGCTGATGAGCAAGAAATCTGGGTCCCATCTGTCTCCCTGTTAATTGGTGTGAGTTAAGAGCCAGATCATTAAGCCATTTAAAAATGTTACAGTTATTATTGTGTATAACAAAGGTATTGTAGACTTTGACAGTGAGATGAAAAATGGTCACAAGGTCATAGTCTACCATGTTTGGTAGGGGAAAAAAAGAGCTGCTTTACTTATTTGGCTTTTCCTTATTCAGTTGTCAGAACAGATTTTATCAGTTCCTCAATGGCTCCTGACTCATCATACAAACCTGCACAGGTAAGTTTAAGGAAGAAAAAAATCCCTATATCCACAGAATTCAATTCCAAAAGGAAATGCAGTGAACCTGGACATCCAGCTCTATGTGCCAAAAGCACTTACAGAATTTTTTAATCCTAAACTTAATGACACCACACAGTGATGGACCAACATGCTGGCAATGTTTTTTGCTCTAAAAATATGCAGAAATGCAACAGCCTTTTAAAGACATCATGTTACATGATAACATGTCATTATTGTGATGTTCTCTGTGGTCAGAGAAGAAATTTGACGTGTTTCTTCTCTTAAGAAATTCTTAAAGGGAGTCAAAGTATCAGTATCAAAGTGTCAGAGAGGTGCTAGACTACCAAGTCCTCACAGAGAGCTTTTTACCTCCCGATGGTCTATGTGCACAATGGCGGAAAGAGACTGAAGCCACTGGAGCATTCCTCTTTTTGTCTGGGCTATTTAATTTGAAGCCTCACTCAATTTTTATGTTTTTTGACAAGTTGTAGGGAAAACTTCATGTTACTGGCTACTAGTGAAAGGGAAATGTTGGTTCCTCTTATTTCACTCATAGACTCATATGAACGATCATAATTTTATTTATGTGTTTCAAATTCACGCTATGAGGAAAGGTACTAACCAGTGTCCAGAGACTACCCAGCTGAATTTATTGAACATTCAGAAACACTGTATCTGGTCATGCTGTTTGTGATTCAGCCTTTATCTCCTGTCTGTTTCGTCAGCACAGGGATAATGGTGTCATAGATTTAAAAAGCATTTTCACACCAATGCAAACATCTGCGTATTTTGGCACTGAAATAAATTCTACTCAGCAGCAAAAATCCTATGTAAGCATGTCTTCAGTGGCATAACTGCATCAGGCAAAGCTGTATGCTAGCCAACAGCTGTACTAGTAAAATCCCCCAACAAGAAGATCACTAAGGAGCAGGGAACAGCAGGACAGCTTGTCAGGGAGATGCTATGCTGCAACTGGCGGTTGGTCTTCAGGTTTTCTTTAGGCTGCTACACTGACTGAAGGGTCTCTTCCCAGTTTAGCAGAATGACAGTCTTGCTCAAGTCCCAGTTGACAGCAGGCTCATATGCTAACAGATCACCTCCACTTTTGCCTCAAAAACAACTGCAGCGGCCTGAGGCACTTCCTCTGCAGTGCACCTGCACAGGAGTTGTACCCGTACAACAATAAATCAAGGAGCAGTTGGAATGATATAACTACGCTGTCATGTCGCCTGCGACAAATTTTTTCCATGTACAAAAGCTCTACAGATTCTTTCCCCTCTAAAATATCTTGTGTGCTTTGGCGCTCCATCAAAGAGACGTATGCTTCAAATAGTCCGGCTTCTGTCGATTCAGCTGCAGCTTTCTACCTGTCAGGGTGCTGCAGCGGCTCAATGTCACTGGTTATTCATTGATCGTCAGGCAGAAGTCTCCCACAATTGCTGGGTACTGCTAAAGTTCACAGCACTGTTTATATCGCTTTTGTCCCTCTTAAAGCTCAGGCTGGAGATCAAAGCAGCAACCTGATAATTTCCCTCATTTACGGCAGCTGCCCATTGGTCCTTCCACAACACAGAGCTGTAACAATTCAGCTTTGCTGGCAGTAATGGGAGCAAGAGGGAGCCAGAATGACTGTGATAAATGGGAACTGTTATGGTCAAATCGCATCCACCAAGGACTGGAGACTCAGTAATGAAATTCCAGGTGTTCAAACTGGGTTTGTGTTGACTATGGAAATTCAATAGTTTCCCTACTATTGCTAACCATCCACCACTAAAAGCGCACACATATAGTCCTCAAACTGGCCTCCAAGTGTGATAAACTATCTTAAAACTCAGAAAAGCACTATACTTGGGAATTAAGTTCTTCTTCTTCCTTGTTTGCTTTTAAAAATACTCCAAAAACGTATAAAGCACTGCAATGAATCACCTCAAACTCCTGGACTCTGCCCTCACACCCTGCTAAGCATTTCCAGCCACCCTTAGTTTCTGCTGGTGTCAGACTTGAGAGGGCACAGCTTGAGGGCTGAAAGAATCACACGCTGGATATGGCAGGTAATAAGGACATTAACGCACTGATGAAGTGCTCAGAGGGAAGAGCAATCCCCAGACTTTGGCAGCAGAAGAGAGAGTAATGTTTTAAATGAAATTCAACCATTAATTAGGAGACTTATCTGCACCCTCAGTCTTGCAAAGCGTAACGAAAAATGCATCAATGCAGCATTATCTTTAGTTGCACATACTAACAAAAAAAGTAATATCTATCTAGAGGTGTTTAAAGATTGCTTGAGAGCCCAAGATACAGCCAATTCTATATAAGCAAACAGTTTAAAACACTACAGCAAACATTGTGGCTTACCTAAAACAAATCTTTGGACTCAGTGTTATTTTAAATAACTGCACCAGCATCCAGAAAATGAAGTAATGGTCAGGCAATAGATAATTAATATAAACTTACAAAGGGTATCTTCACATAAAGCAGAACTTGTTTTCCATGACTTGAAGAGATTTTGTTGAAAATTAATAATGAATTCTGGCACGTTTCACTATTTACTTCTCCCAGTATATACTAAAACCTTTAAATAGTGACTGTGCACAAGCACACACAAACACTAAAACGCTTTATGTGAATACGAATAAGGAAACACATTAACTGTCATTTAAAAGTGTAATCAGCTGCATGCAGACAAAATAAGCAATATGTCAAAATGCAGTAACAGATGACCTACAGATTTGGAGTTCCTTGGTTCCAGCACCAGCGAGAGCTTGTAGATATCATCCTCAGTGTGATAGAGGTCCAGGGACAGCTATGTGTAAGAAAGAGAAAAAAAAAACAGTAATGTTTATTAGTCTGGGTTGGTTATGACAGGTTTGTTAGCAGAAATATACCTCCCACTGAAACTAAACAAAAAGTTTTGCTATTCAGAGCTCAGGATACACACCAAAGCTGCTTGCAGCTTTTTCCACAGAGCTAACGTAACCCATGGTGGTGAGCACACATTGCTGTTCACGCCTGTCCTGATCCGAGCAGGCGCTGCCACAGCCTGCGCCCCAACACGTCAAGCAAGAGGGGCTGCATGCTGACCTTCTCCAAAAGGGGACATTGGCACCAGAGACCACCCTTATGCAAAACGCCGTCTTACAGCGCTTCAACGGTCATGACAGATCTCAGAGAAAGAACCTGGCGAATACAAAAACTGCAGGGAAGAAGTTGTAAAGGCCAGGCTAGAAGTACTTCGGATCGTGCTCAGGTCAAATTTTGCTGCTGAAGAAGGGTCAGAGTACTGGAGCTCTTCTACAGAGACCAGGCCGTGCAGCAAAAGCCCCTCTGGAAAGCCCTGGGCAGCAGCTGAACAATGACACAGGCCCAGGAGGGACAGGCCAGATTTGGCACTGCTGTTGATGCAGCAAAGTGCTCCATGAAGAGCAATCCCGGTTACTTTAGCTCAGCTTGGCCTGCTGCCGACCCCCTCTCACCATGTAAGGCAAATTCCCTTTCAGCTTCTGTTTTTAGATAAATGAAAGGTTTTTATTGCATGTTCTCATTCTTTTCCCTCGAGGATTTATTGAGGAAAAAAGAAGGGCCATAAATATGCTTGAAGTAAAGTAAAATGAATTTGTTTGGTTTTACTTCGGCAGCTGTGGTCTTGCGCTGATGCAGGACTGCAGTAAATTCCTCCTCGCTTGGAGTGATGAAGGAGAAAAGTAATCGACACTGTGGCTAATGTTTTGCAATGAGAGGAAACGAACATTGCGTGCTTCCTGTGATCACATCCCTGCATTAAATGGCTTTGGAGTAATTGACGTGATTTGAAGTTATCATCTACCTTGCAAATCCCCAGATAAGCTAAGATTGAGTTAAAAGGATGTTTCCCAGCAGGCAGATAGAATTACTACTGACTAAATGACTGTGACAGAAGGTTATTTTTAGAGACCCTGAAGTGCTGGATTAGTAACAAGCAGGACCAGCGACACCGTACTGCAGAACCACCTCTAGGAACCACCTTCTTTTAGGCAGGATTTTGTGCGAGGAGTAAGACAGGAGTTGTGCCCTTTCCCAAGGCAGGTACACATCCCAGAGCGAACACATCGCTTTAGAGATGTCTGGATTTTGCATTATTCTTTTTGTCTAGCTGTAACGCTATGTTGATTTTTTTTTTTTTTTTTTTTTTTTTTTTTGCGCTTTGTAATTTGGTTATGGGCACCAGTGAAAGCCTGAGCATCCTGCAGGTTCCTTCACCCAGCCGGCATGCTGCTGTCACAGGGGAATGTAAGGACCTGTCCTAAAGATAATGTAGACCCAGTAACTGCTCTAACAAATATCGTTCATGTACTTAGTCATTCAGTGACTGTATTCTTAGGTTCCTGGGTGGTATAAAATAAGCAGAACTCAGTTGGAGCAAATGATATTATCAGCTCAGGCTGGGATAGACAGAATTGCTAGTTCAAAAGGCCTTGCCCCTTTCCTACTAAAGAGCAGTTTTCTCAGCAGGCCGGATGAGCAGGGTGTGGATTTTGGTGTGGAAATGCATTAATATGAGCAAATTTGTTTCTCCCCCTGCCTGAATTATCTGACCTTATCATAAGCAGCAATTATAACTTCATTAGACACAATGTGTAAGTGCACAGTGGACAAGTAATTGTCTAATATAGAAGTTGCACGTACTAGCAAAAAAGTTACAAGCATGATGACTATGCAATTATATAAGCTCTCATTTTATATTTTATTTACAATATTGTTCTGATGAATAAAGTGTAATCAGAGTTTTCCTAGGACAATCTTTACAGCGGGTGGCAGTTTCCATTGTAATTCGACTTTCATTGCTGTCCTATTTTTACAAGCAATTTTGTGGCGATGGAAGAGGGTGGAGGAGGGATTAAAAAGGCATGGCTTTTTGTTTTTTGTAAGTGGAACTTACTGAACACAAGTTAGGGAGGGTGGCTTTCAATTTGGTTGTTTAGATATTTCTCATTCTCTTCACTAGACTGTAAAAATGACTGGGACTTTCCAGTCATTTGCATATATTCTCAGAACAGGTTAGATAAATAGCTGTTAAGACCTAAAAATAGTGGGGGAAAAATGGTGGCACCGAATAAGTTCTAATGAAGTTAGTACAAATACACTGTAGACTAGTTGAGAGACTGAGATCTTCTTCCAGTCCACAGAAAGTGATGAAAAATTTACCACAGGCTTTTGTTCATGTTGTGAAATAAAAACAATGTGGAAATACTGCGCAGCAGGTAAGGAAACCCCTTAAGCATCCTTACCAAATGTAAGTTTTCTAACGATGGAAGTGTCATTAGAACTGTTATTCCTCTCTGGTGCACTGCCAAGCTTGCGCTCAAGTCCTCTTTTACTGCTGCTTCTTAGCTGCAGGTTTCGGCTGTCAGGGACTGGTACAGAACCGGGTACGGAGTCAGTGGAGATGGAGCAAGTGTGGCCAACAATGGAGGAAAGGAGAAACCACACAGACTAAGAGCAAGCATGCTCTAAGATGCGAGTCCATCGTCGTGTAACACACTCTGGCTCACTGGCAGCTGAGTTGCGGCACCCATTTACTTCTCTTGCCCACATAACTCAGTACCATTTACACATGACAAGGGAGAACCTACCTCGCTAGAGCTCCCTCTCAGCTTTTGCAGTCTCCTGTGCTGGTAAGCCTGGCACTTGTCTCACTGCCCTCCACACAACAAACCTTTGCCTTATTTGTGTCATTTTAACCTCCATGCTCAACATAGGCTTCTTTCAGCTGTTTGTTCACAGCTAAAATTCTGTGAGCTAGCAGCTGATTTTTTATGCTGACAATAGGATATGGGGGGGAAGCAGACTTCTAAGTTTGTGTGCAGACATCTAAAGCAAGAGAGCGCCTAGTTTTCCAAAATGCTGATCATTCAGCAGCTACCACTGAAGCCAAAGAGATTTAAATTCTCTTGTTCCCCATTCACCCTTTAGGTCTATATGCACAATAGCACCTGAAAAATGCCCATAGAAACCTTGACCAAGTGGCCTGAAGTTTACTACCAAGCCCTTGCCTCAGCTTTTAAGCTAGCTCTCACTTCATAGCTCTTAACACAGTCTCCCCAAACATCACCATTTCCAAAACACTTGAAAGGTACCAGCTCCCCTTGAGCGGACAGTCATCCACCACTGACGAAAAGACAGCCCAGGGCAAATTCCCACATGACCGCTTAGTCCGTGAAATACCCATTTTATCTTTTTATGCAAGCTGTTGGACTAGCAAACCAGCACCCAGTGATTTACTTGTCAAGCAAGCACAGGCCAGGCTGTTAGCACTTGCTAAATGTGGTGTAAAAGGCAATACTGCAAGAGATGGAGGCCAGGCAAGAGATTTACACATTGCTTATCAGGTCAAAACACCTACTAAAAGCCTGCCTGGATAGAAGCAGCTTAATGGGAAAACAGCAGAATTGAACAAACAGTTGGGTCAGCAGATTCACATGGAAATGAAAAGCACTAAAGCACTCTATGCGTTTATACAGGCTTACTAGTTTTGAAAGGGAGTTTAAGTAAGTTAAAGAGAAAAAAATTTACAGTTTACATTAGAGAGGGAAGACCTAGCAATATATAGAATAGTTATTTCTTCAGGCTCTGAAAACTGAGGATGACTTTGGCAGCAAGGGAGGCTAAATCTGCTAAAAGACCATTTGCACATAGCAAGGTCAAGTATTTTTAGTCAGTTCTTGTCAGCTTTGGGTTGCAATCCTAGCTTTCTTCTCCTCTTTCTCTGACCCCAGAAAGTTTAAACTTTCTTATTAACAAAAAGATTGACAAAAACATTTCACCTATTATATAAGTTCATTATTACTGCTTAAGAGACCACTGTAAAAAAAAAATGTACCTTAATGTATTCATACGTACAAATCAGGATAAAACCTACGTACTGGAAGAAAAGTGAGAATACTCATAATATCATGAGATGTACCAAAACTCAGGTCCAGGAACCTTTTGTAGAAATTTGATTTCATCCTTTCCAGGAGTCACCATCTTAAATCAAAACTCTCACACTGTCAAACCTACTTGACTCACAGCTACACTTCCAGTGACTACTATGAAGACAGAATTACCCTCAAAAGGTTTTAGAATACCTACAGCTGTCTACATCAGATACGTATGGCTGTCTCCATCATTACTGAAAGGCATCACCATGGAATCATGCTAGCAGGTACAAAGCAGCGCAAGTTAATTTTAACCCATGATCAGGTCTGGAATCAACATTGCAGCATGCGGCTCCATTTACTTACAATCAGATTGGCTCAACTGTAACCAAAATCAACACAGTTATATTAGGAATTAACACATCAGAGCATTGTAAGCAAAGAAGTACTTGTTACATACGCAATTACTTCTTCTGATAAATGAAATATACTGTATGATATATAGTAGATATAAATAAAATCTGTATGATTTTGCTAAAAACAAATGAAACAAGCAAAGTATAAAAAAAATTTTTAAAATGCAATGATGGCAATGAACCTGCAAGGTCTTAGAAAAATTTGAAGCTTTATGCTCCTTTTGGAAAACAGGCTGTCACACAAAAGAGAGAACAGCAGCTAATGAAAATGTCAGCAGGGGTTCAGCTTCCATGTCTCACTTCACATTGTCTAATTTCTGCCCTTTGGCGCTCAGTTTCTTATTGCTCAGTTCTCTAAAACCTGAGGTTCCACTTCCCCCTACTCACAGCCAAGCTTGAAAGAAACTATGAACCTTCGGAAATAAGCAAGGGAGGGAAAGACTGGCATGAAATAAGAAGGTATCTCTTAATCCCTACGAAACCAAAGCAAGGTAATAAATAGCTGCCTTTATAATCTAATATTTTAATTAAGTGGGTGTTACAGTGGGCGATACACAGTCCCTTCTACTTCCTGTCCCACTAACCATGCATTAGGACTTGTTCCCAGATTGCTCCATACAAAGTGCAACAGGAGAAGGTTTTCCTGTTCTCCCAAACTTCCCCATTCCTCATTACAATGAAGCCACAGGTATATCCACACTGTCTTGGTTGCTCCAAACTCAGGCTCATATTTGTCAGCCTCTGTAGTGGAAACTCCTGTACCTGATCGGTCCCAGCATAAATCCACCACAAAGTACAATCTCTGCAAACTACAATCTAGAGATGCACATTTTTGAGCATTTTGAAGTAAAGCATAAAAGGAAAAAATCCAAAGCTCCTGCCCGATAGCCCTCCAGTTTAGGCATTTATGTAGAATGAGCTAGGTAATGAGGGTCACCACAAGTCTGTTACCTGACTGAGGAAAAGCTGAAATTTGGTTCCCACCTCCCCAGGGAGTAAATTTGGAGAAGCTCATGCTATCCAACAAAATAAACACTGGAAAAATCTTGAAACCTGCCCCAGTTACACACAGACCTTGCTCACTTCTAAGTTTATTTTTTAAAGAATTCCACTAATTTAAGGAGAGCAAAGAGATTCTCTTTCAGTCTGGATTAGAGATCTGAAAGACAAAGTCAAATGACAAGAACAGAAACAGCATAAAATGATTACAGGTTAAGAGAACCCTTTACCTAACGTGAAATTTTTAATTGTTCAGGTCATGGGCAATAACAATGCTGCAGTTAAGATCAGTGCTAAAATGACTACATTTCAACAGAAACAGGATTTGGCCTGATGGCTCAGGCTCCGCGCTTCAGTATGTTTTGAAATACAGTGTAGTATCTATTAAAATGACAGTCATTTTCTACATATCAAAAAGGGGACCCAAGATTAATTCCTTTTAACATTGTCAGTTACAACTTTTTTTAAAAAATGTTTTATTCAGTCTTTTTGAAATCTCACTTCCCTTTGGTTTGAAATGGGACATTCAAATCTGCATCTCTAATTTGTGTGTGCAAGTTTCAAACCTCCCCAAATGTAGCCACTGCCAAGGGGGAAGGGGAGGGGAAAGAGCAGGGATTGCAGGGGCTTTAACACCATTCAAGAGCATTTTTATTTACTGGATAGAAAGAGTACTGTGTTGTACACGAAGCACAGGGGAGCAAGAACAGAGCGATGGCCAAGTTGGAATTTCACTTGTGTGTCCATGTCAAGTCACCTGATCTTTGCACAGGAGACATAGGTCTCAATTCCATGTAGTCAGAACTTAGTTTTTACTTCTCCTAACGCAACTACAGACCTCCTTCTGTCTTCCTTAAAATAATTAATTGATAACAATCCTGTTGCTGCTTCCAGCCATCACATACTACAGTAATGGAACTCTCTTTGACTTCATTCACATCTCATGTGAACTTATTTCTGTTTTCTATTCTCTCCCTTTTCTTTTACAAAACTGGGATAACAATGTGCACTTACGTCACTTACCTCTTTAAATATGAACATTCCTACTGACATTCAACATCTGAATAACTGAAGTGAATTGAAATAAGCTCAATACTTACGGTTAGCAGGTTAATTAAATCCATATTAGGCTCTAAATGATGAGAGGCAGTTTGCAGGGAAACCAGTTCACTCAAGGTGATGGAAAGCTGCTGCATTTTCACTATGTTAACCTTGTTCTCATCTATCCAGTCGGGAAAAATGACATGGACAGCAATCAAGTCTTTCAAATGAACTCCTAAAATAGGAATTTTGAAGCCAACACAGTCAGCAAAAGCCTTGCGGTAGTTGCAGTAATTTCCATTGGAAGAAACCAGCTCTGTCATTTCGTTCCAGTCCTACAAATAGCCAGAGAAACAAGTCTCTGTGAAAGCATTCATAGCATTTCCTTAATCTGTTTTAAACGAGCACAACTCATGTCAGGGTGTCGACAGTGTTAATTTCCTCTCTGGCACAGGGAATCAAGCAGAGGATCTCCGTGAGCTGATCCTTCTCCACCAAAGTGCCTTTTAGGATGACCTGCCATGATGCAAGTATTGTGCTGGTAAGACACCTGCACCGCAGAACCCACCAGACCTCAAAAAGGTGATATTCTGCTCAATATGTCTATATTCTGGAGTCTACCATACCTTTGTGACTTCTGAAGACAGATGAGAATGAGTTTCTTTCAGGCGAGAAATAGAGCTGTGGCTTAGACCTCCCACAACTGCCATCAGCGTGTTGAAGTTTTGGAGGTGAAGGAGCTTCTGCAGGAGAGATTGATCATGCATAATTGAAAATCAAGGAAATACATGTGGCAGCTATCCAGTGTCACACATGACAAGTGAAAGGACAATCTATCACTGCTAAAGCAGAAATCACTAAACCAGGGAACATAACAGAAGGGTTCAGCAATTAGCTGAGTTCCACAAGAAACACTCAATAGTGACAGCTGTCAACCAGAATGCAACAAAGAAAAATTATTTTACAGTTATGTCTGCTAGTTAAAAAATGCAGACATACCACACCTGACCAAATAACCTGCAGCGACGCTGAACAGGCTATTCACTGAGGAAACAGCACAAAGGGAATCCAGTCCAGTTGTTCACTGCAATCCCTATTTGTATTATTGCTTTATACTGGAGGAAAAAGACTCATATGCTAGACTTACCTGTGCAACATTGATAAACTTTGTGATTACTTCTGCCCTTTGCTGGGGTGTTGGTTTGCTGAGAACCATGAGCTGGACCCATTTGGAGATGCCATTAAATAAAGCAATAGATCTCTCCAAAGTAGGATTGTTCTCCAAGCAGCCATGGATCACATAGCTTTGGTAGTCTGTGAACTAACAGAGGAAAGGCATCTTCAGTAAAATGGTGGACAACTTAAGAATCAAATTAAGGCTTTGATCATTTTTTCCTTTTAAAGTTCCTCTTGTTTAGAAAGTAACCAAGACTCAGGGTCAGCAGACCCTGCTGCACATTAGTTCTTTCTTAAAAGCTGGTTGTTGATGGTGGGGTTTTTTATTACTTGCATGTTAACTTAAAACTTTAGTGTTTGTGTGTCAGGTAATACAGCAGCATGTATGATGAGCATGGAATCATCTTTCCCATAATTTACTCAACACTTTTAAGATTTTGTTCTGTGAAATTTGACTTGACATCCTCATGGCATAATACTCTATAGGAATTACCTAGTGATACAAGCAAGAAGCACACAAATAAGAGCTTTCATTCCACTCCGATATCCTGACCAACTCCGTTGTTGATGTAAAGAGGGAAACCTTTGCCCCATGGAAATCAATAGGAGCTCTGTCACCCTTCAGAGGAGCTGAAACTGCATCCGAAGAAGTTACCTATGCACCCATTTTCTTCCTCCTATGTCAAAAAAATTCTGTAGCACAAGGAGCTACTTCTGCTAGATCTTACTTCTTTTTATATTATTGTTCAGTCCCTCTGTGTTCATGGACATAGTTCTACATGGGAGATCTACTGCTCCCAAGAATTAGATTTCCCTAAGTGTTTCGAAACATTTTTCAGCTGTCCCTTTAAGACACATTTTCAGAAGCTTATGACATAATTTTAGCTTGTGCAGGGAGTTGATAGCAATGCCAGCCAACACAGGTTTCTTGGCCTTAGCTGATCAAAAATTGCCTGCTAGAAGGCCATATAAGGTGCTTACAGGTGCTGTAAGAGCACCTGCTCTTACACAGCAAATGCTCATCTCAGAGCTGCAGATAAACAGTATCTCAGTGTTCAGATACTCTTAAATGTTTTCTATTATAGTTAACACTATCTTTCCTTCTCCCCTACATTTTTTAAAATCGGTAAAACCAAAGACAGGATTCAGACTAATCGTATTTTACAGTTACATAGCTTTGAGATAACACTTTTGTCTTCCTTGCAAGAATAAGCGGCGCTCTTACATTTCTGAACAGTTTACAGCAAATCACCTGGGCTCATTGACATTTCCAAATAAATGCTGGTTGTTTCTCTGTAGCAGTTCTCAATTATTCTTTAAATTAGATTACTGATACTGGGCTTGTCTTTCAACATCTATGTTTTGAGGTATGCCCTTCACTTTATTTCCTGGAAATGTACTATTCTTACAACTTTTTGGTTACCAGTCTCATATAAACAAGCAACACATCTTTCAAAGCCCTTCATTGCATTACAGGATAGTATAAGATTAATTTACTCTAACCGGTTGCAGAGAAACATCTGAGATATAGCAAAATTCAAGCCAAAGAATTAACAGACAAATTAGAAACAGCAAGGAAAAAAGAAAATTCATTGCAGGTCTGAGTTTTCTTTCTGGAATTCACAGAGGAATTAAAATATATCTGAAGTCTAGTTAGAAATCCATCCCTTTTTTCTTGTCCCTCCCTCCTTCTTTGAGGTTAGCATTGCACAGAACACAGTAGGGTGTTTTCCCATGATTTGAAGTCGAGTAATAAGCCTTTGAACGTTATTAAATGACGTCAAAAGTGATTCTATTTAGACTGGTCTCAGCTCCTCATTGATCTATTTTTCCTTCCTCTCTTGAAACAAACAAAAAACCCCTCAAATATTTTTCTTCGTTTTGGAGTTTGGTTTTTTTTGTGCTCCTAAACACTTTAAAAAAAGTCTAATTTTTTTGCTGACGAGAACTTGTCATCTTGAGAACTTACTGCTTCCATTTGCCACTGGATACAGTGGCATCATGTGGCCTTTTCATATGGATATTTGCCATCAGAAGTCAGCCTTTCTTTTGGCATTTGGGTTATTCATATGTTTTCCTTTAGCTTCTACTTTCATTTTCATCCATTTTCACCTCTTGTTCATGTACAATCCTGTGTGAAAAGAAGCAACTGTATCTGAATTTTCCTCAGTGCCAAAATGGGAGAATGAGGAAAGAGAAGTTGTGCTATCTCTGTTCTTGCAGTTTTCCAAGATCCAACTGGCTAAGTCCCTGAGGAACATAATCTATCTCAGAGCTGGCCCAGCTTGGGGCAGGGTGTTGGCTTAGAGGCCTCCTGAGATCCCTTCCAACCTGGATAATCTTCTGATCCTAAATTGGCAAATGAAAGGACAGTTTCTGAAGAAGTGGTTGGGTGAGAACGGAGACTACAGAAGGACTATATATATATTTCAGTCTCTTCAAAAATTATTCATTGCAAAGACCCTGACAAGTAATTAACTAATTTCCTCAGAGGAAAAAAAAAACACCTGAAGATTTTAAACAATAATATTAGTTTAATCAATTGCTGCAACACTTGGCTGCAGTAGCTTTTAGCAGAAATTTTTGCCCAGAATTTCTCCACAAAATTAACTTCTGTCACTAAAAGCATCAGTCATAAAAAAGATTAAGGAAGCACTGGTGCAGCCATGGCTGTGTATATCATATGAAGGATTATAAAGATTTACTACACTGAAATGTCGAGGGAAAAAAAGTCATAAATGTTAAACCCGGTGAACACTCTTTAAGGACAGGCTCCTAATTGCAAGTGACAAAGTTGTAGGCTTCTTACAGAAATTCTCCTAAAAGATTTATGCTCCAGAAAAGTGAGATGTTCAGCTAGCTCAATGGGCTCCAGATGGTCAAACAGCAGGCAGGCTTTTCCTTTCTTGGAAATCCTCTTCCTCTGCGTAACTCGTCTCATCCAGTCATAGGAAGGACTGCAACAGAAAATAGGTACAATTCTCATTTCTGCTTGGGTACATGTGAGTGTAGCAAATGGTTTGCACACATAGTATAAAATTACCAAGAGACAGATCATGAGTTTTCTGATCTGTGACATCCAGCACATAACAAACACTCAGAGCAAGACCCATTCAGGTGCATAACATAAGAGTTTCAGACATGCTATTGCAAATGATAAATCATAGCAGTTTTCTATCAGAACAAAAGGACAACGTACTCTTCTCTACGAATTAGGAAGCCATAATTAAAAAATACCTTGGGAATACAAGAAAAACAGGTCACACCAAATTCTGATGCAGAATAAAAAGACACTTGAATAACATCAAGGATTAATTTTTACTCTCTAAGACCATGGTTCCGTGAAATAATGGAACAGCAGAAACAGTCAAACAGCTAACAAAGCAGTAAGAAGTGGGTGGACAAAAAGGTAAATCATTTGCTTGCAAGCAACGGAATGATTCCTACCCGTATACTGTAAAAGCACTTCAGAGAGCAGAAAGAGGTTGCAAACAAGATATTAAAGTGAAGATTTAAGAGACAATATTCCTGTTATTTCGCTGGTACTGTTCTTGCAGGAAGTCTTGCAACCTTCATTGAGATAAGTAGTGCTGTCCTTCTCAGTTACTATGACATTTTTAAATAAGGAAAAGTCACTATGCATGTGCCATTTTTAAAAATAAAATCTACGGTATCAGGTGAGATACAAGAGCCTGTCTGGTGATCTTTAAAAGGTAACTTTTGTTTCAGCGTGTCAAGGAAAAAGCAGTGTAATCATTTTGATGCAATAAAACTACAAATGTGAATGCTAAGATTCTCCAGTTAAATCACAGAAAAGAAATCCACAGAAACCCATTAGAAAAATATAACAGGTTACTGATGAGAGAACAAAAAGCTTCCCTGAGAAAATGCAAGATTTACACAACATGCCAGTCACTGCATTGCTTGTCATTCTGTATGAAAAATCATAGGAAAAAATAATATTAATCACTTAATTGACACTAGTTTTGTCAGGAAAATTATTTCTTTCCTGTTTATATTAAACACTTACATACAGATAAGAGTATTCTCTTTACTGTGTACTACAAATTTTGAGCAACTTCACAAGACAATATAATCTTTTTATATTTCCTTTTTTGCTCTCTCAAGATCAAGATGGCCCTTAATATTTTTATATTTTGCACAGAACTAGAATTCTATTGTTACAGAGAGAGACAAGTCGAAGCTCATAACATCCTTACATGCTGGAGATATCAATGAGATGAATGTGATCCTCATATCCGAGCTGGCTGGCTACTTCTCGAAACTCTTCAGTCAAACGAATCAAACCAAGATCCAAGTTAAACTCCGCGGGAAATTCCAAAATCCAGTATCTGAAATCCACAGACAGCAGCTCAGAAATGGCCAGGGATTCAGGTGTAACATTTAGTGGCTACATATATATTTTCACATTTTATTCAACGGGACTTATAAATATTTCAGACACAGTTGCTTTTGGGCAAAGAGGGTGGACTACCCCAACTTGTTGCTGCTATGATTATCTGTGACACTGAAGTGGGAAAACCCACTTTATCATATAATTTCCTTTGGTTAACTCACCACAGCACAACACAGCAGCATTCTATTGAAAGGCGAAATTGAAGCGATGCCTCAGGCAACACACAGAAAAGGCACACACAGGTGTCCTGTCTTACACTGCCTGGGACACCCAAATGGCACTTGCACTTATCCCCTGTCCAAGCGAGACACTTTGTCTGCTCAGAAAAGATTTTTCAATGAAAATGAAAATGTGAATTTGGGTGGCAGTTCTACCACATAACCGTGTAAATGAGATGTCTCCTCTGCTGTTTAAGGGGGTTTAGAAAAGGCTTTATCAAGGGGGTATAGAAAATGCTTTATCAGTCCTGCTTTCAACAACCCCCGTTGCCTTTCTTCACAGTCCCACTTAGCCCAGAGGAAGGAGGAAAAAACATTTGTTTGAGGGAAGCAGGTTATATCATGTTAACTTAAAAATTCATGCTTTCTCTTTTACGGAGAAATGTTGCTACGCGAGCACAGCCTAACACAAGAAAGCTTCCCCATAGAAACAAGGTCAGAGACAGTCGGTGCAAGGAGCAGAACACACCCGACCTGTAATAGCTTTGGCATCACTAACACACTCCTGTCGTCATACATTATGTAGGGATTGTGTGAACTGAAGCCGACAGCCCAGAGACAATCTTCCTCTACCACACCAGATTACATCTTGAAGCAAACTGTCTCTCCTCTGTGTGGCACTGAACTAGTCTCACTCCAAGAGGTGTCACACTCAAACACCAAGTAAATCATAGCACAAGTTTTCAATCAGCTTTTTAGCTCAATGCAGCTAAATATCTTAAAGGCTGGATGGCTCAACTTAAACAATTGTTTTCAAAGCACAGAAATTCACTCTTCACTATGGACTGGAGATCAAGTTAAAGAAAAAAAAAGAAAAGAAAAGCTTTATATTTCCATGGTTTAGTTTTAACCTTTACAAAAAAGAAATTCCATTGACAGTATTCACAGGAGCATAAAACCAAAATGCTAGAGGACCAGAAGCATGCTTACCTCATGAAATAGCAGATTTTTAATCTGAATTCATTGCAGTTCTCCCCATTGGCATCTCTATATGTAGGCTAGTTAAAGAAAGTTTTGTGCACCTTGATGCAGTAACGTTGTTTTTATCCACGGAAGACTCTGACACTAGACCAGCTGAATGAGAAACAGTATCAAACTTTTCTTCTAGAGATAACGACAGTACGCTCTGATATTTTATTCACTTTCACAGCATCTCAGGACACACAGACTGTTTCCTGGCTGTCGCTTTGTTTTTTGCCCAAGCAAAAATGTCTCTATTATACTATTCTGAATATTCTGCTGAGCAGTTTCTTGCCAGCTCTACCTAACCAAATATAATACTTCTGATTACTGAGTTATTTAAGTGGTATAGATGACATGTAGGCACTTAGCTACCACTGAAAGCCCATGCTAGTCCAAGGCCAGCTGGCCATTACACGTTTGACAAATTATCTTGCTAATATATTTCCATTTATTCAAAGTTAATTCAAAGTATGCCTCAGCAAACTTGTGCACATGGAAAAAGTCCGCACCCAATAGCAGAAAGAAACTCAAAGACTTCCACCTTTTAGGCTGAAAATCTCACCCCCAAACCTTGTTTGTCACTAATTAATTGACACATGTTTACATGCAGTCACAGAAACAATCTGCTTTTGACATTTTAATGTCAATTTGCAGGACTTCCTGAAAGGATATGTGGCCAGAAGCTTGCCAGCCAGCTCTGTGGAAGGCAGATACCACCGGTGCATTAAAAGAAAGGTTCTTGGCAAATGGCTGGAGCACCGATTTCCTTTGTCATCTGCAAAAGAGAAACAACTGAGTTAACCACATTATTCGTGAACAGAGAGGAGCTTTTATTCTTCAAGTGGAGTCAGAGGGAAAGGATCAAAAGTGGAAATATTGGGTCATTATCTACCAAACATGTAGGAAACAAACAAAAGAGTACAAATGTTCCTTTAGTGATAACTACTGCTAAATTGTATTGATAGGTAAAAAATAAATAATCAGCGTAGGTAACAGGCCCTAGCTATTATGGACAGCACTATGCTAAACGTTATACTTTTATGTTATACAGTTATACTAGACTGCCACTAATCCAAAGAACAAATCCAAAATTAGCCCACCAAAATGGTGGGGAGATTATTTATGCACAACCACTTCCGATATTTCTTTTATTGCAGCTTTATAGCTGTATGTTAACAATTAGATTGTTAAAAAAGTGATCTGCTTCAAAGAATTCAATATTTTGTGCCAAGGGCCCCATCTCCAGCTGCTGTACAGACCCTTGTGTCTTTGCAATGTAGCCACTGAAACTGTAGCCACTGAAACTGCATTCCCTGGCAGGCTGTCTGACCACCAGTGTTCCTCAACATCTGCAATCTACACTGTTCTGTCTGTTACTCCTTTAAAGGACAGTAGTCGATATGCATCTATGAAACGGGAATGACGCATGGACTACACTTGTCAAGAGTGTACACAAGGAAGAGAGGCATGACTTCCAACAGACAACATATATATGGGCTCTGCTACCTCTCATTAGGCATTTAGAACCACAGGTTTGATGGAGGTTTACAAACATGGATATATGAGGATGCACTATGCTCAGTAGCAAGATCTTCCCCTCTAATTATTTAATCTCTCTCATCTTTAGATACTTGTTTCTCTCCACATGGGGAAAAAACCCCAAAACTCAAATTCAAATCAAAAGTTGTCCTGCATTTGAAGAGAATCTAAATGTAGCTTTGTGAATTAAGGTCCCATTTCAAAGCATTTAAGCCCATCCATGAACTCATCTGACCTCAATGTGACAAATGTCATGATTAATGCTGTTATGGATCAAGGTCTATTTCATCACTTCTCTCCCTCAGACCTGGTACATCACATTTTAATAGGAGTAAAAAGATTACATGAGCCTTAAGTCATCTTATTGCCAATTATTGCACAATGATTTGGAAAACCTTTCAAAAAAATAACCAGTCAGAAAGGCAGCTGTGTAACCACTCAAGACATAGATCAATGCCAGAAATAACTCCTTGAAAAATTCAACTAAACAATTCTCTTGGTGAAGGCCAGCACTTTAAAAACTACTATACCCTCCATTATGCATCATCTGTATTAAGAAAATTTAATACAGTGTGCATATGATTAAAATTCTGGCCTGTGTGATTCTGTGTCAAAAGGAAACATGGAAAATTTTACAGAACAGAAACATTGTTTGCCAGGGGAAAGACTGGCTAAATCAAAGAACAGCAGGGGTTATATTACAAGATGAATTTCAAGAACAGCTAAGTAACATATTGAAAAAGCGTACCAAACATTTCAATACAAGCATTCAAAAGCTCATCTAATGCTGCAGCCTTCCCAAGATTGTTTGACCCCATTGTCCTTTAATCGTTGTCAAAAAATAAGAGACATTTTCACCAAGTAGAAGGATGCTTCTTCAGTTGCACAGCTTTTTCACTTTATCGTTGGTTGCATTCCTAGCTGGACTTCAAGGAAAATCTGAAGAAAGTAAAAGAAATCATAATTATATGATTATATGGAAGACTTATCAGGATGCAATGTTTACAGTTCAACTCATCTTTTCCATAAACTGTTTTTTCCCAACATGATACAAAGCTCATGAAAGACTGCCGTAAGATTTCCCTACGTTCCAGCTTGTGTTTTCAAGTGTTGTCCAACTGTTTGTCCCCTAGCACAAAATAAACCCATAGCAAGGGTCATAGAACAGAAACCAGATGGTAAATGAGGGCATGTATGTACAATGACGCACATTTTGTTCAGGTCATTTTATTTACACTTGATAAGTCACTTTTTGTTAATAACCCTGCTTTTATGTTTTTAAGCATAACCATTTTTTTCCCCTAATGTTACCAGTTCATGTAATGGTCTTAATTGGAACAGACTCCATAAAATGTTTAATGAAGTTGATAGCAAACATTAAACTAGGAGGCGATTTTTCAAAGAACCTTAATATCAGTCCCTACAGCTTTTTAAAATAAATCTTCCCACGGTAGCTGAACATTCACAGAAAGCTGAACACACACAGAAACTTCTAAATTGTACCATACATCTACTATGCATTTAAGTACCAACTATGCATTTACCTGAAAGATGCACAAAATACTGTTACAAATTTTCAGAATTAATTTTACAGGTTTTATTTAAAGAAGAGAAGAAATCAGTATTTTATGGTTTATCTGTGACTAAGCTCCACCATGACCTGACCATAATAAGTGTTTGAAATGTGGCAAACAGTTACAAAGTACATCCAGCAACTTTTCTAGAAAAAAAAAACAAAAACAGAGAGTAGAGCTAAAACAGTCCTTAAAGCAAAACAATGCAGGAATTTGGGAAATTTCTTTTCCAAAGTTGTTGCACAAAACAACTTTTTAACATTGGTCATGCAAAGCACTGATGAACTATATAAATGCTTTAATTCACTCACAAATATCAAGTTGTTCAAACATACCATATCACAGACCTTGTACTGCAAGTTGAGTCCTGGTGGAACTGGCATCCTTCACCCTTTTTACTAACCCACCCTAACCCCCTCCCAAATGCCACTGTTTCAAGGAGTGCTCTGAGCTAGGTCCCTGTGAGCTTGCAGCCCTGCAGACATCACCATAGTCCAGCCACCAGGCAGTGGCAGCTTTGCTGGCCCTGCTGGTGCCACCTCAGCCAGCCAGCTCACACCCATGGCATGGGCAGGTGTGCTGCTTCCTCAGCAATAGGCAGGGCCAATGTATCCTGACACAACTCCCACTTCCCAGAAAGAGGAGAAAACGCTGCTCATTCAGGCTACGTCTGCACTACTGAACTGACCATGTCCAGTCTGGCCCCCAGGTGTTGAGGCCAACTAGAAGAGGTTGGACTCTATCTACATTAGTGAAGTCTCTCAACCTCCCAAACAGAGTTGGCACATGCAAGCTGTTGCTGGCCTATGCTAGCTCCCACCTGCACCTCAGATCCACTTAGAAGACCACTGACTGGTCAGAGACCATCTAGCAGCACATTACCTTGCACCCCAGGGCCTCCTGGAAAGGTGTCCTGCATTGGATACTTCTCTACAGACACAGCTTCAGAGTCTTGAGGGGCTCAAGCTGCTCTAAGCATGCAGCAGTGTTTTGCTTGCAAGACCTTCAAAATATACCATTCAGCCAAAGATGCTATTATTTTTAGATGGGTTCCTACAGCCAGGTTCTTTCTGGTCCCATCCAACAATGGATTTAGACATGACACACTTTTCCCTGAAGCTGAGAGAAGGATGCTGCAGGAAATAAGCACAGCTCGTCGAGCAGGGAGTTTCCACAAGTCAGTGCTCAAGGGATGCTGCAGCAGCCCAGGTCAGCCAACAAGAAATATGAGCAGACCAGTGCGACCATTCAATCCTGCTTTGCCAGTGCCTTCCTCCTAGCCAGAAGGAGGCAACAGTATAAAGGCAGCCATATAGTAATTAACAAGTAATTCTCTGTGTAAAATTGCAGGATGTTTTTTTTAATTATATGACAACTACTTAACTAGTAGATACCTAGATTGTGATGTTACAGTACCATCCCTCCAAAGGGTTTTATTTCCATAATGCTTCTAAAAGAAGAATAAAACACTTCCACTGGAGGAAGAACTGGCTCGCTGGGGCTAAGCCACACACCCACAGCTGAGCCAAAACCTGATATCACATCTCTTGACTGCGGACTCCAACAACCACAACCATTACATCATTATTTGTGTGATTAAGCACCGCTGTTCTACTAGAACAATAAACCTCTTATCTATATCATGCCGCAATGGTATCCAACCACACCAACACCTCTAGAGATGGACGAGTAAAACACAACTATAAATTTCATCTACATAAATTAAATAAATTGTATTTTGGTAGTCAATGGCTCAACACATGAGAAGCACAAAAAAATCATACAAGTAATAATACATGTATATAATGTATATACATACATGTATAAAAATGGGTATATATAAAAGTGTGTAATATATATATAACACATATATATAATACATGTAAAGAATTAAAAACTTTGAAATAAGTGGTTACTATCAAAAAACTGATTGCCAAAGGTGCAGTTGGACTTCCAAATAAAGACAACCTAGAGAATCTCTGACCCCAGGTGCTTCCTAATGTAACTCTGAGACAAGTCATTGCCATCCAGCTGTTTCAGGAGGATTCAGGAAAGCTGGATAAGAAAAACAGAGCTCACTCAATGAGATCACATAATGAATGATTGATTGCACACAGTGAAACTAAAAAAAAAAATACATTTTTGCTTTATAATGGAATTATAAATCCTATCGATTAGGAGGTTAACTGTGGTTAACAGAAGCTATTAAGGACACAGGAGGCACACAATCCTCCACAGCTACCCATTCCCATTTCTTAATCAGGTCTCTTGAAATGACAGACTCCACTATGAGTCCAGCTGGGAACCTGCCACGTGCTGGTAAGGGACTTCAGGGCAATAGTCAGGAACAGGTGAAGGATCGTAGGAAAATGATGAATATAAGCCTTAGTGTTCCCTCAAAGCCTACAGCTTTCCCTAAAGGACCCCTTTCATTTAGGTAATAGATACAACCATAATATTCCTATGAACCAAGTCATGGTATCAGGCATGCCATGCTTTATTTAATGAAATATTACCATTACAGGATGCGTACTTCCTACTTATGGAGAAAGCAGAAAAATCTACAACGATGTGCCTCGAGGGCAGAAGTTTGTGATGGGCTGAACTACAAGACATTGAGTTCCTTCCAAATCTTGCTGTCACCCCGACCACCACATGCCCACAGACAGTTACTTTAAGCTTTCCTTAGCACTCTTCATGCAGTGTAATTGCATTTTGTATTCAACATTTTGTAAGTCTTGAGATGGTGCTATTGTGGACTGTCTTGATAGATGTATTTAAAACAAGTGTGTAGGCTGTGAGCTCCTCAGACAGATGTGGTCAGGTGTAATACATTAGTTTTTAAAAGAAACAGGATACCCTGCCAGTAGACTTGTGGTCTTATGCAAAAGCACCAAATGGTGTGAACAGAGTGGGCAGCAGGCAGTCAAGTTTTAAATGTTGACTACTGCCATTAGTAAAACCAAAAGACATCACTTTTACTGCTTGAGGCTACTAAGGGGAGGTCCACACCTACAAGTTACAGAAGTTTAACTAATATTAAAATGTCAAGCCAGCACAAATCCCTGTGTGGGCACTCTCACATGGATTTCAAGCAAGTTATATTGGTTACAGGTGCAAGCTAAACCAATAAGTCAGGTTTAAATAGGCTTAAATTTGACATACAGAGTAATATTTATTTAGCTAAATGAAATTTAAACAGCTTTTTAGGCAAGCCAAAGTAAACATATATGTAGCATTTTCCCCATTAATTACAAGTGGGTTATTTTCCTTCTACTTAGGGACAATAAATAGAGCCACACGCAAACAGTTCAACTCTGACACAGAGGCACCTCTATGGGTCTCAGTTTATCCATAAACTTGCCAGAGGCCTGCACACAGGAGACTCATATTCTTTACAAGATTAGGACATTCTTGGGGGTTTAAGTAAGCCAGACCTCCCCTCATCTCCCCCTCCTCCAAGCCTACACAACACATCACAGAACGCTTGCATTAAACAGCTTCCACCTGGCTGCTGGAGAAAGAATGCTAAATGTGAGCAGCTGATCAGGGAAATCGAATCAGTAGCAGTATACAGAAAAAGAAGCCCAGAAGAAATTGAGAGTCTCATGAGAGGTTTTAAGGCTAACTTCCCTTGCTACACCTCCTTCCTGTCTTGCTGGTGTCCAGGGCAAGCTCTTCAGGACAGAGTTCAACTGCTACCCTGTAAATGTAGTGGAGGCTCTCGCAATGAGGTCCTTTTCTTGTCATTAGTCTCCACACGTATTAGTGTAATTACCATAATAAGAATCCCAGCTGGGACACATAATGGCTGCACCTTTGCCTACGCAGGCGCAATTGAGACATCTGTTTGCGCTGAAGTCAACACAGGTCCTAGGCTGGCCAAATGCACGGTTCCTGAAGACTTTCCCCTCCAAGCAGTTAAATATTTCTTGTAGATGGTCAGTACTGGTTTATTTATTACAGGACACACAAGTCAATTTCTAGAAAACTGAGTGAGTGACATATGTTGTCAGATCTCTCCAGTATCTGACACATGCCGAAGCTGTACTAAGCAGGAAAGGGCAGTGATGATGGGCTGTCAGGCAGCCTCATGCCACTGCTTGTCCATGATCTCAACCATCACATGCAGCTGGATGCAGGACGGCACATCTGTCTTACCGATGACGTTTGTCATATGGAGTGAGGACACAGAACAAGGGAGATATTGTGGCAATGCTCCATGACTACAAGATACAAGCCTTGCTGGGGGCATGAGAGGAATGAAAATGAAATAAGAGAGTCTTGGGCTCATCCAATGTGACTCACCAGTATTCATTCACCTTTGCTACACACCTTCAGACAGTAGTTATGCAATAAACAGTTATGCAATAAACCACAGTAACTGTCTGCACCCTATTGCTTTGATTCACTCTTTCTGGATCAAAGGGGAACCTCAAAAGACACTAAAAAGGGGAGGGGAGGGTGGGTGGTTAGGTGTACACTACTACCTTGTATTAACAAGGGACACTGCAGAGGGGATGTCAGTGGCTCCACAGCTCTACAGACTCCGCGGGATAAGGTTTCACCTACTCCATTTCATTCGCCTATCCCAAACCAGCGTAATCTCTGTAACACTTAATTCATTGCCAATTAAATAAATATTTAACTGCTGATTTAGGTATTGGGAAGAGAAATATCAAAACACCTTTCCTCCCACTTTCCCAGGCTCAGCTTCACTCTAGGCACCTCTCCTTTCCCCTTGTTCTTGCTGGAGGTTGCACCCAGTCCCTTTGGTGAGGCAATGAGCAGCGCAGGAGGTCAGGGTCAGTACACAGCAGTTTCTCTTTGCTGCTCCTTCCTTCTCACTCTTGTCCTGTGCTCCAGCATGGGTCCCCTGTGGGCCACAGTCCCTTCAGAGGTGTACCTTCTCTGGCACGGGCTTATCCACGGGCCACAGGGAAGTACCTGCTCCAACACAGATCACCTCCTCATCTCCTGACCTCGTTATTCCCTCTGTTCTTCCCTCCTCCTCTCCATTACCTGGTTCTCTCTATGTTCCTTCCCCCTCAGCATTTTTCACCTTTTCTTAAATATGTTTTCACAGAGGCGCCGCCAACTCTGCTGATGGGCTCAGCTGTGGTCTGTGACGGGTCCCTTGCAAAGATAGCTGGAAGTGTCTGTGTCTGGCACAGGGCAGCTCCTGGCCTCCTCCCACAGAGGCCATGGCTGCAGCCCCCCTGCTGCAAAAACCTTGTCATTTACATCCAATAGAGCCTCTAAGGGATGAGCATTTGTAGCCTTAGCACAAAAGTATGCAAGTTACAAATTGTCAAAATATATTTCATTATGCTGAATTTTGAGAGAAGAGTCCACTGGGTTAAATATTTACTTTCAGGTCAACACAGGTTACCCAACTAACATAAAACGGTATTATAAACGATTTCGGGGCCTACACATCTACTCCTCTATAGGAACAGAGGCTAAATGAATAGGACCATAGGTAAGAAACCAAGTGGATACACAGATCCACTCATATACACTACACATCATGCCTTGTACAGAGCCACATCATGCCTTGTACAAGTTGATAAATCAGCATATGGGGTACAATGCATACTGACCTAAAATAAAAGAGAAGCTTACAGAAATCATGAGGAATGCTAATGGACAGTCACATGACCCAATACTTTCAGTAAGCAGAAAGTCACTTGATTAAGGCTTGAGCTGCTTAGACAGAGTTTTGTTTAGCATTCTTATCTCTTTCTGTGAAATATAAACAAGATGATTTCTGAGATAACAGAAAAAACCACCATGTTTCCTCACTTATAACCCCCCTAAAATAATGGATAACTTGATAACTGGATTTGTAAAAACAACAAAGCTTTCATTCTCAATTGCAGTTCTAGAATTTTATGGAACTGGTTATCTACCATACTTCAGCTTTGTCCCATCCACTTCTATATTTGTTTCCTCAATTTACCGTGTTGGCATTTGCCTCTGTAATGGCAACTCCAGGTAATAATGGCAGTAAAATCTGAACATACATCCTTGAGTTATTCCATGTACCATGATGATGATATCTTAGTTCCACTTTCCATGGGTCAAGGCATCACAATTGCCCAGAATGCATCAAGTTAAAAGGAAGACCTGAAGGAAGACCTTCCTTTGTCATCAAAAAGAGGAAAACTTTCAGCCATGCTCTTCAGCAGGTTTGTTGCAAAAACTGTTTTGCTATTCACAGTAAACCAAAAATAAAGTTGCAAATATCAGACATTTGATTAACATGTATGACACCAGGGGACGCAGCTTTTCTGATAATCTTTGCTCTTCAGACATGTTAGAGATCTCCAACACCAAAGTACAACCCAGACAGGAGAGGACAGCTAAAAGCAATGAGAGTTCACAAACTCTAACACAATCTTTTTTCAGAAACCAAATCAATACACTGTCAATACATCTTACAAGTTATACTACTGCCTGTAAGCCTCCAGAGAAACTCTTGGCAGCTACTTCTGCTATTCACAGAGTTGCGTACAGCTCTTTACAGTCTTTCATGAATAAGTCTGTTTTGTTAACCTAGTCACACAGGTCAAGTCAGAGTCAAAAAACACCTTATCAGCATATATTCTTGACTGGTTACACTGTTGCATGCCTTTAATGAGATTGGACCAGCCCAAAAAACCCCATTTTTTTTTAGTTATTTTAAAAAACATATTGGGAAATAATCAATCCTTCAGTTCTGAAAGACAAAGACAAAGTGCACTTATTATCATATATCTACTACAAAATATTTTAATATTTTATTATTATTTATCTTTGCCAGCTATATTCTCTTAAAGCCAAGCTAGAAAAACCACACTTATTAATTAGATTACTAAGAAATCCTAGGCCCTACTTACCTAGACCTTCTGATATGTTCAGCTATATTTTCCCCCACAAAGCTTATTTTATCTAATTTTTAACTAAGCCAAAATTCTTCTATAGTAGCATAGTCCCTGGGTAGTGTCTTTTCTGAAGCTGTTAAATCCTTCCAAGAGTTATGACAGTTTTAAGAGTCAGCACTGCTTTCAGTTTCACACCACTTTTTAAGCAATTTTAAGGCAAAGAGGAACCATAACAGCCTCTGACTTGTATTAAAATTCAGTAAGTTTTGTACCGAAGTTCATGTCTGATAAACCCATGGCTTCCAAATTGATTTTCCCTTGGAAGAAGCTTTTTCACTCCATATAATTCTGTAATTCCCAGTTATTTCCCACTGTAGACTAACTGCTCATGGCACACCGCTGGCAGACAGGCACATTGCAAACATCCATGCCACACACTACAATGACGCCACAGGAATTACAAACATGTCTGGAACTTCTCAAGCACATCAAACTCGACTCGCTTGTGCTGGTAACCCAAACAGTAGAGATTATAGCTATGTGTCCCCAAAAGTAAGTTGTTAAAACACATTCCCTCTTCCCCTTTCCATCTCTGCAGCTACATTGTACCAAGACAAGATAAAATTATTATCTGCAGTCACAGATACCAGTGAAGGAAGACTTCAACACCTCCTACCTACCTGCTATCATTTCCAGCATCGATGACCATATCTGCTTTCTCACTCTTCCTTGTTTCCAGCATTCCCCAAGCTGAAGAACAACTGCAGTCACTTTACATCTAATAAAAGCAAGGATATCACCTTGTGAAGAAGGGAGGTTAAGTGCGTGTTTATTTTATCTTCTTTGTCCCTGTTATCCCATACGTTACCTCACATCTCTCCCCACGAGACACAACCCTCCCTCTGCCCACAACCTACACCTATCCTGGCGTGAGGAGTAGCCTCCCCGTGCAGACAGCCATTTTGCTGCTGACCTTTCCTCCTGCGACTACAATCAAAACATGGGTCGGCTTCAGAAATATCTTGACCACACATTTACAGCCTGGGAAGTACTTATCAGTGCAGTAAATTGAAGGCAGCAACTGGCAAAACAATAAAGGCAGGAAGAGGCTTTCAGAGACTTAAGTAATGGGAAGCTGGATGTCTGAGATGGAACAAGACAGAGTTAAAAGGACAGAGGCGCAGGACAGAACTTTGGCTCCTTTTGCTCATTTGGCTGTTACGGTGCATTTCTAATGGAATCATCCTTTGTTTTCCCTTTGATGAATGTAGAAAATGGTTCACATGTAATTGCTATTTCCCCACAGATGTGCTAATAGGTCCCAGCCAAGGAGAGAGACCAGAACAGTTGTTAATAGCCAGTAACCCTTCTCACTCCCTGGTGGCAGCTTCCCATTCATTTGAGAGCAGTTGCTCTTTAGAGAGAATGCAAATTAAAATGGCGTGCTAGAAAACGCTGACAGACACACAGGACAGTAGGCAGACCTACTGTGCGATCCCAGGAACTCATGCAAATTGCTGTCTACTGCACACTCACATGAGTCAGGGATGCCTGCCTTGTGCAGTGCTACGGTTTGGCATCTGCAGAAGTCACCGATGACTCACAACTCCCGGGCAAGCAGGCGTGCAATAAAGCTGATAAAAACACAGCCTGGAGGTCAGGAGAAATCCAGCATCTTCCTTTGTGAAATTCTGTCAGCAGATGCCAGACATCAAACTACAAAAGCAGTTCCTTACATCGAGTTATTTACTATGAGTTTCCCTTGGGAAGATGGGTGAAAAAGTGGCAGCTTCAGATTTCTTCATGATGCAAAGAGAATATTCTAAACACAGGCACACAGTGTTTCTTAACATACCTCAGAAGTTTTTAAAATAGCAAGCCTCCATTAGAGAAGAGCAGGGAAGAGCTTATTTGCTCTTTCTAGTGTGTCTGACCAGGTTTTGTACTTTTTTTCAGAGGTAATAAAGCAACTGTCAGTCAGCTGACTAAACCTTTTTTCCTTACTAAGCAGTCTACTAAGAAACACACACTGGTTAGCACGACTGTATGAAGACACACGAAGACACACAGCAAACCTCTAAAACTGTTTACAATACAAGAAGAATTCTATAGAGTACAGGATACGAGAACAGCATCACCACAGTTGATTTCTATATTCAAGCTTTTGGAACGGAGTGAGTTTTATTAATAACCACGTACCTTCCTAACAATAAGAAAGGTTGTAGACAACAACTTAAATGTCATCTTGAAAAAGAGAGTAATGGCAACGCAGAAATATCTCATCAAAAGATTTGAAACACAAACACAAGCTCATCTGAAGAAGGTGCTATATATAAAAAAATATATAAAAATATACAGAACAGCAAGACACTTAGAAAAAAGGGAAGGAACAGTATAAAAAAATCTGTCTCAAAGGAAAAAGAAGAAAAGCATCTTACAGCTCCTGTCTTAATAAATAACACATTAAACAAGTAACTTTGATCTTTAGTTTGCTAATTTTATTTTCGTAGTTAAATATTTACTGTATGAAAGAATATTTAACACGGGACTGCAGCTACACAAATATCCCACTTCCGCAACCACAGAACAGGACAACTGGACTTCAGAGAAACAAACCTTACCAAAAACCATTGGTTAAGTTTGCAACGCTGACGTCTTAAGATACAACACCGTAACACTCTAAGCCTCATATATTTGTAGTGCAACCTGTACTTTCTGCCTAAAAGAGTAAGATCTGTAGAAAATCCCAAAATGCATACTTTGTAGAGATGCTATGCCAAAGATTTGTCATTATTTGAAAAGCAACACAAACAGTTGCTGTCGCTGTGACAATTGAGAACCAAATACTCCCCCAAGTAGCTTTCTGGCTGTGTGGATAGAACCCCTTCAGTTAGTTGGTAGTACAATGCCTTTGCAGTGTCTGGTTCAGGCCATCCCAAACACCTGATGCCCTCACGAGTAACTTGGAAGACACTAATTAAATTTATCCAAGCCTGTTTGCTTTCTATTTATAGAGGGAACTCATAACTTTTTCCTCTTTAGCATATATTTATCAAATTTAAGGAGCTTATCAGAATTTCTTGAAGAGTCTGCTTAACTCTAATAACGATTAAAAAAAATGTAACTTGTGGCTATATGGTAAAGCTAATATGAAGTGAAAAAAGTGGTCAAGTAAGGAAAATTAAAGGGTAAGGAAATTAAAGGGTGTGAGGTGTTATGAAGATCTTGATTTAGAAGCTGAGATAGAAGCTTAGGGACTTGTTTTCCCTCCCCCAGTATTTGGCATTGAAAGACTGACTGCTATTGCAGTCAGGCTTTCAAAACAGCTCACAGCTTTTCAAGCTTATTTATAGGAATGAATTACATTTCTATAAGCACTAGTATACCAGGTAACTGTGCCCAAGTCAGAATTTACGACAATTTCTGAATCAATATAGTTAAATCAGTGCAAAAATTCAAAAAGGAGCAGATTTGGAAACACAGACATGAAACAAATTGCAGAAGAGCTTTTACTTAAAATATATTAATCTGAAAACTACCTCTCTTATTTTGGTTCTGCAATGTGAGCTGCGAACTAGATCCAAAAAAAGAATTAACCACTGAAATCCTTGCTCCCTTACACTTCCAGCACCTGACTCCAAGGGTATGATTCTCAGCCTGGTTTCTTCCTTCTCACCTCCTCACCCCAGAAGGTGACTGCCTAGAGCTTTTACGCTCTTTCCGTATTTTCAATATTAAAGTCCCCAAATGCCCAACAGTGGGCTTCAAGAAGCCTACCAAGAGTCAGCAACACCAAGCAGCTCCCTGTTTAGGTCAGTCCTAAATCCTTTTGGGATCTGTACACCAGAAACTCCTCTGCCTTGCCTGTGTGAAGCATCCTCTGGTCACACCTAGCACGTCACTCCTGTACTAGATAGATGCAGCTGTGATGCCCAAGCTCTTTATCCAAGACAGTCCTTAAAGCTGTATGAGACACAGGATCAATTCTTCCCATTAGTGGAAGGATTGTAAATCTCCCACTGTCTTGGCTGAGACTACAGAGTAGATTTACCAGCCCCAAAACATCAATGAAATTCCATATTAAATGAAATAATGAAGTTTCTTTGGCCTGCAGGAGAAAGCAAGCAAGAGCATGACTGTATAATTTAAGGGGAAGAGCACTCACTCAAGAAGAGGGAAAAAAAAAAGTGAATTCTAGCTCCTGCCCCAATGCCTACTTAAGATAAAAATATACAGACTGTCATTAGGGCAGGGCCTGGAAATAAAGAGTTTTAGGAAGGGTGGCAGCTGTTCCAGGAAATATGTGTTCATGAATTTGGTAAAGCAGAGCATGAGTAAGCAAGCTAAAGTAGGCAAGACATCTTTAGCAAAGGAGATTATTATTAGTCTTTTAAGGAAGCTATTTCATGAACAGTGTGATAAGGCTGGAATGTCACGGCTATTCTGATTCGGATGACAAAAATCCCTATATATCCAGATAGTAAGTTGACTCAAGCCCTAGTTCAGCAAAGATTTTCTGATGTAATTTGCCCCACTGGTAATCAATTACATATTTGCATGAAGTCTTTTTTTCTACTTCCCACTAGTAACATCAGAAATTTCCAAACAGGCTCTGGGTTCAAACACTGGGTCACTGCAAAACAAACAGAACTTACCAAAGCGCGCCATATGAACCAGCACCAAAACTATGGATTGGGTGGACCTAAGTAAATTACGGGTTATGAATGGAAGCCTACCTGTAATAATGCTATTTCAGATTAAGGAAATTCAGTTTGGTGAGACCAGAGCTTAAGCTGGAGAAATGTTGCGTCTTTTTAGAGAATATGAAAAAGAATATAGCATCATGAGAATATATGCAACCTTGAGTCATGTGTCAAAGGCAGCCTCATCAACATGTTTAGCAAGCATGCAAATATACCCAACATAAGTCACATTCAATTTTTTTTGACCATATAATGTATGGCTTACTTAAATACTAGCCCCTAAGACTGATTTCTACATTGAAAACCATCAACCTGTTTCAGGCAAAATATACTTCAAAAGGATGGAAAATCCCTGTTCATCTGGGAGATCCTGTTCCTGCACACGCTTCCTGCACTTCAGACTCTCTCGCACAAGCCCACTGCTACTCCGAGTGGAACATCTGTTTCCACAGTAGGGGTTGAAAAGAGAGGCAGTTTTAACAGTAGCAGAAGGAGTTGTATATGGAAATGTATTGATATACACAATACGTAATATCAATATTTATTAGCTACCAGTATATTAAGCTTGGTATGACTTTTATGGTAGTCCAAAACAGTCATACTGCCAAATCACTAATATTAAACTTGTGTTAAGATGATACGGTTATTTTCTGTTTGCAGGATCTAAATATATAAAGTAACTGAACAAGAATAGCTCAGGTTTCACAAATTTGCTCAGATTATTATGCCTGGCAGGTTCTTGAGACATTGAAGTCTTCTCCCCTGGCCTGAGAAACTCCAGATCATTAGTAAAGAGAATATGCATAAATCACAGGTGGGAGAGTACAGTGTAGGGAGAGTCAAACCATTTCACCTATTTGAATGTGGTCAGAGGACACGGCAGCAAGGGGAGCAGTTATTCAGAGAAGTGAGACAGCAGGTGGCCACCAAAACAACAGAGTAATTCTCAGGGGTAATCGTATTTTCTGCTGAGCTGTAAACATCAGTCATGTGGGTATTTCCACACGCCCACACTTTGATCCTGACCCCAGACACACTTAGTGGTAAGCTGAACTTTCTGATGGGACCACTCATGAGTTCAGCTCGGCAAACACCTATGCGTTTGCAGGATTAGTCCTTGTATCCGAACTGGACTCACCAAGTCTGTTTTGTTGATATTGCCAGTGCTTGTGGCTGATATTCTTTTACCTTCATCACAAGAGAAAAGTTCTCCCCTGTCCCAGTGCCTCTAATCTGCTGGTCAGGTGGTTTTTAGATACGTTGTAGCCATAAGCAAACCTATTAATGATAAAGTACTACTGCACTGGCTATTCACATTGAGTAAAAAAAATGCAGAGAAAAGCAATTTAACAGCAAAAATCAGAAGACTTGAGAATTTGTTTCAACTTTTTTATTCAAAGACATTGAATAAAGACATTGGTGTTCCTGACTTAAAAGAGAAGGTCAACGTGAAAACATGTCTATCAAATTTAGTGGTGAAAAGTGATTATACCACAAATACATTAAAAGAAAACATTCTGTGTGAGTTGTTTAGAGAACCTATACAAATGTTCTGTAGCCAGGCTGAGACAGCTTAGGAAAAAAAGAAAACCGCACAAGTACCCCTTCAGTAATTTTAAAAGTAGTTTCCTCTCTTTATTCAGGCACATCCTGGGAGTGGCTCCTCTGTATAATGGCATTTTCAACTAGAGAGAAGGCCTGGCAAAACTGCGGTTACTCTTCAGCTAGATGTTTTGCTATAGAGCAGAAATACGCTCATTCAGAGAACTGTAAGGCTGCCCTGATCACTTCCTCTGAGTAAATGAAAAGGATTTAACAGCAAGGCTGTCAGTGATACCAGTATGCACGGAGCTTCTGCAGAGAGACAGCAATGGTCACGCTGTTACCAAATCTCCGCTACTATGTAATGAAAAAAATTCCAGGATGAACAATTTCCGTTAGGTATTGGACTTTCTGGAGATGCGTCAATGGTAAATGCAAGGGCTGAGCACTTCCCCAAAGAAAGCATGCTGAAATTTAATTCATGTACTTCATGCCTATGCAAAACTGCCTCGACTTACATGAACATAACGGAGGTGGGTATATTCAAAAAGCTGAGCACGTGTTTCTGTGAGATCAGGATATTATAAAATAATATAAGAGAGCGGTGGTACAGATGTTGTGTCTCCTGCTCAAGTGGAAAACCAGTGTGTGCCTGCAATGGTGTCCCGTGACTGGTGCTGCAGTAACAGATGTTGCAGTTGGAATTCACCAGAAAAGCCATAAAGTGAGGAGAGCCTAAAGACTGCAATACTCTTATTTCTCTAAGTACACTGTCTGTGTTTAACAGTAAGTATCCCTAGGAAAATGGGTTGGTGATAAAGATTGAAACAACTGCACCCTTGAGAATCTTGTAATGTTGATCAAGTTTTCTTTATTTTGCAGATAGAGGATTTTGAGGTCTATCCATGAGTCTTGAATTTCATTCAAAATAAGAAATAGTAATGACCAGAAGCTGTAAATTCAGTAGGGTTGTTTTCCTGAAATTTGGCAGATCCTTTATTGTATATGACCTTAATAATCAATAGTATAGTGGCACAAACCTGGGCTCTCCTCACCACATTTCTTTGAGACAATTCAGTGACCACTGTGACAATGCATTTTCAGACATATATTACCTGAAGGAGATCTCAGCACTGCAGTTATCTAATTTTCATCATGCAATCATCGCTAGTTCCCTTTTTTACTGCACTCTATTCCCAGGGATGCCTGTGTTTGCACAAGAGGCACATATAGCTGGCTTGTAATCCAGCTGATGCAGAACCATGTGGCTTTACATCAGTCTTCTGCACCAATCCTCGCACAGTGGTTGGGATAGAGATAGGGAAGAAGAAGGTACAGCAGAAATGGTCTGAGCTCCTACCTATTTTCTGGTGGATTTAGGGTTTAACTTAAGTTCAAAGCACGGTCCTTCAACAGTCCTTTCCACCTGACTGGGCAGTTTGCTTACCAGAGAATATTAATCACAAACATCAAATACAGTGTCTGTAAACGAGCACCCCGTGGCACAGTCTTACCCAAAAATGAAAAATTCCTACAATTCTGAAGAATAAGAGAGCTATTCTGGGTCAGAATAAAAAAGCAACAGTGGACCAGTTATTCTCCCTGTGCTATGTGGGATGGAGACCTGGACGGGCCTGAGGGTCCCCACTGCAGCCAAGATTCCTGGGGGGACCAGGGGCTCCTGAGCGCAAAGCCAGGCACCTCAGGGCCCCACAGGTCTGTTGCATTTGTGGCCTCATGTGCCATCTGCGTGGGAGGGCTGCAGCGTAACCACAGCCTGATAGTACTCGAGCTCTTGGTTCAAAGGCAGTCTACCTTCGTAGACACGAACAGGCAGGAAGCCAGGCAGACTTCTGGTTTTGTGAACAATTGAAACTGATTGACACTTTCCTATAAAATTTCCAGCTAACCGTCAAAGCCATAAACTATAGTTTAATAGAAAAATAAAAGTCTTTGGGGAGAAATAAACAAAGTTTCTCTTCCTTACATGAGAAATCTTTGGATCAGGATTATTCTCCCCATCTTTAAAGGAGGGACCACATGATTCACTAAACGTGTCAGTGTTTACCCTTGGTCCTGTTCTGAAATTTGGGGTTTTTTGACTTGATACACACCTTCCTCAACAGGACCTCACTGCTCTCTACCTCTGCCCCTCTTTAACCTTCCCCAAAGCACCTGGCATCCCTCAGTCTCATCACATATGAAGCTCCATCACCCATTCATTTGCTCCCATTCCTCCTAAGTCTTCCTCAAAAACACCTAATTCATCTCTATATAAATAATTGATCAAAAGTTCCTTTATATATATGCTATACTCCAATTCTTGCATTTTAAAGCAAAACTTCAGATCGTAAGAGACAAAAATTATCACATGGGCAAATCAATCTTTCATAAAGCAAAAACATAAAAAATGCAAGTATCCAAAAATAAATTTAATTAAAAAGCTGGAGATATTTAGGAGACTCGCTCCCTGTTTTTAGGAAGGATTTTTTCAATATTCACATTCTTATTATGCATTATTACCCCGAATGACTCGATTATCTCTTAATCACTGCATCTTCACTGTCTTCCTGTATTTTTCTGCTTCTACCTTTTTCTTTCCAAAAAATCTCTTCATTCGCTCCCAAAAAGTAAGCAGTCACAACAACTTTCTTCAGATCGACCACACTATTTTGAGGCAGTACCTCTGTCAGTTCATTAAATGAGTACCTTTAAGCCGAAGACTGAAATTTCTCTATACTCAACTTGCATCATTACCTATTGACTAGCTCTACAGAGAAAAGAAAATATATTCATCATAAACAATCTCTTCACACCGTCATTCGAGTAAATAAGCACCATTTTCCCTCCCCGGCTAGCATGAGGACAAAACACCATACCTGTCTTGTTCCCACAAGAGCAAAACCAAAACTATTGTTAATCACAGGTCAGAAAAATATAGGCATTCTGAGCATGAATGACTGCTTATCAATGAGGTGACAAAAATACGCCTCACCCTTAAGTGTTTTTATGAAAGTTCTAGGACGAAAGTGGCAGTTTAGAAAAAAAAATAAAAACAGGGAAAATCACTTACTGTACTTGGTTCTGCAGAGGTATTCAACACAAACATCACCCTTCCTTGTCCAGCTGCCAAGTGCTAAAGCATGAAATGAGCAGCTGTTTCCTTCAAGCCGGGGGCTGTGTGTCTTAACTAGTCACATGCCCCTCCTGATAAATCTCGCTGCTGTGCCAGGAGGTTAGAATCTGAAGATCATTATTCCCCTTATTAGAAAATCCTTTTCATAACAGCAGCCTTTGCTAAAGCATTTGACTGGAACGTGGTGCTATGTGCTCCATAACTACTTTTTTTTTTTTTTCAAATGACTAACACCAAACAGTAGATAAGCCTTAATCGACTGTAGGGGCAGCACAAATGGAAAGTTAAACATATCCCTGTTGATCGCTTCAGGTTTGTTTCTGACTTCACAATTTGCTGTGTTTAAATTTAGGAACTCAAACCATCAGCAACAGGACAATTTAATAAGCTGTGATGATCATAGCGTCTTTAAGACCAAGCAACTCTTGGTCATGCAAACAACTGGGGATTAGTTGTACTTAATGGGCAACAGCACTACCTTTTGTCTTTGGATCGTAGAGTGATGAGTGCCTTATTAATACTGGAGATCATTTTAATTTTGGTATCCAGCATTTTTACAGCACGGATTATGGGTCTGCACTGTGCCAGACATTGTCTAGTCAGATTGTGACAGCCCTTTTGAGGTGGGGACTATCAGTCTAAACAGAGAGAGAAAAATGGGAAACAAAAGCATCCTTATCCCCATGTTCCCAGATGTAGGACAAATGAAGGAGAAACACTGAAGTCAGGAAATGAACAGATTCTGATGGCATTTTCCAGGGTGATATTGAAATTCAACTGAGACTCTGTGCCTAATTCCCTTTAGCTTGGTTACATATTTAAAGCTATTTAGGCATTTAAGGACAAAGGCATACTGTTAAGGGGATTTTGAGGGTGAGATGTGAAACATAATTTTCTGAAATGCTAAATTCCCATCCCACTTATAGGATATACTGTGCTGAAACTCTGGCGGTACTTTAAATTCAAAAGACTGACAACACACAGGCAATTGCTATGCTTCAGTATAGCATGGGTTTGGTTGTGGTATTTTATTGTTTGGTAAGCAATCCAGATCTTGCAAGATTGCACAGTCTCATTGGATTATAAAGACCATTACAGGGCATTTTTCTGAAATACAACCTGCACTAATAGTACTGCAACTGAGATTTGAACAAATGTAAGGAATTGCTCAGATGGGTGCCTGTTAAAATTATTAAATTACAATAGCATATCTGGCACGTTTGTCAGGAACGGATGAAAGCCTGCAAATCACTGAAGATGAGGGCTGCAGCAAAAAAAAGGGTAGCTCAGGTTGTTTCCTCTGACCTTACCCAGCTCTTCATATTATATAAACTCGCGCATGGTTACAAAACCATGCGGCCATCAGCGCTGCCAGCACAGCCTGGAGCAGGGAAGAAACCCTCGTGCTAATTACCCGTGCCTTTGGGGGAGTCCCTCGTTTTCTGGCCATCGCAGGGCACCCGCTGCATTTCCTTGACAAGTTTTCACGGAAAACAAACAAACAAACAAAAAACACCTCACGCGTGACATGGACTCTCCCAGCCCAGCCAGACACAGGCCTACCCAGCTTGCCGGAGGGCCTCGCCGGCACCCTAGGAGGCGAAGGTGTCCCGGGAGTACCCGGTGCCGGAGCCCCGCCGAGGGGCCTGTCCGCCGGCGGCCCCAACCCCCGACCTTTCCCCGGTGACGGGGCTGGGTTTGGTGCCTCCTTTGTACCCGTCTGCCTCTGCGCCCACACCCTGGTAACGCGAGTAAACAACAAACAGGCGAGAAGGAAGCATCAGTTGAAAAGTCTCCTTCAGTTTATGGCCGGGGAGGCTCGACCCTGGTTTTCCCCGGGCCGCCTCCTTCCCCTCCCCGCGCCGGCGGCAGGGGCTGAGCCCGCGGGCGCGCGCCCCGCTGGCCGTTAGGGCCGTTAGGACCCTCACAGGAGGGCCACCGCCACGCCCTCAGCAGTCGCGCTTCTCAGGGAGTTCGCCCTGTCGGCCAGGCATTACAAAGGGCACAAGCGCGCCCGGGGTGAAAGGCGACGAGGGACGGGAGCCCCTGGGTGTCACCCGGGTTGCCAACGGCGCTCGCCGCCGGCGGTGGGGCCGAGAGGCGCTGCGGGGAGGCCCCACAGCAGCCCCCAGCGGCCTGAGGTCCCTGCTGCAGCCGCCTCAGCCCCCTCACCTCGGAAGCCTAGGGTGCGGGTTCGTGCTTCAAACGCTTGAACGTTGTTACGGTGCCAGGCCTCTCCTGTGCATTGGTAAACGGGGTAAATGCAGAGCAAGGAGGAATGCTTCTGGAACAGCACGTTAACGGCTAGGCAAACAGCGAATGTTTGCCGCACCATTTTGTCTCAGTGCGCAGTCAGGCTTGGCAACATGTCAACAAGTGGCTCCTCTTGCCCGTCCTGGGACGCTGAGTTGAGGAGGCCTCCCCAAGCTTCCTTGGGAACTTTCATCGGGCCTTTAAAGAGAGCGTCCCTGTGCATGGGGCTCTGTGACCCTGGGGCCTTCTGAGCTGCTGAGGAGGCTTTAAAAGAGGAGTAGAGGAGATTGTAAAAACTATTAATTTAAAAATGGGAAATAGGCCCATGAGGAATGAGTTCATTTAAGTTTAGGGCACTGGCGGGATGATAATTTCAAAGAAGGGCTGAGAGCTGCTCCTGCAGAACTGAGTTAGAAGCTCCTGCAGACCCTAGCCACAGGTGCCTGCTCATAGAGCTGGGTGTAAAATACAAGGTCTCCTGCAGAGAAAGAGGAAAGCACTCTCTATGCTTTGGGCATGGCCCATTGACCAAATGAGTTATCTTTGATAAATGCGATTTTGTTTCCTCTAAAAGGCATTTTCTTTTGAGATCAAGGGTAACAGAACTTTATTTACAGCGTTAAATCCTACATTTCTTTACAAACTTTGTTACAAAATCACTCCCTGCTGATACTGAAGAAACCATGATTGAAATGTGTTCGACAAGAGTCTACCACAGATGCCATTAATATTACTTTGTTCATTTCTCTGATTATGCAATATCAATTGCACTCTTTTACTTTGATATCATTGATTAAATACTGGTAGTACCTGGGCCATTTGAAATAGCACACAGAACAGAGTCATCACTCTGCACTGAATAGCTGCCTATTTTTATTTGGCAGTCATGTTCCACATAGGAATAATTTGATGATAATGACTGAATGGCAGTATTCCACAAACAACTTGGGATGCACTCCCTAAAAAGAAAAGAAGCCTTTGTACTTTCTGAAATGAGTAGACAAATAAATGATTATTTATGGGTCAGGAAAAAATGCCATAAACTGATTGCGGTTTATGCAGAAAAAAGTTTATCAGTTCCTCATGCTAAACAGACAGACTTAAGTCATGAAACAGAACAGAGAAATAATTTGGGTACAATTCCTGAAAATAAAAGTCTCAAAAATTTTGTGAAGGGTTTCTTTTTTTCCTGTTCTTTCCTTTTGTTAAGAAATACCAGCACACAAAAAAGATCAGGTAGGCAATGCAGACACAATGAATATAATGTTGTGTTCTTATATCCATCAGATGGCATCTTCTGGATGACAAAAGTTTTGCTGTTTGTTACACAACAGTATATTATCTTCTCTTTCTGTTGAGAAAACGAACTTGAGACAGGATTGAAAAGGTTACGTTTTTCTCTGTGGATGCTGATGCCTCAAATAAGAACAAAGAAATGAACATAGATTTCTCAGGCATGCTATAAGAAATACTGAACAGAAACAACAAAAAAAGAGTACAGTTAGCACTGAATTGTGATACGCATAGTTCCATGTAAGGTTAAAATTTTAATGTCAAATAGTATGGATAGCTTTCAGAAAAGTCGCAAAGAACTAAGGAATGGAACAGTTGCCCATTTTGGTTCAGTTTGACATCAGGAAGTTGTTTGCTTTTATTGATGCTGATAAAGGGATCCAGAGCCTCTCCTTACTGTAGGAGAGTCATTGTTTCATGGCTTGTTTTAAACTATTGTTTCTCTTATCTTTTGAGACATACTTGGCTATGTCTTGCTTATGTGTCATTTAATAAACTGTAGGTGCATTCATTTATAAATTGATCACTGATAAAGAGCTTATCTGTGTATCAGTGCTTTGATACTGTACAAAATTTTGGAATATAGAGTTATTTTCTGAATATGGCAATTATGGACAGCTGTTTTGTGGGTTGCCTGAAAGTCTTTTTCTGTTAATGTGTTCTTCTGGAGTTCACATAACAGGAGGTAAGATTCTCAGTGGACATAAATGTCAGGTTACACTACCTGCAAGTCTGTGCTGCTACATTTGTTTCCTAAATGGTTGCATTATGATTTGACTGCAGCCTTTTAGAAAATGAGGATTCCATAACTAATAGCTGGTCTACCTCACTGCCTCAGATATTATATAGCTTTCACTATCAGCAGAAGTGAATGAAAGCAGACCATGGAAGCCTTCACTAGACAGGATGTTTTATAAATACCTAAGTGCGATTAAAAAGTCTGCTATAAATACTCCAACAGCTCTTACACTAAGCTGCCAGCTAAAGGGCGCCTGAAGGACATAATGGAAAGGAAATTTTGCTGAAAATATTTTATATAAGCCTTTGAACCTTACATTACTTTAAATCAGTTTTTATACATCTATAGGCTATGTTAAGTTTCTAGCAATCTAAGTCAATTCCAGGTTCTTCAATATAATTCTCTAGGGGGCACAGGAGTACTGCAAATGCACTGTGTACCTCCCCTTTCACACCTAAGGGTACACCCAATAGTCTTGTTATGGTTAAGAAAGCAAGAGATGAGAAGATAAGGTATCATCAAATTAGGTCATCCTTAGGTATGACCCTTGAAATCAGTCAGTCCTTTATATCAGCAATTACGTGTCGTAGGTGGAGGCCATAGCGATGCCTAGAGTTAAGGTTGCTGGTTGCTTTCCCTTAGAAAAAAAATGATTTTGAGTGATTTTAAGTATATGAGAATATAGTGATTTAAACTGAAATTTGATATGGTGTACCTGCCTGAAATTTGGAGTTCATGAATTAAGCTAAAATATCTGATAATTCCATTCTCAGAAATAATGGAGGGAAAAAGTTGCTGTGCTCTGTTAAACATTTCTTCCAGGTGTGGCATTGAAAAACAGTAACACTTCTAGGCTCTGACAGATCGATTGCCTCATGGCAGGCAGTGGGACATTTTATTGATGACCTAGTAAACATTCAGCTTCTGACTAATGTTTTCACTTGCTCAGTAGAGATTTGGGTGTTTGTTACTGTGGCTGCTGAATTCTCTGGGGATTAAGCCACTCTGCCAAAGGCCCATGCCCTCAGTGCTTCTTGTGCCATATTCCAAAGGGGCTCCTACCCATCCTCCCATCCATCTTCCCACCACTTTTGAATGGTTCTTAGTTTTCTCCTAAGTGCTTTGTCTGCAGTATGCCTGGAACAGAGGGGAATATGGAGAAGGGGTTACCGGAGTTAGGAGGAGGGAAGTGCAGTGAAGGTGCAAAACAGGTGGATAGGAATGGAATAGAATGGAATAGAATAGCATAATTTCAGTTGGAAAGGGCCATCATCTAGTCCAACTGTGAAGTGCAGGTGTGTAAGAGTAAAGGAGAGAGGATCCAGGAAGTAGAGAAGGGAGGTGGAACGATGAAGTTTGACGATAAGGGTGGGTTGTATAAGAGTGGTGGGAACAGCATGACCAAATCACTTAAGGCAGCCTTTTCACTCATGTACATTACTAGTGGCTCCCTCTCCTTTTCCTTTTTTCCTCTTGATGTCCAGCTTGGAATCTGTGCTCTGGTTTGTGGAAATGCTGTGCACTCACAGCTGTAAATTAATGGTAATTGTGCCTTAACTCATGTAATGTTTTCTCTGAAGAAGTATAGGGAGATACTAGATTCTAGGGATTCTAATCCCTAGAATCCTTAATTAAGGATTCCTTAATTAGGACTATTTCCTTATTCCTAATTCCTTAATTAAGACTATTAAGGAATAGTCTTAATTTTTCTGTACCTTTTGTCCTCAGATTTAGAAAAGGAATGACAATGACTAATGGGGTGAATGAAAACCTCAAACCTACTCAAACAAAAAACAAATCCACAAAACCAACTCTCTTCTTCCCTTATTCCCTCCCTCCCAAGGCCTACATTATTCACAGTGAAGCTGGCAGTTTATAGTTCCTTCCTTATATCAACATATGTAAGAAATTTTAATCATTAAAATAGTTACTATTATTATGTTATTTCCTTATTGTAAGACTACAATGTTTTTTATTTCCAGTTCATTTTACTTGGTTTTGTTTCACAGAGAGAGGTCCTAATTCTTGGTTTTGTATTAGTCTTGTTGCAGGACATGTTTGTAAGTGGAAACACCTTGTCAAAACCTTGCAGTGTAAATTGAGCAGTAACTGGCGGTTCCAGTGACGAGGCTGTGGTACAAAGAGGGTTTTATTAAAAGTAATATTAAGACTCTCATCATCCTCAGTATTATTTAATTATTTTAGGTGATGTGTGGGTGAGCCAATAAATTTGTCTTTTATCCAGTGTATCATCTTAAAACATGGAACTGCATCAAAAACATCTCCTGATGTTCAGTCAGGAGACCAGGATGAGGAATTCCTTAAGTCATGAAAAGCACCAAGTGACCAATGCAGCATGAAGCATTTCAGTTTCAAGTTTCTCAGGGTTTTCAGCAACTTTTTCTTGTTTAATAAATTCTTATTTGTTTGATGACAACATTGCATGCTGCTTGTGAGTTTATCCATGATGCTTCTCCTTCAATACTGTGACTTCCATTTTTACAAAGGCAGCAGGAGTTCATGAAATAGCTGATCCAAAGCAACTGATAGGTGAATGTTTATGTATTTCTCACATTGTCAGTTAATGAAATGGAATTTGTTTCTTTTAGAAAGAATTTGTAGGAGGATTTTTTTTTTTCTTTCAGAACAAATGAGAGATTTTATCTTGTAATCTTTGAAGTGCACAGATGGACTGACAAATGTAAGTTGTTGTACACTGTGAATGCTAAAGGGTAGTGGCATTGCCTTTGCGAAGGGTGAAATTGTGCCATGCAGTCAAAGCAGGTGCTAAGGACTTCTTCTGTAGCAATCACAATATATTCATGATTGTTTAAAAAACCCAAAAAACAAAGCAACAAAAGCTCTTCACTGTCTTATTACCAACTAAATTGAATAGCTACATTCCAAAAGGTGGATATGCTCATTTCAGAAACAGAGCTTGAGGAGTGTGTCCCTGTAATTCTAGACATAGATGCAGTAGCACTACTAAGCATAAAAACAAATATGTCATAAAGGGTATTTTTTCCAATACTACCTTTATTGTGCTGAAGTTGAGGATTTCTAAACAAACTTGAGCATTTAGAAGAGATCTTTTTTTTTCTAGGTTTCTCCAGCCACCCTTGTTGTGGATGACCTGCTGAACAAGGATGGGGCATTGCTGCAATGTTGAATGTACAGCAGCTCTCAGTTTTTGTTGTCTTTTCTGCATCTGGTAAGTTTGAGTTAATCAGCAGTTCCTTTACCATTTAAAAATGTTTTTTTTCCACAATTGATGCAAATGAGTACAAGTGAACAAGAGTATGACATCACCACTTTTTTCAGAGTTCTTCATTACATTCTCTCTCAGACATGAAGTGGAATGATAGTTGGACAAAAAGTTTTCAAGTCAATTAACATATGTTTTATAATGCATTTATTTCTGTTTTACAGAAAGTGGCTTTCTGGGACTTGTGTATTTTAATTATCTCTCCTATTGTAGATTCAACTACTTCCAGCTTTGTCTTGTATAAATCACCTCTGAGTATGCTTTTCACTCAAAACGTACGTCAGAGAGAATGTTATTCTGCCAATTTTGCATTATACATAAGTAGTGAAAAATGTTTTTTCTGTTTTGTTAATTTTGACGTACATATTGCCACCACTGATGTCACAGTGGTTTTTGGTTCAGTAAGTAAGTCTCTTGTCAGTGAGGCAGCACTAGCTGGTACTGAGTATCAACCTGAAGCAATGCATCCCATCTTGCAGCTTGACATATTCCATTTGCATTGACTTTACAAAAGCGGAAGCAATAGAGTCTAGTAACAGACCCAGAAAAGAGAAAAAAAACAAGCCTGTTTCCTTCTTCTCCCTAGGAAAAAACTGAACATTTTTTACAGTTTCCGTCAAAATATTAAAAAATAATGCAGCACTCCCTTGTAAACACTAGTACGTTAAGCTTGTGCTTGCACTATAAAATGAGGCATGGATCACAAATGCCTAACCTGGCAGGCAAGGTCTCTGCTAAGTCCAATACACAACATGTTTATCAGTCGGACTATGTTATCCAGCAACCTATCTGTTGCGTTGCATGCAAACATCTTGTGGTCCATGCTTCCAAACTTACTGTGAGATGCCTGAATTTGGATCCATTTGTGCCTTTTATGTACTCTATGAAGTACCCAGTGCAAAGACAAGTACCTTTGCTTCCATGCTCATTAGTTCTGAGGACATTTGCTTATTATAGCCACAACAGTTCATATTTTTGTATACCAGAGCACCTTGGGGCCAAGGTCTCTGTATACATAACTCTGCTGGATTTATTACGCTTGTTTGAATCTGGACCTTTCTCTGCTGCTAATGTTCCAGTTTCACGTTTCTTAATAGTATGAGGACACTATCCTGCATTTTTATCTTATTTCTGCTTTTAATTATTGCTTAAGACAGTTAGTTACCCTCCTACTTTAGTAAAATAGATGTGAATGAATAGAATAGAGCTATAATAGGATGATGTGCTGTGTCCAGAATTCCATATAGGCTGTGTTGCAGTATAAAACCACAGCATTATGTGAAGGCAGTATGGAGGTTCCTTGTTTTAAGAGAGAAAGAAGAGACTAGCCATGACAGGGAGGAAGGTCAAGCAGCTTGGAAGAATTCAGTATTAGTCCACTCTCCTCCCTTGCCTCTTCCCATTTCTGAAATTATAAAGAATACTTTGTGGTTCAGTTGAGATTGAATGCTATTTCAGTTTTCCTTTCCCTTTAATAATGAGTCAGCTGATCTTTGAAGATGTATCTTTGTCTCCAGCCTCCCAAGATAATTGTGGTATGGTAATAATTCAAAATAGCAATAAAACACTTTATGGTATTGTGTTGGAAAAATAAAATATGTTAGGATATAAAGGATTCTAAGAATGCTGAGCTATCTAAATGGAGAAGCTGGTACACGTTAATTTTTGTTTTCTCTAACTAAAGTGACCTACAGCTTCATAATGTAAACTATCATGAATTAATTGGGACAATGCCAGACCTGTTAGCTTGACAAAACATTAAATTCCCCCCAGATTGAGTTGTGCATATGGTTGAATTGTGTTGGTAGAGTAGACTACTCACACTGCATTGTATCGTACCATCACTGCTCTGTCTGTTTACTACCTTTGTGCTATCTTGACCAAGTGGCATAACTTCTTTACAATACTGGCAACAGATGGGCCAATTTGCATTTCCATATTTCTGGAGGTGTATGATCCTGCATGATAGAACTATTACAGCAGGGCTATATTTTGCATTGTGCAGTTGCTTGCACCCACGCGCTCTGTTTGGGAACCACTGCAATAAACTGGTCTGCAACCATTACTAAAAAGGTGGCTGAGGAGGGTCATTTCAGAGATGATATCCAGTGCAGATATAAGAGCAAATTGCTGAAATGAGTTTACAGAAGAGCTGAGGACTGAAACATGCTTGTGTGCTTGCCATTTTCCCCTGTTGTCAAGAGTTTGGACAGGTTTCTCCTTCCCCTAAGGTACCTCTCTGCTTTCCAGGAAGTACTGTGCTAAGTAACAAGAAGACTGCCAACCCTGAAACTCAGTGGAAATAGGAAGAAGATAAAGACAAGAATACTCTCAAAGCCAATGTGTCTTTTTTGTGCTAACCCAAGACATGAAGATGCCCGCATGGTTATTGAACTTGCAGGCTCCTTGGAGGAGTCTTTAGCCAGTGTGTCCTGTTGTATTTTTGATTAAATTTTGCTATGAACAAGCATTGGTAATATTATGTCATATAGTGGAGTTTTACTTTGTTCTAGGTGTTCTGTGAATACTGTCACTTGGGATGCTTATCAGCTTTAGGCTCTTAGTTGCATAAAGGATGGGCCATCCCATTTCCCCAGCTGTGTTTTCAAAGAAGCCCTGGAGGCTGTGCGTTACAGCTCCTCTGTTCTGCTGCAATGTGGGAGATCCTTTGTAGTCAAAGGAATCTTTGAATCCTGGGAACAGAATATGAATTGTGGACAAGGTGGACTTGTACTCCAAGACAGTCTTTCTTGTTCCCCCTCCCTTTGTGTTTTGTTATGACCGTATGCTGTTTCCTTCCACAGTACTGTTGTGTGTTCATGTAATATAAAGCCACTGTTACTAGCCATGACAGGGAGGAAGGTCAAGCAGATCCTTGTAAAGGAGGCCTCAGGTCAGGTCTCCCACTTTTTCTTTTGTCTTCTGTTCAAATAATAAGTCTTTTTAAACTGCCTATGTGTTCAAGTGATGATAAGAGATTTGACGATTTCATTTTTGTTGTATGTCTCCATTTGGTTAACTCTTCTATGTCTCATCTGCTTCTGAATGGTGGCTCCTTGTTTTGTACCACAATTTGCACAAGGTCTGTGGGAAATGAGAGAACCGAAGGCAAAAGATACAGCTGAACTTTGGCATGAAGATTAACTTGTAAAGCAGCTTTTTCATTCACCCTTGCTTATGCAACAGTACTTATCTAGTCCACTAGAAGAGTGGGAAAGCAACCAAAGTAAAGTTAATGGGTTTTTCTGATAGCCCATAGACTTCTGGGAGAAACAGTCTATCTTCCATACAGACATTGACCTTCACCCTCGTGTAGTAAGCTGGTACAAAGCCTGTGCAACATTTAATTCCTGTTTGAGCTAAGGGATTTGTGTCAGCTTGAACAGTTCTCACTGTAGTGAGTTGCTACTCATGCATGTAGAACATCATGATCTTCCCCTTAAACTTTTATCCTGAACATACTATATCCATATGTTCTGTTGTAAGCAGGCAAGCTTTTGGGTTTTGGACAAGAGGAATGGTAAAATTTGCATGCTGTGTTTGAAGTCAGACTAGATGATCTAATGACTCTGTCTGGCTTTAAATTTTATCAGCCTGTTGAAATAATTTTGCCTGAAATCAATGGGACTTCTCATATGCTTAAATTTAAGCACCTGTATAAACATTTGTACTAGTCAGGATGTTATTCAGCACAAAGTTATAAGCTGGGTTTTTTAGACATTATCAAAGAAATTATTTTTTAGCACTGACATTTCTGTTGTAAGTGTTGAGCAGCCTACTTCTTTTTGTAGAAGCAGAGTTTTTGACAGATTTTGATGCTGTCCGATTTTGAACTTAGATAGTGTGTTTTAGCTGGGTTTCTTTTTATGTTCCCTCTCCCCCAGTTTTGCTTTTTGAGTGAGACTACTGTAGACTGTACATGTGTTCTCAAAAAATCTTGCTTTGACTGCCCCAAGTAGACACACTGGTACTTCTAAGTCGCCTTTTTAATGTTAGTGGGCTTGACTGTGACTTGGAGCACAAAGCTCCCTTGTGAGAGTATCTGGTATAGTGGAATAGGGGGTTAGGGAGAAATTAAGATACTTGGACTGGAGCAATTGCATGAGGAATAATAAATCCTACTAAACCTGAGCTAGCTTTGCATGAAAGCATGGCATGGTTTGTCTGTCACCCAAAGTGCCTTATTTTTTAAGTCATGTGATTTTTCTTTTAAGTCAATCAGCTTTCCTGGAACTAGAAACCCATGGTGCTCACACAGTAGTGACAGTTGACTGAAGTATTTATTTGACAGCCCTAGATTTCTTTATGTCTCCTGGCAAAATAATGTCAGGGTAGGAGGCATGTGAACCTCCGCTTCTTTCTGCTATATCAAGTTATCCTATTTAATTTTTAGCTTGGAGTCTTAATAATTGCAACCCTGTTAGTACTTGTGAACACTCAAAAGTGTTTATATACAAAGAATCTCCTGCAGAGTGGTTAGACCCTAGCAGGTAGTAAGATTTTGTAAGGTGCAGGGGTGTAAATTTCATTCTAAGGCCTTCTGGAATGATTGTATCTTAAGGACAAAACTCTCAGTTTGCAAACTTTGAAGTCATGAACTTATGGACTCTTGCAGTTTTGAAACAAATCTTTTTATATGTTGGGGTTTTTTTCACCTAAAACTGCTACTTCTGTGATTATGTGACTATGTAAGGCAGTTTTCTGTTTTTTAAACTACAGTTACTAACTCTTGCAGATACAGAGGCAAGCTTGAAAACTATGGCCATAAGTTCTCGGAGACAGAAAACCTAACAGTAAATTCTAAACCAGGTTTTTTGTGAGACAATCTGACATTTTTGGAAACAGCATAGTATGTTTTGAGCAGCGCTAGCCATACTGCTGACACATTTTCCCCGATTCTGAGTTGCTTTGAGCCTGTCCTAGATGCTAAAATGGGAGAAGGGATTGAAGAAAGAGTAGGGCAGCTTTGAGCTACTGTCATGTTCCCTATACAGCATACTGTAAGAAACAGGAACTAGTTGAGTGGAGTACGTTGTCCTTCAGAACAAAAAACTCTGTTCTCAGTGGCATGAGCAACTCTCTTGGCTTCAGTGGGTTTGTGTCCGTGCTTCTCATCAGAATTTGTTCTGTTAATTCATCATTAAGGAAATGAATTTATTAAGAGTATTAATTACACAATTCTAAGAGCCATCTATAATATCTTTTCCAGAAATAAATGCGAAAGTGCATCAGTATGTTATTTTATCACCTCCTCCAGTACAATTACATTGTAACTGTGGCTGATTTGCAAATATCTTCTTACAGCTAAGCAATGGTCTCTATTTTTCTACATTCATGCAGTGATACTGAGCTTCAAATAATGTTGTGGTGAGTGTTGCAGACCTGAATAAATCTGAATGATCCAGTGTTTGCTGTTCAGTTGTATTGCAATAGCTGTGCAACTGACATCTCATGGAAACGATTGCATTTGTTTAACCGCAGAAATTTCAATGCTTTGCTTGGGTATTTAGCCGCAGTTTTGCCTCCATTCATTCCCTCCATCCTATGAGTTTTACAAAGGCTTATCTGGTGTAACGGTGGTTACAGAGTTTAATCTTATATTTTTTACAGTTAGACCCCTCTTTTTGTTTCTGCTCAGTCTTCGTGCACGGGAATCAGTTACTGAAATTGAAAGCAAGGAATGTTACCTGAATGAGATCATGCTATGCTAGTTACTCAAATTGCAGTCTTAAAGAGCTTTTTCTTGCAAGTATCTGTACAGGCTTCTATTTTTACTCCCATTACAAGTGTTTTATTCTTCACAAGACCAGGCTTATAACCTCTTGGAAATGAGAATTACTGTAAATAACTGAGTACTTTGAAATCAGACAAAGAAAAGCCTAATCCCTCTATAAGCATTGACTAACATCTGCTTCATTGGAATTGTGCTTGGCACCTCCGTGGATCAGATTTTCATCTGACTGCTGCTGTTTACAATTGTCCTATCACAGCTTTTCACCTACATGGATGACATCCTGCCTTTCTATCTTCACAATAACAGACTCTAAACATAATAGGATCCTATGGGGATACAGTAGAATAACAACACATCACACTTCCTTTTTACTCACCAGCAACTTTTTACAATAAACTACTAATCCTAAGCAACAGCGGAATAACAAATGAATAATCTGAATGGCATATGCATAAAGGCAATGTCTTAATGCAAGTGAGACTAATACAAAGGTTATTCTCATAGGTGGTTCAAAAAAGATGAAAATTACAGGATGAAATCCTGAATCTAGTATTCTACAGCTTCTAGTCTCCTGCCTTCAAATCACAACAGCATTTCCTTTGTTAGAAGAGCAACATACATGTTGGAAATCGAAGAAATGAAACACAATCTTAAAATAACTTCATTTTTCCTTTTTAAAAGTTTGTCTTATTGCTGTTAATTCAATGAATTAATAGTGTCTGTACACTGATATGTCTTAAAATGGAGCTTTTTACACATGCAGTCATAATAGTATAACTCTGTGTATAGTATCTGAAAATAAGCAGATTAAAAATTTCCACTCACATTCTACTGTCAGTTTAAATTAGACCTCAGAATGGCAACTATGTGGTATTGCAATGCAAAACCACAATGAATAATACATGTCGGTATAGAGTATATTTTTATGCACATGCACATACACACAAATTACCTGCCATAATAAATTCTCCCTCCCTCTCTCTGCCTCTAAATCTATATATTTAACCTAATGCAGAGTTGGCTTCATTATTTTTCTTTGGGCATATAGTTACCATTGACATTTCTCTAGTACTTAATCGCAAATTATAAGATGAACGTGACACAGGTGAGGAAAACAGCAAAGTTATCTGATGGATATATGGCAAGGGCTTCTTTTACTTAAGGAAAGTTCTGAAGTATCTGTAATTGAATTCAGATTTCTTTATCTAAAATCAGGCATCCTGCCAAACCTTTATCTAAAAATCAGATACAGTTCCTTCTCCAAAGCTCATTCTGTTTTCATTTACCAATCTGGACACATCTGAAAACAGAGAATGCATCAAGCAGAAATGCCAGGAGGAGACACTTACCTTAATTTGATAGGTATCTAACTTTCAGCACACTCCTCTTTTTTAAAGAGTTGTCACGGTGTTGAGATGCTGAGGTTATTTGCTGCCCGACAGTGTCCTGTACATGACTCCCATGCTCAGCAGCCCTGGTAGGGCCCTGGAGAGAGAAGCAGGATTGTGCTCTGTTCACTCCCAGCAGCTTGACTGAGGCTGGGGCTCTTTTGAGCTCAATTAGTTCTAGATTGTTTGGCTAAATGGCAGCCACACTTCCTTCTATTCTTTCCCAACTTAGTTTTCCTGCCTCCAGTGGTGCTTTTTCCTTTCTTTGGACTATAAATAGGCCTGCCACAACACAGTCTATAGCAGTAAGGAAGGCAGGAAATGCATTTAAACAAAGGAAAGATCTTAGGTTTTTTGCCCTCCCCCACCAATATAAGTAAAAGAATTTGATTAAGATTGCTCTGCAGACACAGTTCTCTTGTGTGACGAAAACACTTGTTCAAAAACATGCTAGGCTGTCATCTTCTGTACTTTACAAAAAAATGAGGAGACACAGTAGCACTAGGCCTTTTGACTTTAGTCTCTTGAGTAATTAATTATCACTTCCCTTAAGTATTTAATTTTGATTAAATTTTTGAAATTGTTTGCTACTGGAGAGTTGGAACAAAGATTTTTCTTTGGCTTAGAAAAGAGGACAAAGATGGCCAACATGTTTTAGGATGGCAAAATATGTGTTATAGGAGGTGCAGATCTTTCATGCTTAAGAATGATGTTTAAAGTCTGTGAATCATCATTTCATCTGTGTACTTTCTTCCTCAGTGAAACTCACCCTGCAGCCTCAAGCCAGAGACTAAGAGGTTGGAAGTGTTTAAGAGAACCAAGTGTATTTATATGCAGAATTTACAGAATTGTTGTGCATGTATTCAATGAGGACGACTGTGCAGCTCTTGAAGAGCAACTATGTTAAAATCCTCAAATATGTTTTATGAATTAATTTGAGATGAAGAATTATTTTGATGGGCTTTGGGTCAGTTTTTTTGATCAGAAGCTTTCCAATTTTAATTATCTTCAGCTTAGTGGTTTTAAAAATACACAGCAAGCTTCCGAGGCCCTGTCAAGCTTAAAAAAAGTATTAACCATTTTCACATTATACTCAATTAAGTTAGTAATACAGTACTGTACTTACCTGGCTCTTTATCTCTTCTCCCTACTCCCACTTTTCTGCTGTCTGAGGTACATGCCTTTTCTTCAATTTATACAAACTAGGTAAGTTGCTGTAAAAAAGCTTCCTGCTGGTCTTTACAGTGGTAGTTTCATGTTAGAATAGCAGTGTGCTTATTGAAGATAGGTAAGAATATAATGCATGGTTTGGGATTGGTGATTATTTTAGCAGGAAGGTAGAGAAGTAAAGGATAAATGTTACTATGTGGACAAGTATTTTTTCTTCTGTTTAAGAATTGTACGTGAAATATACATATACAAGTCCTGCTGACAGTGGTGGGAGTTAAGGACCTGTGGCATTTGAGAAATTTGGAAAATGTTAAACCTTTTGTTTCAGTCATATTATGTAGGCAATGATCATGACTGTTAGCTGGTATGGTGTTTTATGTGTGAATTAGCAAATCTGTGTTAGCTTTGGATAGACTAGATGATGTCAGAGCAGTTTATGTAAAAATGAAGAGCATCTTCAGGAAAGTGCCTGCCTTGTTGAGAACTTTGCAAAGGTCCTGTTTCATATAACAAGAATGTGATTGTTTATGAAAAAACTGAGAGACATATAAGTGGTGGTGAATAAAAATTTTTGTTGATTTCTTGAAAATTAACAATAACTCAAGACCAAGGTTTTTGTTGAAAGAACTTTTTTATAAAGTTCAACCAAAATGGAATGCTCCAGGCGAAACTCCTCTCAAAATCAATAATTTAATTTATAGAAGGACCTGAAAGTTACTATATTTATGATATTTTTTCTTGCATTAATGTTGGTAATTAGCAGATGGGTTTAAAGTCTTAGAAAGATGTTGATCTTTGCAGATCACGCACTACAAATCTGACAGAGAGGACTGTAACTCTTTGTAGTGAAGAGTGGATCAAATGCTGACTTCAGCTGAAGCATGGAACCAGTTTTAGCTGAGAAGATTCTGTCGTGGAGATGACTGAAGGCAAGCTGCAGTCTTTCTGGCTTTTTCAGACCTTAGACCAAGTCTGAAAGGACTGGCAATGTGTAAAAGTTGATTGAATTCATTATTATGGAATAGCTTTGGAATAGGCCTGACTAGCCCTGTTTCTGCAAAGTTGATCTCCATAATATAACAGCACTGAAATGCAAGGCTGCTTAGCAGTATTTCACTTGTGCATACCTTTATTCAAATGTAGTTTAGTTTAAATCTTAAATCTGCTCAGTGAGTTGCTAGTGGTTAGACTTGTATTTGCATCACACATTCTCTGTGCACTGTGGTGCAGCTAGCACCAAGCACTGCCAGAGCCCTGGAGAGGCTTAGTCTTGAAGAGCTGCTTGCCTTGTATCAGCACGGTGCCAGTCAAGCCCAATTGCAGGATTCTGCTTGCACTGATTTTGCTGGTAGATACACGCACATCTTTTCTCAGTGTCATTCAAAACGGCTCCAAATATTAAAATCAGAATGCAAAGTTAAAGCAAGATTTCTCTGTCATTCCAACTTTGCACACTGGAAGAAATTCTCCCCCAGTGTGCAAACTTTTTCACTCCCACTTTACCCTTGCAGTCTTGAGGAGAGTCTGTCTTGAGCGAAGTCTTCATAGTTTCCACTTCAGAGTTTCTTTTGGGGGTCGAGGAAGTAGCTGGTGGAGCCACAAGAGAGCTTACAAGTAGGGTGAGAAAGAGTTGCTTAAGGCAGATGCTTGTAAGGTGCAGTTAAATTTTTCTGAGTCAAAGCAGAAGAGATGTATTTTCTCTGACAGCCCCATGTTTACTCACCTTTTTTATGCATTAGCCTCTAGGACAAACAATGGCTGCATGAGCAGATGCAGAGTAACACTGTGGTGCCCAGAACTCGTGGAGATGTTTTTGGTCCCCTGGAATCCAAAGCATCTTGTCTTCATGGTTCATTTACATGCTGTGCCCTGAAAATACATGCATGTGTGCATGTGTTACGGATGTAAGCAAACTCACTCTTTCCAGTGAGTTCCTGTGCACAAAGTCAGCTTGTTCATGTAAAGAGAATTGTGAATTCTTCACCACAGAAAACGTAGACTGAGCTATCCCATAGCAGCATGACAAAACCACTGCTTTTTGCTGGATACCTCAAAGGGGATTCGCACAAATAATTTCGATTTCTACCAATAAGCCACAGAACATGAGTCTAGATGCATTGATATGGTTTCCCCCCTAGTGCTGATTACTGACTTAGTTCTAGCTCTGCATCTGGCTTTTCACAATTAGAAGGGTAACAATGGTATTCAAATTCTCGCGAAATTTGAGTATGGAGCTTTTCAGAACAGATTCCAAAATAAAAAGCTGAACTACCTGAGCCTTCTCCTCTGCTTTTATGCTGGCTTTCCCTTCTGCTGCTGAGCAGCATTGTGTTACACCACTCTTTCCACTGACATCAGTGGGAATAGGTTTGACATATAGTCAGCATGAGCAGGGCAGCACACTCTAGTTTGTCGTGCCTATAATTCATTAAATAGCTCGAATTCTTTATAGTGTTTTTTCTGTCCCTCTTCTCAGTTGTCTCCTTCTTGCCTTCACATTTCATTGCCTCAGGGAATATGTTGCAAGCTATTACGTAACTTTCCCTGGTAAAGCTATACTGAGGAAGAAACAATAAACAGGTTTTTTTATCTGGTATAGCTGTTGTTTAGTCTACCTGACTTAACACCATAGAAATTACTTGTCTCAGTAGTACTGAGTAAATTATAAGGACGCAGACATTCCTTTTGATTTCTGATCCTGTTAAACACAGATGGTCTTTCTGAACTGCAGTGCAGGCTGTGGGCCAGATCCCTAGCTTCTACAAATTGGTGTTGCTTCATGAACTTCAGTGGAGCGGCACTGATTTGAGCTGTCTGGGGAATCTGGCCAATTGGTTTTAATGGACCTGTGCCAGTTTATAGCAGCCGAGGATCTGTGAGTTTAAGGGCCTTCCTAATTGTAGCTTATATTCACTGTATAGAAAATGTATTGTTTTCCTCCCCTCGGCCACTCAAGCAAATCATCAAAACATAGAAATATCGCAACAGATCTGCCACTAACGGTGATCTTAAAAAAAGAAGTCAGGCAAAAAAATGCACGTCAGACTCAAGCTGTGAGTCAACATATGTGTAGAAGATAGCATGCTGGTTATCTGCCCTGTGTGTTTGTGGCGTCATGAGGTTAGCATCGTTGTGGTCTGTAATCCCTCATGCCATAAACTATCTCTGTGTGTTTTAGACTGGTTGTGTGGTAATGAAGGGAGACCATGAGTAGACGTTTAATTTGTTTTTCACCTTCTTGCTTACCAAAACACAATGTGTATTTTTTTCCTCTGTACCTTAAACAAAGAACACACATTAGACCTGATGGCAACATAATAGTGAAGATTAAAGTTAAAGCTTCATTTACAAAATGGTAAAGTTCTTAAGGCCCAAACATTCTGCATATCCCCGTCTTTTCCCTGTGATTGATTTCTGTACAAACGACTGGGAGTTTAAAGCTTTTAGGGACATGGTGACAGCAGGAAACATTATCTCTGTGGTATTGATGAGGAAATAGAGTAATTTGCCAAAGGTCTCACAGGAAGTAATACTTTTATCTGGGAAGCTTATTCTGTTGGTTATTTCTGCTTTTCATCTTCCCCCCCCCCTTGTATTTTACTTGTCTCCTATTCCCTTTTCAGTCACATCTTTGTATTCAAGCTTCTTTGCATTCTACTTCTGTCCTGCCCAGGGTGTGCCTAATTTAGTCTAGTAGAGTTGATCTTTGCTTCCAGCCTGCTCATGATTTCATCTTATGTTCCCACTTGTAAAATTTTCTTGCAAGCACCCTTTTGTTTTCTCCCTGACTTGTGAGAAGCTGCTATTAACAACTGCAACATTACCTCACTGTTCTTCTGTTCTCTCCTTTGTCCCACCATCCTCCAAAAATGTCAACACTGTTGCTGCATGGTCGCAGGTAGTGTTTGTTCCAGGAAAGTAAAAGGGGATACTTAAAATTTCAACAGGTTCTTGAACTGTCAGCAATTATCTCCATCAATTTCTTCTTCTGGTGCTGCCCATCTTTGTGGGTGGCATCCCTGCTCTCCTGGCTGCTCAGGTTGCCATGTCAGAAGTCCCCATTCCTGACTGCATCCTCTTGTTCATACAGGGTGGGCAGGTGCTGTTACTATTACTACCATTAGCTCATCATTTCCTTGCATTTTTTTTCTGCCTGTATCCATCTTATTTTCTTGTTTTATGCCTCTGTTGAGAGAAAGCCTTTTTTTACAGCACTTGCCACAACAAGGTGCCTGTTTTGACTCCCGTGCACTTTGACTCAAAGGTGTTAGTAATGGATAGAAGACCTCAGGCATTATAGTCCTGCACTTCAGCCTTTAGATGTTTGATCTTTTCTACTCTCATATTTATTTTAATCTGTGTCCTTTAGAATTGAACTTTCCAAGAAAAAAGTGAGAAAATATACAGCAGTGACAAATTGTTTCCTCCTTTGTGTATAATGTACTAATAGAAGAGCAATAGTGTGTTTTACAGGTAATGCATCTCTAGCAAAAAAACTTCCCTATAGGAATCTGTTAACTTTTGTCATGTTTGCTAGGAGCTGGGTGCACACCATTCTACTTATTCCTCATAGCAAGGTGTAGATTAGGAAAGAAAATATTTAAAAGTGGTGAAAATCCCTCTGCTTTTTGTTAGGCTGATGGAGTTAGGTTCTCATTTACACTAGTTTCCCCTATCTATAATTCATTGACCAAGATGAGTTACTTTACCCATATGTCAGTGTGAATTTATTCTCCTGTAGTTTCATTTGCTACTATTCCAAGGGGCTTCCGTTTGCTGACAAAACATTTCTGGATTTCAAGGTGTTGCTTTCCTGTATCTGCCAGAACTGGGGAGACAGGTTAAGCTGTGCTAAACACTGTTGCGTCAACTTATGGAAGACACTGTAGTCCAAGCCCCTTTGCTGCCATTTGAGGTAGGGCAGTCTGTACTGAATGGCTTTTTGGGGTATAGCTACACAGTTCTCTGTTGGAGTCTGAGTCATACTGACAAACATGTGCTCTTCTGCTGGAGTGGTGAATTGAACACCATAAATCATACCAGAACATGCACCCCTTAGAAAAGTGCACATGCACTGGGAGGGGAGGCAACTGATTTGCCCTGCTGCAAGGTGACATCTCTTCAGTGCCAAATCTCTGTTGGTTGCACCTGTCTTGAGAGCAGCTGACTGCCACAGCCTCCTTTTCTAAAAGGAAGAGGAAGAGTTGCTCCTTCATGGTTCCTGTCAGGTGCTGTGATAGCATGTCACCTCCTGGCTGACAATAATCTGGCCTTTGGAAGGCCCCAGGGGACAGGAATAGCAGTGTGCACAGTGAGGCTACCTCACCATGAGGTTTCTCCAGTGACTTCAAAGGGACAAGGATCACACGGTGGATATCTGTTTTGTTGTGTTGGGAAGATGAGTGTCTGTTTTTGTGGTTTTGCTTTTTTTCTCCCCTGCATTCTTAGGAATTGTTCCAGTGTAGTTAATGCTTTCCCTGTCTCCTTGACCTGCATGTATGAGCTAGCTTCACATGAGCTAGACCAGCTGCTTACCGCCTGGGGTAGGAATTCTGCTGTGCAGGGAGTTTAAATATTTTATTTCTTATGCATCAGGAAGAGTCCTCACAAGTGTTAGTCAGCTGGGCTTTTTTAGGTGACAGCTTTTACCTTAGGTGAATGGGTGTTTTAAAAATAGCCCTTGTTAGACTCTAATTGCTCTGCGGGAATCTTTAGACTTCTAGCATGCTTTTACTCCGATTTTGGGTTCAGTCTTTTTGGTTGCTGCCGTGTTCTTGTTCTGAGGCTTCACATTTCACATTTCTCCCATTGCAGAAACACAGATTCTGTCTTCTTGGAGTTGCTTCTTAAGACCACTGTTTCCCTCTGAGAGTTGTGGATTGTCTTACTCCTTAAACTTGAACGATATGGCACTTCAGATGCTGTGCTGACCTCTAGTGACAAAGGCAGGAGGAAAAGTATCTTTGCTGTTAAAACCTGTGAACGGCAGGCTTCCCCGGAGCTCTGCTTTTTTCTGCAGTTTTCAGCCCAAACAAATTACAAGGGCTTAATCTCTCCTACTGTATCTCCAGCTCTTTGTTATTTGCTTGTATTTCTGTCTGGTTGTTGAACAGCTGGTGCTGGATTCAGATCTTTTGCTGGTTGTGCAATGGGAGAATTCTGTTAACTTTTATTAATATTTATTAATTATAAAATTAATAAATTTTACAAGCTGCTGATACTTCATCCCATTTACGATCCTACAATAAAATGCTTTATATAAAGATAACTTAAAGCCCAAACCCCAGAGTTTAAGAAGTTTGGTTTGACTCTTTCTATTTGCCCTTTAATCAAAAATACATTTTAATTCATGTTTCATGTTGCCAACAGGAGTTGGAAGGGTTCAATGAGATAGTACTTGTTTTGAAACACAGAAAATACTTATAATTAGTAAATTTCTCTAGCATTGCTAGATCTCTTTCAAAAGGCTTTAAACACTTTATTCCTCACAGTTTTGAATTATTTCATTTTTTTAAATTTTGAAGTGTTAGAAAATTGCTGTGGTTCTTTATATATTGGGAGCACAGTTACTCCCTGTGTGAGTCACTGAAGTCAGTGGAGTAAGCACCAAAATTATGTGTGAAAATGTTAATATAGTGATATTAATGGATACTGTCAATTGCACTTGTACAGAAGAATGAAGAAATTACAGTGGAAATCAGAGAGAACTAAAACAGACATTAGAAGTATAAGGGAATCATAGTGAGAAAGCTGTTGGAGGGACCTTTTGTTTGGTCTGCCCTGGAGGCTGTTAGACAGTGTGCAAGGAGCTCTTGCTCAAGGTCCTTGCCCTTGAGCCCTGCATGCTGCTGAGTCTCTTGGAGCTGTTTTGAGGTAGGTGTTCAGACAGGGAAAATACCTATAGTGTGAGATTTTCCTAGACTATCTTCCTTGTGGTACACATTTGCAAATGTTTTGTTAGGTCTGGTATGTGGTAGATGTAATGTTTTTAGCAAACACTCAAACACAAACCAAGTTTTACTGGATGAAGTAAGGGCCAGCTTGGCTAAAAAATAGCTATTGTTGCCTTCTGGTGGAATAACCCAATACCAGAAGTGAACTTAATATATATGTCTGGATGCACTATGTATTATTTCATTCAATAGTGAAACCCTCAAAAGATTTCACTCCCTATTACCTGTTTTGTCTTATATTCAATGTACTGAAATGAACTAACAGTGCAATGAGTAATATAGTTAATGTAATTCCTTTTTTCTTTTCAGCTTAAGGGAATTTAAAAATAATAATTCTCTATTTTTCTTTAGTTTTTTGGGAAAAATGACATCTAAGCATGAGCAAATGTGAATGAAAATTCCGTGTTCGTTCAGCTCACTGTTGTGCAAATCAAAGGATTTCCCTTTCCTGTTTTATTTTTGAAACTTCCTTGTTCCGTGTTTGCTATTCAGCTCAGTTTGGTGATGCTGCAGGCCAAAGAATACATTCATTGCTAAAAGCATACTTGAAATTTCTTGCTTATGATTAAAGAAGGAAAATGAACATGTCACATCTCTCTGGGTCGTTTTGGGAAGACTACAAAGTTGACTTGGTGGTGGTGCCTTCTATTTCTGTGAGGAGAGAGACTGCTGTGATGGATGTGATAAGTTTACCTTGGCGGAAGATTTTTTCTAAGTACCGGATAGTAGCTATCAGTTTCACCACATGTCAAATCTGTATTTAGAGACTGAAAAGTGCATTGTGGAGTCCAGTGCCAACGAACAGGAAGGAATGCATGCATGGGATGGTGAGGCTTTGGGTCATGAGCAAATGACAGGGTGTGCTGGAGGCGAAAAGCAGGAGCAGGACTGCAGTGAGGACTGGCCCTGGAAAGGGCTATCGAATGGGACAGAAAGTGGGGAACGCCCTTGTGACCAGAGCTGAGCTGGATGGCTGCCTGCAGCAGGAAGGGGAGGTGTGATTCCGGAGAATGGTGCCTACTCACAAAGTGACAGGGACCGTGTAGATGACAGGAAAGTCGAATTCAGTTTCAGGTGGAAACAGCCTATATCCTGCTGGGGACTTTGGAACAAGTCCTACCCGCTCTTCTGGGCAGTTACCTCCTGGATGACAAGGGGCAGAAATTAAACTTTTAATGTGAAAGAAATAAAAAATCTGCTTTGCTGTACTCAAAACTTTTCTGCCAGAGACATTCCTCATTAAATACACATGGTGGGATTTTTCAAAAGAGCTTGGCACAGCCTTTGCTCTGCTCCCACTGGAATCTGTGGAGGTGCCACAGGTTTCGGTGGGAGGAGAGCTAAATCAATATGGAGTGCTTTGGAAAAATCCAGCCTGGAGTGGATCCTGGCAGCGTGAGTAGATAGGGATTGGAGGTGATGCTGAAATTGTCACGTAGAAATTTTCCATTCTGGCTAGCAGTATCCTCCCCATCCCCCTTGGTTCAGACTTAATGGAAATAAGTGTGTGGCAAAGCATGACTTGAGGGGAAGGGAAAGCCAGTGTAGAAAGAAATAAGAATATCCTAATTTCCTCCCTCCTTTGTGTCTTTTGTTAGGACAAAAACTTTACTGCAGAACTTCCCTTCCACCTGAGGTTGCCACTTAACTCTTCAAGAACATATTGGTTGATAGTAAGCAATAGTGCACATTGTGCATAATGCTGCTTCTGGATGGGATTCTCCTGAGCCAGGCTGAGCAGATTGGCATTCTGTTTTCTGCAAAGTGAAAGGAATGCTCCTGGCATGTGCTCAGGTGTGGGAGAAAAAGGGGAGAAGGGGTCATGTCCCCTTTGTCAGGCTCCCTGTCTCCCAAGTAAAGGGAACAGAGGCTGCTGTATAAAGTCACAACCTCCTCTTATGGAAGGATGTATCTTGTAAGGGACCTGTAGAGGCCCCTAGTGCAATCTTCTGCTTCGGGCAGGACAAACTTCAAAGTTCAGTGAGGTTGCTCAGTTGCCGAGGCACAGAGGTATTTTCCCAGCCCTACAACTTGAGAGGGAGAAGAGTAGAGCAATCACAGGCCCCAGACACAGCTGGGACAGGACATGCAGCCTGAAGACTTCCATTAGGAGTCTCTGAGTCAAAATATGTATCTGGTGATTCAGTGTTCTTGAAGGAAAGCTGACATCCCGCATTTCTTTAGTTTATATATCATTCTTTCCCCACCAGATAGTAAAATCATTTAATGCAGGTCGCCACAGGATAATCCTGTTTCTTTTTTGTACACGGGTGCTCAAATGGTAAAGGTCTGTGGGGGGGGTGGGGGTGGTATCGGGGTTCAAGATCTTTCACAGCTTGGTGTGTAAACACAGTCTGTGCCAGCTGTGGAGGTGGTGCCCCAGGAGGGTCCAATTTTTCTAGTGCTCCTGCTATGTGAGGTTATTCCTGCAGGTGAATGCAGTGACTGTAGCCCAGTCCTTGGCATTCTCCCAAAGAAAGAACGCTGTTGCTCTCACAAGCTGACATCGTCACTCATTGTGAAGCCTTCAGTATATGGCTGATTTTCCTCATTCACTTGCTCTTAGTTATTCTGCTTCTCTTTTGGACACATCACTTAGCTTTCCTAGGTAAATTTCAGATCTTCTGATAGAAAAAGCTATATAAATACCAAATAATGATCTCAGAAGTGAGGAGTAGCCTCTGTGACACCCAGCAGTTCACTTCTTTGCTTGAATTTTTCCTTAATAGCTCCCTTGGCCTGCTTGGTGTTAGCAGAGTCCCAAGCAAGTACAAACTACTCTTCAAAGTGGGTGGCATTATTAAAAGAACAATACTGTAGTCTCTTTTAGAGGCAGCAGTGGGGTTTTTAAGTTTGCTGTGCACTTTGAAGGAATGCACTGTGGTTCAGTTGCTGGCCAGACCAGGCCTGTGACATGGTCTAATGGGATCTGCCACCTTTCGTTGGTCCCACCTCAAGGGACAATGAAGAACCCAAACCTCAGATTCAAACCCCCATGAGGGTAAGGATCACTGGGAGCTAATAGGGCATGACAACCACTTTAGTGTCTTTAGTATTTTAGGACTTCTCTTAGTCAGGAATTTATTTGAGTATGTCAGTTGCCACTGACTAGCTGAATATTTGTCATGACTGCCAGTTTTGTCTCTCAGATTGAAATGGTCTGTCCAGCTGTGACTGTCTTTTCCCAAGGAATGTTAGTGCTCACTTTGAATAGTTTTAACATTGGCTAATTTTTCATTGAATAGCATCCCAGCATGAAAGTATCTATTCATATCAAATGTCTTTCTAGCTGAAATGTGTGTAACTAGTTCTGTAGTAACTTCATTCTCATTAATACAGCAACATTATAAGGGACCTAGCAGAATTCAGTTCTACCATGTCAGCACTTTTATTTTTTTGTAGCAAGGAAATGTCTGGCTGAAAAAGGACTAATTTTTTTTTTTTTAAAGGATCCATATGGATGTAAAAAGTATTGGTGCCATTTGGTATAAATTGTAATCAGTTCCAGACTCTGCTGCACTCAGAAACTTGAATCATGGAATTGTACGTGGTGGTTTCTGTATTTTTAGGGCTCTCACCTAAACCGCAGCTCTTGTAACAAGTAAATGGCTACATCCATGGTGTCCAATCCCTCGTCTTAATGATGTTAAGAAAATGTTTGTTTAACTATGAATCAAAATCGTATTCCTAAGCCCTGCAGCTTTTCAGGTGAAATGACAGAACCAGCCTTGCTACACTGGGGCAAAGTAGGTGGGCTCCAGAGGCTGAGGTCAGATCAATTGGATTTCACTTAATTCCTTCAGTCGTGGTTCCTTTGTTAAAGCATTTCTGGAGGCCTAGAGAGCCAGGCAATGATGTGGGATACTAAGCACTGGGATGTAAGTGGTGTTTAGGCTGTTTGGTCTGCTTTTGGCTCCCCGTGTGTGTTTTACAGCATATAGTAGAGGTAAGAAGAGGCAAAAGGGAAAGGCAGAAGCATGCACAAAGTATGTTGTTTGCTTATTTAGTGTCTGTAATAGAAGAGTGCAGCTGTGATCAGGACATGGCTATTGAACCAGAAGAATGTTTTCAAGCCTCAGTTAGGTCTTGGGTCAACTGCTGCCCTCTTGAATCAGGCAGGGGAGATGGACGGTGGCTGGACAAACCAAAACCTCTTTTGTGAATTGCTGGTAATAGAAACTGATAGGCCAGGAGGCCATTTAGGCTTAGGTTTGCTGCTTGGTTTGTTTTCTGTGGAACCAGAGCCAGTGTATGCCACCTCTGTGAACCTACTGGTAGCGTTTAACCCTGTGATTCATTTCAATCATGTGTGCAAGGCAAACGAGATGAAAAGGCCAGTACAATCAGGTCTGTGAATTTTGATGAACAGCTAGAGACAAGTGACCCAACTAACCCTCCCTGCTGAAAGCATGGACAACATTTGGTTTGGCAGAAATTGTGTCAATGCATGTGCGTCTGTCACCCACAGCTGCAGATGGGTGCTGCCTGTGCTTGTTGAGAGTAGCAGAGATACAAGGAGCTGGATACAGTCTGCTGAGGAGAGAGATATGAGGAAAGGTTATAGGAATTTAGGCTTCGTTTTAGTTGTGTTGCTTATGGAACAGCTTGGTTTTGGGTTGTTTTTTTTGTCTGAAATAACTCAAAGTAAGGCGGTCAGAGTGTATATTGCCTGAGAACGGCAAAGTCCCAGGCTATTCTGAACTTCCTGTTTTAAAAACATGTAATAAATCAGCAAGGAGCCAATCTTGTGGCTCAGAATTAGTTGTTCAGTACAGTGTTTGTCACCAAGCAAAGACTTCTAAGGGTGCTGACGTTTGAGTGTTATTTCCTCAGCTGTCATACTGGTGTACTCCCAGGAAGAGTGGAGACTCATGCTGCCATTTCAGCTCCCTAGCTGGGGAAGGACTGAAGGAATACTGGGATGTCGAAAATCTGAGGCTGTGGCGCTGATTGCAGCGGCAGCTTTGGGGCCTAAGCTGTCTTTCAGAGGTGAACACAGCCAGTTTCTGAAGCAGGAGGAGGCCGTCTAGAGGTGTGAATGGAGGGAGCACTATCTTGCCTATGAATTTTCAGATAGCTGAAAGCAGACCAGAGCTCATCTTCAATCGAGTGAAAGGTTGTAACCATGACTTTGCTTTTTATTAAAATCATAGGGTTAAACTTCAGGACAATGAAGAGCTCTTTGGTTACAGAATTCCCTGGTAAGACCAGACCTTCCTTTCTTCCTCCTAACCATAGCAGGTAAGCAAGAATTAGTATTATATTTTTTAATTATAGACCACCTGTAGTGTTTGTAGTCTACCTCTTTTGACTGAGAAGTGTGACTGGCTCTCCACCCCTCAAGTCAAGGGAGTTGGGCACATTTACCAAGAGTCTCTTCCTTAAAGATCGCTCCCTCTACAGTTTTATTCAGAATTTTTTCTTGCATTTTAACATAACATCAGATCTTAAAAGTCTTCACTAGTCATAGTGTCAAATTCCAGTAGATAGGGAGGAGGTGCCCCAGGAAGGACAGATGCTTCTACACCTGAATAGGCACGTAGGCCTTAATGAGATCTACTGAGTCCGCAGTACTGAAAAGAACACAACTTACAATATTTTTGGTTCAGTGGCAGACCTAAATATTGGAAAATAAATTTGATTCAGAACCAAAATAAGTATTTCTTTTTTTGGTGGAATGAGAAATAAAAATCTAATTTTCAGACAATCGGACCAAATTTAACCCACTTTATAAAGTCTCATGTTATCCTTTTCCTCTTAATGCAGGGCAGGTCTAAAAGACACAGCAAAAATGTTTCATTTGGAAAATATCAAAAGGACCTGTTTCGGGATTTCCAAAGCAAACTCTTTCACTCTGGAGAAGGTCAAAGTGAAATATCTGTCAGTCTCCTAATCTCTTTCTCTCCTTCCACTGAAAAATAGAGTTGATGGGAAGGTACAGTTCATCAAGAAAAGGAAATTCTCCCCCTCCTCTTCAATGTTTTCTGAAAACCAGGCCATCACACTGAAGAGCCTTATTTGCAGATTTATTGGGAAACATGCCTAAACCAGGAAAGAAGAAAAATTCCATGGGAATCAGCTTCCAAGTCAAACAGTTTCTGTAGGTCTGTGTTTGAAATCTTCCCTCTGGAAGCCTAACTTCAGCCATCAGCTAATTCAGATTCTGGTCTTATTAAAACAGACGGAGAAGGAAAAAACAGCCAGACAACTCCCTATAACTATTGTAATGTAAATGAATTCTATTACTGCAGACACCTGAGGGGTTGATTCTTGTAACGTAAACACCAGTACAAGAACAAAAATGCCTACAATTAGTAAATAGCTTTTTTCTAAAAAAAAGGTGATTTTATTGAGTTTTAATATACAGCTTTAATATGTTAGGGTAATCATACAAGATCTCTCTTGTGTTCAATTTACACATTACAATACAGACGTGAGCTAAAATCTTTTGTTTTAATGTACAAAAGGAATCCAATGTTGTCCACTAGCAGCTTTGAACTTGGCAAGAAAGGTTCTAAAGACTTTAAGTGCAGTAACAACCATATAGAATACAAAATGAATATAAGGACTTTTCGCCAAGGTATATAAACATTTGAAAACAAATGGTGCCTGCTCCACAGGGCAGACAACTAGCAAATTAAAAAAAGTCACTGACCAATGTTCCAGAGAAGGAGGAGCATTACCCTGTGCAACAGTTCTTATAAAATGGTCTAAGAATATCTGTATCATAGAATTTGTACTGATCAGAAAAAAGGTCTGAAAAGAAACAGTAGGCAAGGAACTGAACAATCAAAAATGACATAGTAATATAAAATATTTCCATCACTATTTAAATGCCAAATTAATCAAGCAATAGTAAAAAAAAAACAAACCAAAAAACCAAAGCTCTTCTGTTTAAAATAACAGCACTGTTTTTGCTTATTTTTAAAGACTTTTTTTTTCTTATGAACACACTATATAGTTGATTGTTTCTTTCATACAGAGTAATGTGTCCATTTGGTCTGTCACTTCAGTGAAGCTGATATGCAATCAGCCCATCATGTCTCACCTTTTGACACATTTTAATGCTTTTCTCCCCTTACGTTCACTACTCCGGTGCCTTCTCAAGTTAAATACTTTTCTTCCTTTTCTTTATACAGTGCAGAGTATATGGGCTTAGGATATGGAGATTTTCCTCTACTCCAGTTCACTGTCTAGTTGTGAGTTCAGTGGTGTGCAGTAGTTTGGCTTGTCTGAAGGTACGTACCCTGGGAGACACAAACACTTGTACGAACCTTCTGTGTTAATGCATTTGGCATTCTTGCAGAGAGACATCCTGTTGTTCAGCTCGTTGCACTCATTCACATCTGCAAAAAGGGGACATCAAAACACATGCAATGAAGTCTGCTGTGTAGGTAGAACTCGTTTATTTCCAGCATTGTCAGGAGTAGAATACGCTGTATGAATACATTGAGAACTATATTTTCAATACAGATCAGGTGGAATTAGGCTGGGTCAAAAGCTGTAACAGATGAGTATTTTACTGGGAAGAAGTGGATATTATCGTAGGAAATCAATAGTGTATTAAATGGCCTTAAACTGTTAGATCGGCAACTTCAAACTCAGACTAAGCTGCAAAACAAAAATGTAATAACCACTGACAGGTTTTTATGTAATGAATGAAAAGCAGCTTACAAGAAAGAACCTCCAAAGAAGTTGTTAGTATAGTAAAATATTGTTAATTGTTGTTAGTATAATACAGATATTATGCTAAGAGCCTCCAAGTTCTTAGTATAATATCTGTATATTAAAAAATTAAATGCTTAAATGTTGGTGTTCTCAACTGAATACTTGTGAACAGCAAACTACCTGCACTCAATATTGTGCAGCATTGGCCTGAAATACACAGGAGCTACATCTTTTCTCACTAAGGAGGCCAGCTTGCCGTAAAGTCCTACAGATTACAGAAGTCATGAAGGCAGCTTATCATGATACAGCTGAGAGACCTCAGCTGTGGGTTAAGAAGAAAGCATCATGCTAAGCAAGGTCAATAGAGACCTTAAACTGAGATACCCCTAGGCTTCTACACTGAGGGGTGTTTTGTGTCATCTTTTCACTGATACTTGCCATTCCCACGTTTTTTTGATTTAATTGAAGACATAGTCATTAGAGGTCCCAGTTAGTAGTTGTGCAGATTTACTAGTTTGAGAGTGAGAGGAATAGTCTGGTCTGTTGACTGTTGAAATCAGCGAGACAGGGGCCAAACCCCAAGTGGTTATCTGCATATTTAGGTGATTCAACCACTCTAAAAATCTGGTCCTAAAATTACTCTTCTACTCTGGATCCAGTTCCATCCTCTTAGCTCACTAAAGCCTTTGAAAAACATTTGTCCTGTATATTAATGTTAAATTACTGACAGAAGTTTAAGCTTCGCTACACAAATGTGTGTCTGCTCATTTCTAGGCTCTTAACTGTAATGAGGAACACCAAGGTAGTTATTTTTGTAACAATGTTTACTGGTGTTTGCAGTAAATCAAACAAAGTTAGTATCTTTGATACAATTAAGGTGGTAATTTCTAACCAGTTCCAGTGCCTCCTTAGGCCAAGTGACTGAGTCAACTGACAGACTAACAGAAGAAGGTAAAGTAGTATGCTTTCCTCACCAACACAAGTCATTTTGGCCATGTCCAGGTGATAACCATCAAAGCAGTCACAGGTGTAGCCTTCTTGGACTCTTACACATCGGCCATTTTCACATCCATTCAGAATACCACATTCCTCTGCTTGTAACTCCTCAAAGCTGTTCAGAAAACCTGGGTGGAGAAAGAATTGCAAACAAGTCAGTTACAGAGTTGTTGAATCAGTATACCCAAATGTATAGCGAGAGTCTGAAATTCTCTCAGAAGTTCACTGGAATGTGACTTGACTTTGCAGAAAATAGGTCAGCTTTAGCAGATCTGCACCATCTGGAGTTTTAAATGCACTAGAAATGTGCTGTGATGTATTTCAAGATGAAAACTGAATAACTTTGTGAACTCTTCAGTTTTTAATTTGTGTTAAAAGTCTGTGGTTTTTTTTGGTAAAGGAAACCGCATAATTTGATAGTATATTTTTTAAAGGATAAATCGTTGTTTTCTAAATCACACCTTTTATTTGAATTGTTACATACATCAACCTTTATGGAAAAAAAGGTAAGAAGTGGTAGTACAGTTTGAGATAAAAGTTCCTTAAAACAGTACTCTAGGAAAATAAGGTGTGTGTAGGGGCGAAGAGATGCATTCTAACTTATCTAGAAGAAAACATTAAAAAAAATAAAAATAAATCTCAACTGTCTTAAGGAAAGTAAGAAGAAATCAGAGACTGCTTTCCTGTTGTGGTTTTGGTTAACAACCCTTTGGCTGGTACTCCAGCAACTGGTGCCAGTACAAATACCTATAATATACCAATTGCTTCTTGTCATAATTCTAGATGGTGAGTAGTCAAAGCTAGAGAGTTCTCTTTTGTATTCAGTGGTTTGTACAATGCCTTTTGTGCTCCCTGTCTTAGGGCTTTTTTTGACAGTTACACTTTTTTATGTGTAAGGAAGGATTTATACTTAAAAATTATTTGGCATTTTTACACATTCAGAGATTCTCTCTAGGACTGAATTGCTCCTGTTAGTCCTGTACAAGTTTTTTCACTAGCTTTCTATTTGTGCAGCAGTGATGTAACAGGACTGCAGATGGCAGCCCATCACGTCAAAAAGACTTTTGAGGAAAAAGTTGAGAACATCTCAGAGTTGTAGGTTTACCAGCATAATGAATATATAATGGAGCGGAATACAGTAGGACACATGTCCCCATCTGCCCCATAACATATAATTAATATAGTGACTTCACAAAGAAACCATTGGTTTATCTAAAACCTGTTCACTGATGTATATTGTTGCAACAGTTGTGATGTGTAGATTTGCAAAGCTACCTAGGAATACATATTTCTCCCTTTCCTTGTGCTTGTTCTCCTGTCTTTTTATATTTACTCCATCCTGTCTTGGTTCTTGAGGCCCTCTTTTCTCTTGTCCTGCTTTGCCTTTCCTACTCTGCCCGTTCTGCATCACCCTCCATTTAGCTTGTGTACTGTCATTTCCATGCCCCCTCTCTTTGACTACATACATTGTTTCCATCCTGGATTTTCTCTAACATGAGGGATTCTTAGTAGTGATCATGGTGGTCAGTCATACACTGAGTAAATTCTGGAGACACTGAACACATAATGTGACATAGGTACTTGCTGACATATGCCACATCTCAAGAACGTATACAATACATAGGATGTCTACAAGTGGACGTTAAGTGGGAAACATTACAATCTTTTCCATGAACCTAGTAAATCACATCTCAGTGCAACAGTACGGAGGATATTGAGCAGACTGTCATGATGGTTACAATGTAGTAAGAAACTTGACCAATTTTCATTATGTTCTCAAGTCCTCTAACAGAACTTGCAGAGGGCTCGTGAGGGTCCTTTAAAGTGAAGCTCTTTGCTCATTTAGAAAACAAATAGTGTCAAGAAAGGGAGATGCGCCCCCCAAATACATGGATATTTTTGTAATAAATAAAAGGCATGATTTGACATATAGAATATATGTACATGTATATGCATATACATATGTACACACATATATACATCTTTTTCTCTCTCTCTCATAAATAGAGTATGTTGTAATTTTAACTAGCTAAACCCAAAGTTCACAAAATATCCTACCTCAAAAGAGCTGGATGGGACCTGGGTTGTAATTCTAAGATGCATAGTTGGTTCTGTGGAAGTTGATTACACACAGGTGACAAATACTACATTGAAGTACATGGCCTTGCCATGGGATGGAAGGTATTGTTGTATTCCTCATACAGGTCGCAGCAGGATTGTGACTTTGAAGGCTTTGATGCCCTAAACATGTGGCAACTGTATCTATCAGGGAATATGCCTCTGATCAGGTCGGAGCCATGCAGCTGTGTGTTTAGGGTTTCTTATGCACTTGCTTGCCCTTGTATCCAATTCAGTGATAGGATGGCAGGAAGAGACATGAGTTCTTAAGCTTCTGTCCCTAAGACTGTGGCCTCAGCTGTGGATTCAAAACTGTCCAGAATTTTATTGCATTTATTCACCACTGCTTATAACTTGCGAAGTGCTTCTTTCCCACTCATTATTCTATCTATCCTATTGGTTACCCAGTCATCTTTCTGGGCTTTTCATTGTGTTTGGTAGTTATCATCTGTGTGACATTTCAATTAGACATCAACACTCAGTACTGTTTAATTAAAATCATCTGGATATAAAGAAATAAGACATTTTACAATTCCGTGTAGAGCTAGAAGGTCATTTAGATGCTAAGTAGAAATGAACTCATTAACCTGATTTGTGTCGTTCAATATGTGCAAGAAATGCATATCACCCTTCTAATAGTGTGCTGTAATCCTCCTGCCCTGTTTTAATCTATTACCATTACTTTAAAAATTACTTCTTGTACAGGAGAAGCACTTTGGGAAAGAGCATAGTGGCAACTGGTAGGCCATGTGTATAAAGTACAGAGAGTTACCAGTTCCTTCTGATACCTTCACTTTTCTTCTCAAACACTGTGACGAGATGTGCTGGACTTGCACAGGGTGGCTGATTTTGAGGAAGATGCTGAGAACTGTAAGCGTTCCTCTCCCACAAGCCTTAACAGGGAGCTGGGCCAGACCCATAAAGAACCCTGATATTCCTGAAGCGCATCTGAGATTTATACGATCCCTCGCACCCTGCTTGGCAGGCCATTCCACTAGCCTGAGGCTACATGCATGCATACTCCCTGATCATACTGTGCTGTACATTTTCTCTGTTGAGCAAGAACGACTTGCATACTCTCCATTTCCCCCATATAAATTCTGCTGGAAAATCATGGAAAGCTGGCGTGAAAGGATTTTTTTTTCTTATAAACTAAAGGCACTCTGAAGAAGTCTGTCCCATGCTCCAAAGGAAAATTAATTTGTGAGAGGGAAAACTGGCAATTCGTTTGACCTTTAGCTGTAAATCTGTTAGTAAATACAAATTTAGTAGACTTGGCACAAACTATTTCACTATATTAAAAATTAATATTGTACTCTGAGCCCAACCGGACTCTTATACAACACTGGCTCTTGAACCAGAACACCTGACTGAAAGCTAGTGTCATAGGAATAACTAAAACATAAATAGGCCACATTACTCAGAAGCAAACATAAGAATGAAGCCAGCTACAGGGAAATCATCCAAGTTACAACCCTCATTTCAAGTATTTTATATAACAGAGAAACTTGCTTACGGTCTTCAACAAAGTATGGGTTAGTTTCTGGAGTGTAGTGCTCCTCGAAGTCAACCAAAGCATCTTGTCCATATGGCCGTCGAGATCCTGGAACAGGAATGTTGCACAGCTGGGCATAATCCTCTGAGGGGGGAAAGAAAATAGGATATACAACTAATCACACTTGTAACATAGGCTGCATTACATTAGTCCCAGTGAGCTGTGGTTCATATTAGCTGGAAATAAACTTATCTTCCTAGAAACATCATAAATCTGCAATTTTCACAAAGCATTCTCTCTTCAAGAAGAATGTCATTAAAATGTTAATGAGCCAAACACAGACTATTAAGTCATAATAGGGATAACACCAGGGATAGATTTGAGTCAATAACTGTACAAAAAGTTATGGGTCAGGTTCTTCTGGCCTGCACGGGAAGCAAGAGCAGAGGGATGCTGCGTATCCTGCTGCCAATGCACCCTCCACCAGGACTAGCTATGGTTACGCTCCTCATTCTGCTGGAGCAAAGGCTACCCCAGGCCACTGTGGCTGCTAGCAGAACCCACCCCAAAGGAAGCAAACTGGAGCAGTTGTGGCCATATTTCTGGCACCATCAGCCAACCTGCAGAAACCATAGAATGAAAAATCCTTCTTAAATTAGCACACACTCATCTGCAAACTGTATCTTCAAGCCAGAGAGTTAAGTATGGGTCCTGTTCAAAGTCCCCTTGGCTGCGAACCTCAAAGGGCAAGGGGAAATGCACAGGAGAAATAGTCACACTCTTATTTTTTGCCTCTCTCCAATACCTAGACTACACAAATTGAAGCAGACCAAAGCAGCTCTTCCTTTTAGGTGTCAAAGTCCACATCTGAAATGCTGATGCAAAGTTTGATTTTTTATTCCATTTATTGTATCACCTCTGTTTCCATTACCATTTACTAAAATATATACAAGACAATTTATTTGAAAATAGAAATGTTGTTAAAATACAGCAATCCAGGTGCTCCTTTACTATTGCTACAAACTATTTAGCATCTGTTTCTGTGAAGATTGCCTGGTGTTCTGAGAACCAGGCAGAGTAAGGACGGGAAAGAAAACCACCAAAAGCGAGAGAGGAAAAAAAGCCCTAAGCAGATACAAAGTCCAAGAATTGCAGATGGTTACAGAGCCAGAAACCTCATGCTGTGTAGAACTGTCCCAGACAGCAAATAGTTGGATAAATCCAGACTGCTTCTAGACAGTGCAGAGCACAGCCCCACTTCCTTGCCCAGCATTGTCATTTTATTTTCACAGGTAGCATCTCCTCCACCTGGAATGGTTTTATTTGGTACTGAAAACAAGTGTTCAAAAAGTTTGAATTCTGTAGTCAGCAACTTGGCTCTTTGAGAGTATAAGACTGTACAGTACACTACATGCAAAGCTTATCTGTGCACATCGCAGAACTGTCACAGGTGCCGGTGCCGGTCCGAGTCTGCAGAATGAACTCCCCAGAGAACTTACAAATCATTGTAAATCTCACCACTTTCTGCTTCACGTGCAAGGTGATTTCCCCCAATGTGCATCCTCCAGAATGTATTATATACAGTAATAATTATATTTAAACAATCCTCTCCTCTCCCAGATGAAAATGTACGCTGCCCAACAGAGACATCCCATGGCACATGAAACAAAGCCAGCGTGAGAAAATAAATGGCATATAGCAAATGTGACTTATATCCTGTAATGCACAGCTTCCCACTGAGTTACCAGGATAATGAGCATAGTTTTAAGAGCTGTCATAGGCCCAGAAACCCCCAGTTCTTCCTTCCCCACATCTAACCCCAAATAACAACTATGTTTGGGGACAGCCAGGTTATCATCTCAGACTGACTCCTTCATAATTTTGTGTTGAGCCACTCATTATGCACAAAGGCTGTGATACGCACACAGAGGAAAGCTGTGCAGAAGTGTAAAAGCATTCTCACAGATGCGCACAAATGTTCTCGGCAAAGGAAATCCGTGCTCTACCACAAAATACTAATTCATCTGGGCTGTGTGGAAGAAACCATCACAGAAAAACAAGTCAGCGAATAGCAAGGAGACAAGGCAAGTGAGTCTGAGGGATCACTGCTTCTTCCGCATGGTCATAATCTGATGGAAGGGATTGGACAGAACCTTGACATTGGCTTCTCAGATTACTTGGTGCTAATTTTGCACTTAGTGATACCAGTAGTAGAAACAATGATTTTCTTCTGAAGGAAGCAGTCAGAACATTTGGAAATCCATGGAGCCAGAGCTCTCATGTACATGAGAGCTGGGTAGTTTGAAGATTGTGCAAGACTATTTTATATTGCACATTTGCCAATGCAAAGTTGTTTATTATCTAAGGAAGACTAAAGAAATGTTGACAATAGAAACTTGTTTCCTGCCACAGTGGTCCTTTGCCAATCCAGTTCTGGATGTTTGCATTTTTAGGTCTCATTATAAGTAAATTAGTGGCTACAAAACGATGAAGAGGGCATTTTAGGGCATAATGTAAACTTGGTATTTGTTACAAGGAGTTGTAACTACATCGAGGTTATCTACAAGACTATACATGTAACTGTAACAGTCTATTAACCTCCTGAAGTCTGTTATGCTTACTTAACCATTTGTTAATACACTCTAATCTTTCAATACCGTGTACCTTATTTGTATATAGAGCTTTAATACAAAAGCTGACAGAGCATTTAAATAGTCTTAAGTCACTTTAGAATGTATACACTTATCCTCCTTATATATAATTTATATCTTTGTTTTGATACATGCTGGAATTACTTATTATTACTATGGTCCTCCACAACATCCTTCTCTCTAAGCTGGAGAGATAGGATTTGATAGGTGGACTGTTCAGTGGATAAGGAACTGGCTGGATGGTTGCATCCAGAGGGTAGTGGTCAATGGCTCGATGTCCAGATGGAGAGGGGTGACAAGTGGTGTCCCTCAGGGATCCATACTGGGACCAGTGCTGTTTAATATCTTCATCAATGATTTAGACAGTGGGATCAAGTGCACCCTCAGCAAGTTTGCAGATGACACCAAGCTGAGTGGTGCCGTTGACATGCCAGAGGGATGAGATGTCATCCAGAGGGACCTGGATGAGCTAGAGAGGTGGGCCCATGCAAACCTCATGAAGGTCAACAAGGCCAAGTGCAAGGTCCTGCACTTTGGTCAGGACAATCCTCGTTATCAATACAGGCTGGGGGATGACGTGATAGAGAGTAGCCCTGCGGAAAAGGACTTGGGGATACTCGTGGATGAAAAGCTGGACATGAGCCAACAATGTGCACCTGCAGCCCAGAAGGCCAACCGCATCCTGGGTTGCATCAAAAGAAGTGTGGCCAGCAGATCAAGAGAGGTGATTCTCCCCCTCTACTCTGCTCTCATGAGATTCCACCCGGAGTACTGTGTCCATCTCTGGAGCCCTCAGCACAAGGACATGGACCTGTTGGAGCGGGTCCAGAGGAAGGCAACCAAGATGATCAGAGGGATGGAGCACCTCTGCTATGAAGACAGGCTGAGAGAGTTGGGGTTGTTCAGCCTGGAGAAGAGGAAGCTCCGGGGAGACCTTATAGCGTACCTGAAGGGGGCCTACAAGAAAGCTGGGGAGGGGCTGTTTGCAAGGGCACGTAGCGATAGGACGAGGGGCAATGGTTTTAAACTAGAGCAGGGTAGGTTTAGATTAGACATTAGGAAGAAGTTCTTTACAATGAGGGTGGTGAGGCACTGGAACAGGTTGCCCAGAGAGGTGGTGGAGGCCCCATCCCTAGAGACATTCAAGGTCAGGCTGGATGAGGCTCTGAGCAACCTGATCTAGTTAAAGATGTCCCTGCTTACTGCCGGGGGGTTGGACTAGGTGACCTTCAAAGGTCCCTTCCAACCCAACACGTTCTATGATTCTATGATAATACTCTCTTAACACTGTATGTTCTACTTAGTGGACTCTTGTAACGTGTTGAGTCAGTTACTAGGTGCTCAGGAGATAAACACAAGGAGAGCAACAGCAACCCACCTAAGAAACCAACAGTAGAAATTCAAGACCAATAACAATGGCAAGTTATCTATGCCACCTTGCTGAGCTTGTCTTTTGTTTTTGAGGGAAGAAAAGCGTGGGCAGAGAGGAGAGTACAAAGAGTGAAAGGTATCCAGGGGGCCGCATCCTGGAAAGATCGCAAGAACCAGCGTTTTGAAATAAGGTAAACTAGAGATTTGGATGCCTGAGAAAAATGAAACCATCAGAGTCCCCCTCTGGAGGACAGAAAAAGTTAGGCAAGACAGATGTGTATGTACGATTTCGGTTGTTTTAAACTTTTCCCCTTGCTGTGCCGTGTTCCTACAGTTCAAATTAAAAATAGTGTATTTCGGGTCACTGTGCTGTATGCTGGTCACAATTTTCCAAGGAAGGGAACTAAATGAACAGAGCACTGTAAGATTTGCGGGTAAAAGCATGACTGGTGCACAAAAAGTTGCAGCAAGTATACAAATGAGAGAACAGCATGATATTGCCCTAGGGAGGTGACAGTAGGAGACTTAGTTCAAGAAAGCAGGAAGGGGGCAGAGAGCAAGGGAAAACCTGTAACTACCCCTGAATGGCAAAAGCATTTTAGTTGTCACAGAAATTAATACTCACTTTCAAAATAATCTTTCATGTAAAGTTAAAAAAAAAAAAGAAAATTAATTTTCTGTAATTCACAATTAATGTTAAAACCTTTTTCTATTTGGATTCACTTTCTCTGCTCGCTCATCTCCTGGCTGTGATCAAGGACAATACAACTGCAGTTCAAGAGGAAAACAAGACTTGTGTTTTTAATATAATTTAGTCTACATTGCTCTCCATGTGTTTCTAAGTTTTTCTCTTCGTTTCAACTTGCAAATGAAGCACTGAGACAGCTTGTTGTATAACTTAGGATAGCTATTATAAAAGGAAGCTGATGTATGCTTCCAAAAATGTAAAGGACGTTTTTTAAGTCAGATGTGTGCGTATAAAACCAGCGCGTTAGGGGATTACAGCTAGACGCACATGCATACTGACTGGCACAGATGTTAGCCGTAATTGGTGATGAAAGCTAGGCTGACAGAGACAACGCAGCATAAATTGGATGGACTGACTGGCTTTTAGGTGCTTGTTAGCACAAGTGCAGCTGTGCAAATGTGCATCTAATTTGCATATACAGTTGTAACTACGCAAGCCTGTGTGGGCCATATTTGTATTCTCTAGTCAGAAAAAATACTCAATATTTCATGTATTTAAAGCAAAATATTACATATTAAAAAAAGCTTTTCCTAACATAACCATGAAACAACTGCACCACAGCCAATCCTTACTCCTGCCCATGAAGCAAGCTATATTTCTGATTCCAGCTCCTCAGAATTGTCACCATCACACACACAAAAAAGCAGCCAAAGCTATCAACACCAGGGCAGTTCCTTCAAATTATTTAAGAATGCAACAGTTTCACCATGGAAGAAATCACTGGAGAGAAGGACAAAGCCAAGAAAGCATTTATTACATGTAATATATGTGCCTTCCCAACCAGAGGTTCTGGACATCAGTCTGAATTGGTTAAACTTACGCTCTCTCAGGAGATTGCATCATCTGTGAACCAAAGCTGAAGATATGTCTGCTCCACATCTAGACTGCACTATTTGGCAATTTAGATCATTTGACATCCTCCGTGAACAGATGCCGAGGTTTGTGGGCAGACAGCATTCACATATATTCTACAACTCTTGGTGCTAAAGAAAAAGGGAACGGTACCAGTCTTAAAGGATTTTTTTCATTGAGTTAAGAAGGATATTCATATCCTCATGTGGAGATAACTCTAAATGAAATCACTGAGGAAAATCTCATAGTGGATGTAAAACTCTTGTTAAAAGTGAAGTAATTACTCAACCTGATTATTTCAAAACCTCTTGGTAGTCACCTTTTTTTTCTCAACAAAAGCTGCTCAAATTTTCTAAAATGATCTTCTCTTTCCTACTGCTTGAAGTAGATTGTTAGAAGTTGTAGTAAGAGGCAGGTTGTTTCTGCCAACCTTGCAAATGGCTTTCTGACTCCCATGTACACTTGGAATGTGAGGTTCCACGAGGAAAACCCTTCCAAGGCTATTCTGCATGTCTCTCAAACTTCAGAAAAAGCACTGAAAGTCTTCATCAACAGAAATGAAAGCAGCCAAAAATCTGCAGAACTGAGCATAAGACTTTGAATATTCAAGGCCAAATCACTCTAATATTTGAGCTCAAAAGATAATCCATTTGTCCAGAGTCCTTACCAGAAAGGAAGGAGGCACAATGCCATCCTAAATGGGAAGATGAACAATGATCTCCAGAAATTAATCCAGTGCCTCCCTGCTGATCTTTAACATCTCAAAAAAGAACAGATGGAAACTCATCCTTTACACACATCGGTTTTCCCTGTATTTCCAGATCTTCATGAGTGACATTAGCCAGAACTTAAAGGGAACACCATGTTCTCATAATATGGAAGCTCAACCCAGAAATAACTCATAATGTTTACAAAGGATACACAGAGTTCCTTGCAAGAAAAATGCAATTCAAACAATCTGTCCTGCCAGAAGGGGTAGAATTCAACAACTACATGTAGGCATCTCCAAGGGTCTGCACCCGAATTAGTCACCCGGTGTCCTTTTATAGTTCATGGAAAGACATAACCACTTCTAAGACACCATCTCATCCTAAAGTAGATGTCTAGAACAAGTCAGAAAAATCTTAATGCTCAGGGCGCCTATTTCTCTTTCCTGATGGAAGGTGAAACTGGTAGGACCAGCACAGATGTGGGTTTCTGTGTAAAAAACCATGTGAAATTGGCCAAGAGAAATCTTACATGATACAACACCCCAGATGACTCATGTTTCCCACTACCCTCAGTGTCCTCCTAGTCTGGGCTTTGGAAATGCTAAGGTGAAGATAAAGGGAAACTTCAAGGACAACAATCTTCAGCAGTTCTTTATGTGACTCGTAGTCCCAACAGAACATCTGTAACATCTACTGACTTCTTAACATAAAGTGTTTCCACAAAAATCCACAAACTACTAGAATTTAAAACTTGCAGTAGAAGAGTACAAGGTATGTATAAGGTTCCACAAATAAGCAGGCTGATAAACTGAATGCTGATGCTCTTTACAGTTGCCTAAGAATGTGTTCATGACATTATCTTAGTAGTCAGACTAACAACAAGTTCTTAGTTATAGATTTAGTAATGTACCCCTATCCTCAATATTAAAACATCTGTTAAAACTTCAGAGACCCGGTCCTAACTTACTCCCTTTCCCCCACATTAAAACTTCTCCAGGCAGCTACCTACAGGAGCAGAAAGCACCCTCCTTAACTGATTGGCACATCTTTAGTCAAGGACACCTAATTCCACCTTCCTAGCATCCTAAGGTATTAGTTAAGCAAAGGTGATAACAAACTCCAAGACAGGTTTCTGAAGATCACTTTACAAACACAAAAATAGGCAGTCTCCCTAAATTAAACACTGACCCCACCACACCACCTCACTCAACATTTTCTAGCTGCTTCTTCTATCTCCTCCCTTCAAATGTCCTGTACCCTGTAACAATACACCTTGTCTAAAATCCACTTCAGTCCCATAAGGGTCTCACAGGAGCTTCTGGAGGCTCAGCAGGTCTAGAACGCAGGTATTACATGTTCAGGTTAACATGAGATGTGTATGGCCTTATTTTAGGTTTTAGATTTTTTCAGTCTTGGCCAGTTGCTCTGTTTTCTGGCATGGATGCATTGACCCAGCTGCTAAACCCATCGCTGCCTGTCCTGCTGCCAGTTACTAGAGGATGGACTCCGGATGGAGACAGTTGGGTCTCACGGCACTAACAGTAAATTGGCCAAGGAAGCAGAACTTCTGAAGGCAGGTCGTCTGACAGGTTTTTTTGAGTGGGTGCAATGAAGAAAGGATGTTTTGGTTTTGTTATCTAAAATAAAAGTATCCAATTTTCTAATTTTCCTCAATTGGTCAATTATTGCAGCCTGCAAATAACACAGAGGTTTCTCAAGGATAATTACTAAAAGTTCTACGGGCAAGTACAGCCTAACACCACAATGAGCCCAGAGAGAACACATTTCAGTAGTTAACATTTTGGTATTGGATACAACCTGTGAAAGCCTTTAACTGTACTAGAATATCACAAGATCATAATGTTAGAACCAATCTAATTGAAAACAATCTGTCTTTGCTTCCTTCATTTAATGATAAGAAGGCCTGCCCCACAAAACTGTTTGTACAAGTAAGATGTACTCAATCACACCACTACAGTTCATGTTTGAACTATTTTGATCAGGATTTTGAACTTGTATTTTGAGTTTGTTCCTTGATGTTGTCATCAAAATACTTATCAGTCTTACTGTTGTTAAGATGTTGCTGTTCAGTTGCAGTACTTCAACAGGTGCTACTTACTTTTGTCTCAGGCTCTGATGTTTAGTGTCATTTTCAGTGGGGTTTGATCAAGCACCCACTGGTAGATTTTAGAAATCTTAGCAACTATGTAAATTCTGTTTTCATGCTGATGAAAGGCTGGATTTCCTTTTTCATTTATATGGATCAAATTTTTACAAAAGTTCTCTGTCTTCCTGCTGGTTTTATGCTGGATGCTATTTAAACAGGACATTTAAATCATGTCACGAAAAATGGAAGTGCTTTCAAGAAAAGCTGGGACGCAAAGGTTAGAGGTTATTTTTATTAAAGCATGAATTTGCTTTAGAAGGAACTTGCAAATGTATCACTTATGGTGGTAGACCTGTCTTTCCTTCTTTCTAAGTGTAGCATCTAGATCCTCAAAGACAAGGGGAGTATACACAAGGTAAAAGGAAACCACAGATCAGTGAGTGAATGATCTGCTCTATGATCCAACCCATTTCGTGGTGAAAGCCTTCTGGTGATAACACTTTTCACACCCCCAGGTCTTCTTTAACATGTGTTACAAATCTTCAGAATGCCCCTAACTTGGGAAATAAGCAAACACCTTCAGTAGTAAATCTGGCCAACACAATACACAAGTATTTAAAAATGGAGAAATTCCAGGTTCCCCAGCCAGGACTTGAACCTGTGACCTCCTGGCCCAGAGGCGTGAAAGGACTTTCTTGAGCCAATGATACCACTTTAAATGTTACAAACTGAAGACATGTCAAATGAATCATTTATTCAGTTCAGTCAGCTTTACATTTTTCTTGGTAAATGTTCCTGAAAACAGAGAAAGGCTTCCAGGTTTCTCTGTGCAAGGACACATGAGCACATACCACCTCCACTAAGAAATGTAAGCTTGTATGTTTGTTCTGACATAATAAAGATTCAATATGCTTTTTTTTAACCATCCGTGTTCCAATTTATAATGATAATTTAAAGTCTTTGGGATCAGAGTATGTCTTGTAGTTTCAGTTAAAGCAGGTACTTTTCAATGCATATTTAAACACATAAAAATTACCTTATGTCTGGAGGAAAAAAGATGTTATGATCCAACATAATGCTCTTCAGCTTTGACTGAGGGTCATCCAAGTGACATTTAGCATCATGTTATCCATCAGGAACCTTTATATCATTTTTTTTAATGAATTTCTCAAGTTTCTTCTTAAAGCTAGTTGGGATCTGCACCCTGCTGTTGTCACAGGATTGCTGCTCCAAAATCCTGTAGTCTTAATGATCAAAATCATCTAATTTCAAGCCTAAATATGTTCAGACTGAACTCGTTCCAATTTTTTCCTCACATCAGCACTGCTATTTAATTTAAAAGCTTGTAGGAATCCTCCATGATCATGCTGGAGTCTTACCATTTGCAGCCTTTGTTCTGCATGTAGGTTTGGCTTTTCTCATCTTTCCTTGAAGACAGGTTCTCCACTCCCTGACCATTTTGGTAGTCCCTCTCTGTTCCTTTTAAGATGTATTCTGCTTTAAATGTAACTAGCTAGAATCTTCAGAAGCAAGTCTCGTACCTACCTGAACTTTCTCTACCAGGAACAGCTTTCCTTCCTTCTCTCAGGATTGCATGCTTGCATGACACAGATGGCTCACTGTTACCAAGTGATGAATTTTGTACACAGAATAACTCCATTATTCTGCTCTATCTTTCCACCTAAGGAGCTGCAGGTCATAGCAACAATTCTTGCTCTTGCCCTGTATTTTTTTTTTTTTACTATTTCATTTCATTCCATTGCAATTGTTATTCTAGCAGGTGTAGTAATTCAATGCCTGGCAATGTCCCCCTGTAAGATTTGTTCTGACAAAGACATTTCAGAGATTTCCATGTCTTATAAATCAAGCTGCTGTCGTGCCCTGTTTTCTTCTGAAGTCTCTTTCTGGGGTAAGCACCAGCCAGCAGTTACTTCAGCCAACATCATCAAAACCAGGCACTTTTTTTCAGTTACTGCATTTCCAAAGCAAACTCAAACAAGTAAAGACGTATAAGAACAGGTTCAGGGACCTTGCAAGTAAATTATAAAAACATAAGACCCTAGCAGACACAAACAACCATATTAATGCTTCAATGAGCTTCTCTATGTAGTTTTAACTCCAGGGTTCTTGCTGCAAGTAAAACACGTACTGCTTTAGCCACAACAATATGGTTAGAGTAACACAAGCCCAAGTAAAAATCTGGGTATGATCAGAATAAAATGCTTTACTACGTGGAAAACAATATTACCAAAAGAAACATTTGTAGTAAGGAAGTTACATCCAAATTAGGCCTTGGAATAGTTTATGTGGGGGAAGAAGTTAGTATGGTGCCAGACTATCTATACCAGGGCTGACATATCTCAGACACAGCATGACATATACCTATGTGGCTTCCACTGGTCTCTTCTCCAGTTCCTGGTCCCCAGAAGCAAGTCTGTATGTCAATGACAACATTTCTCTCTATATCCATTTAGCTTTTGTAGCAACCACAAGAAGCAGCTTCTACCCAGAATATCTGAGAATAATGTCTAATTTCTAAACATGTAAACCAAATACAGTATTTTAAAAATATGACTGTCAGTGAGCATTCTTGAACATTAAGTTATATTCCCTGGAAATTCTTCAGTCCTTATTGGTACTCCGTTTCCCTTATTTATCTTAAATTGCTCATCTATTCATTTCATACCTGAGCATATAGACATATAATAACAACTCGTTCTTTAATAGTGATTCTAAATCACAACTTCCCAAATCCTTATCAAGCAAACGCATGTAAGAATATCACACTGAAAAATGCACCTGAATGTATAATACTGGCAACAAAAATCCAAACCAGTTATGGAGCCTGTTGAGTATCATGCGTGCGTGTGCACATGAACCGCATCTGTATTTTCATAGATGACTTTTAATTTGTTAGTCATGTTAAGGAACTCTGCTACCCTTAAAATGCCCTCCTTTTTCCACCAAGGTTCTAAATTGCCAGTCACTGATAGTTCCAGCTGAAGGAAATGGGTTCTTAAGTGCCAAAAAATATAAGTAACGACATTTTCAAAATCTCGACTGTAATGATTTCCCCTTAATTATTGAGAAAAATTTCCATTAGTTCTTGAAGGGTTAGGTTGTTTTGTTCTTTCTTATGTTAGTAGCTGTAGTATAAATAAAAGGGATTAAACTGATTAAGTATTTCAGGTTTCGTTCCAAGAACTGACACGGACGTTTCCTTACCTGACTCTTTCATAGGACACAGTGCGCACTGCATGCCCCAGGCTTCACCGTATAGGCAACAGCACTCAGTATATGTAGTCTGCTTTCCAACCAGAGGTCGACTACAGACAAAATCATCACTTAGATGCTGCCAGCAAAGATCCTGGTAGACCTCAGTTTCTTCAGTTTGTTCTGATGGAGAAGACAGTATTAGATCATCATCACAGCACTGTTATTTAAAAAAAGATACTCGCATAGTGCACAATTTTCTAAACTTAGATTAGAAAAATAACCTAGCTTTACAGACTTTGCAGAATACAAATTTAAGCTTATAAGTCATGACCATTTTTAAGTGCCTGAAGTGGCTCATCCCTTGAGTGTTCAGCTCTGCAAAAATCTTAAAAGGTTCTGATTTGGCACTGTTAGGCCCATTTAAAAGCACATTGGGTTGGACCCCCAAGAAATAAAACTCCCTAAATCAGCAGTCATTGCTGAATGCTTAATGCTGACTCAGCTCTGCTCTCATGGAATTTAAGAGAGCTTGACGAAAACCAGTGTTAGGACAGAGGTGAATATTTGGGGAACTCCATCCATGGAATGAATCTTTAAAAGTTGTTATTTTGCTTTTCTTATATTGCCATCAATGGCATCTGAAAGAACTTCTACAGTTAGGGCAGAACTGAACAAAAATTTTACGTGGGCTCAACGGGAGACTGGACAAATACTTGGAAGAGAGTCCCATTAACTAACAGACAAACTACATCAGGCTCAGGAAATCCCCTGAGCTGAAAATAGCTGGAGGCTGAGAGAGTGCTGGGGAGGGTGAGGAGAAGTATTGTTTATCTGCTCTTCTGGTCCCTAGTCCTCCGCTTACAGCTATTGTTAGAGACAGAATACTGCTGTGAACTACTGTCACATTCTTATGAACATTAACAAAAACATGTATTTTTGTTAAAGCTGGAATATTTCAGAGGCATACTAGTTCTGACAAAGATCTCAGTAGGAACAATTCCTAGTCCTAGCAATCTCTGATCACTGCTGATTGGAGGGAGACGAACTGTAAAACTTAATCTTCCACTTGGAATGTAAAAACTTCGGCACAATTGTTTTGTAAAGACATCTGCAAGGTTTTGATTTTGTTCCAACATACAGTGAAAAGTAAGTGTTGTCACAAACCAAGGTTCGGTTTTGTCTGTGCATATCTATTTACTGCATTTTTACATGATGCACTGGTGTACGGGTGAGCATGGAATTGAAACCTAGCTCAAGAGTAAAATGCTGAGTTCTGAAAGTGCAGAAGTGATCAGAATTTAGATACCTATTCTACTAAGAACTTGCGAGAACGCACAGTGAAGAGCAGCAGAGAGTCTCTGCAACCAACTCCAAATTTTGCTGGCAGCAAAGGAACCGGCCTGCCCCCTCCTCCTCCGCATTAGGGAGGTCTTTGCCAGTAGTGTTACAAGGACTGAGCACTTTGTGCTGGGTGAGAAGATCACTGCTGTATCAGCCCCAATGTTGCATGACGGAAGACCCTTTAGGCCTTTGCATTCTCTTCATATCCTGGATGAACCCAAAGGACAATCCTGCTCTTGGCTTGTTTAACTGAAGATTGAACAATAGAAGTGCTGTGGTTCTTTCACAGTTTCAGGCAAGAGGATGACCACATTACTCCTCAAAAGTATCAGTCATAATTTGGAGTGACTAAAGCAGGCATTCAGTCTGTATTCATTCCCATTTCCTTTCACAGAGGCATCTTAGGAACATTCACTGCAAGTTGCAGGCAATAGTGGTCTGGATTTATGGCTATACAGTGCCAATATTAATCAAACCCATTGTAACATTTCTTTCAAAGATGTGTGTGGCATAGACAAAACTGTGCGGACTGCATAATGCTCTGGATTTCTGAGACGTTTCTAAGAATCTCATAATAGCTAACATTTTTTCTGAAATCAGTGTGTCCACTTGAAATTAAAAGAATGTGCAAAAATCTTATTTTAACAGTGATGCTGCAGCCCACAGCTTGAACATGTGAGCTCGATATACCCTCAATATTAATCAATTGAAAGCACAGATAGAATTTCAGCTATTTCTTCCTATATCGTGTTATTCCTTGCTTTGTTAGAAGCAGTCAGTCACTCCGAACTGAATCTCCAGAGTTAGCCCACAGCCAAACCCCAGCCTTAGTGAGACAGCAAGCAGGCTGTGCCTCATTACCTAGGAGGCTGTACGAGGCAGAGGCAGAGCTGGTGAATCGGGGGGCTGAAGACTCCCCCAGCCCAAGCCTAATCTCATTAATACTTCCATCAGTCTCCTGTCTGCATTGGCAAAGCGGAGCCCTGTGGAGTCCTACATCATGATGCCTTCTGGATCAACAGATGATGGTCCAAGCATTGCCTTCCAAAATCCTCCAAAAGAGCAGGCTCATCCAAGCACGACCCAGTCTAAGCTTACTGGGGTCTGTAGCCATGTCAGCACCACCTCGTAGAGGCGCACTCACTTCAGTAATATGTATAATGGATCATACCACTTGAATCTGCTGGTCTGATGCATCGCTTTTCTGTTGCGTCCAGAACCATTGGGTGTGTACAGAAACAGTTGTAAGATCCTTCTGTGTTAATGCACTGGCCATCAATACAGCTGTTTGGGTCCTGACATTCATCCGTGTCTTTAAAATGGAAGGAAACGTATCAAGGAGAGCCAGCACAAAGCAGTCGCATTGTGTTAATCCATGTTTATATTTTCCTATATTAGGAGCAGATTGCCCTGCATGCCTTCCGTTAATTACCACAAATACCAATTGCTGGCAGCAAAATCCTGCCTGTGCCCATGGAGAAGGACAGACAGATCAGCAGGATGCTGACCTCTAATCCTCAAGTACTAGAGAGGATCTGGATGAGGAGGCTTGCTGGGGGGGTTGGAGTGCCAGGCATACCCTGCGTCCGGCACAGCTGCAGCTGCTTCCCACCTTCCTACCCCCTTCAGGACAGTACCAGAAGGCATTAGAGGTGGGCATACTCTCTGAGACTCTTCATGAGCTGGTCAGGTGAAGGGATCACCTTACCTAACCACAGTAGTTCTATTCATTAGTTTGTCTTGGAGAGGAAAAGTAGAAATTTAGCTCAAAGGGAAGAGAAGGCCATTTTACTCCAAATGAATTGCAATAAAGCAGCAGAAACCCCACCCTTTGTAAAGAACAACCATAGAATCCCAAGGTGAAAGGCTCTCTTATTGAGTTGCAAAAATGACTTCCTTTCATTATGCTATTCTGCACATTATACATGGTTTTCTGCTTACAAAGCAAAAGCCAGCATCACAGTTATGAGTAATTTTCAGTTGAACACCAGAACCAAAGGAGTACAAAGTTGTGCAGACTAAAATTGGCTTATCAATGACCTGAACTGTAATTTCACGTTGCATATTAACTCCTTGTGGAAAATACCTGTCCTCGGAAAAAAAAGAAAACAACCTGCGTTAATTTGATTTATTATAGTAAAACCAGCACACTTACCAAATGGAGGGTGAGCTTCAGCATACAGGCTTTCACTGCTCACCCGTGTACAAAGAACAGAAGGCTAAATTGTACCTTGACAGAGCGAAGCGGCTGTGTGCATGGGAGGGAGCCACCTCCGATCACTTTGTGCTGCCTGCATGAAGGCTGGCAGCAGCTCTAGACTACGCACTCAAAGGAACACAAGGAGCTGTTTTGGAGATGAGAACTCCTGGGAGCAATTTGCTGAAAAGGGAAGCAAATAAAGCAAACCCTGCTCTACATGCCATCACCATGTCAGCCAGAATTGCTGCCCAGCCAAGCAGAAGGGAAGGGAAATGACCCAATGCCTCTTAAAAAGCTGCTACAGGAGTTTGAAGACCCAGTGTTCCTCCCCTTGCTGGGAATACTGCAGTTCTGATGGGAATCCTGCTGTACGAGTCTGCTTGTTTTGCCCATCTGCATACCATTATAGTGACAAGACCACTTTAAATGAACTTACCAAAGCACTGGAGCTTAACAGGGTCATAGTATGTGCCTTGTTTGCAGTAGCACTCGTAACCTGGCTGTGTATTCAAACAGAAACCATTTTTACAGATTTCTTGTCCAAAGAGTTGGCATTCATCAGCATCTGGGGAGAAAACATTAAAGGCTGTGTTACCGTAATTATTACGAGGCCATGCAGAGGAACAAGATGGAATAAAGCCTATACAGTTCTCTGTTCAACCAAACTGCACTTTAAACAGAGGAGCCCAGGAGCACAGATATTCACGGGGGAAAAAAAAAAAAAAAAAAAAAAAAAAAGGGTGTGGAAGAGGCTACAGTGTGTTTGTAGCCAGAATGGGAAAGGGAAAACTGGTGAACCATGACTTTCCCTTTCCCTTGTCAGAGTAAATCCTGTGGCACACAGAGCCTGGAAGAATCTGCAGCTCCCTTTTCTTTCCTTTGGTACCACATTGCTCTTAGCTCCAAGCAAAACAAAGAATATGGCCTGTATTTTCCAGTTTGCTTTACCCAAGGGATTTCTGCCATGGATCTAATTTAATTACACCATCTAACAGCAAAACTAACTAAGCAGTTATGCTTATGGATGGACTTTGTGACTGCTCTCCTGCACAGTTTGGTGACTCTGCTGTGCCTGGCAGGGAATCTTCATATCTGCACTGCTTGTGACTTCGTTTTTCACACGACTTCTGTGGAGACTTCCCACCAAGGAGGAACAATTGTGTCTGTTGCTAAATATAAGGCTGCAACTGCTATAGACCTAGTGACAGCAGACAAAGAGGATCCACCGCACTTTCAAATGAGGCTAAACGTTTTCAGGGAGGTTTCATGGAAAATATATGCCAACTCATACATAGCTTTTCATAGTTGTACACAATTTTTCCCAGTCTCGTATTTACGTTTTTGTTACTGTTGGAATTCCATTCACTTCCTTTTTTCCAACCTACTTTTCATTTGCTAGACCTACCTAGAATGGTCTGTTAAAGCTAGGCTGGTATTAAAAATGGCAATAAAAAGCACAACGTGAAAGTAGGTGATTCTCCTCTCAATACTAATTGTCTTAATCCACTGTCTTCTATTGATTTATTCCCCATTTGCTCTGGGGCAACACAGATTTTAGCCCAAAGCTGTCACTTCCAGCTGTACAGCGGTTTTAAAAGTGAACTATTCAAATGCTTACTTTTTCCAGAATAACTGAAAGTGCTATAAAGCTATTTATTTTTGCAGCCACTCTTCCATGCACTAAATGTTTTCAAACATTAAATATTTTAAGTTTGACTGTTTAGCAGCAAGAAAAATGCAAAGATTAATAAGAAATGTCATGTACACGTCTGTCCTTTTCCTGTGGAACATGGATTTGTGTCTGGCAAAAAATGGGAGAGCCTGGGAGCAGAGTCAAGGAAGGCAAGCTGAGTATATTTACTTCTGACAGATAATTCCAATCAAGAAAATAGGAGTTCCTCCTACAAGCAGAAGCTTGTGGACAAAAGCAACGGGAACATATGAGTTAATGTAACAGAGAAAGATCACATTACTAAAAGTACTTATCTGTTTATTGTTTGTCCTTTGTGCTATTCCTAAGGTTATTACAAAATAAATTTACTGAAAACAGAAAAAGTGTTATTATGGCAAGGATTTGTGAAAGATATTTCCAGATGAGTTATTTCCATGCTTCGATATTTATGGCAGCTAGAGGTATTATCAACTCTGAGGTAGCACGACAAAAACAATGCAGATTTTCTCTGAGACACATTTGGACGTACTGTACACACAGCATGTCCCAAATCTACATTGTGAAGATACACAGAAATCCTAGATCTGGAAAGATAAACAACACACTTAAACAATCCCTGAACAAAAATACTCTCAGAGATTATCAGGTCTCCTTTCAGATGAGCTCTGTGACAGCGTTCTGGCTTGTCCTGATGTAAATTGTCAGTCTGTCCAAGGTCCCTGCTACACTCAGGTCTGGATTCATCCCATGGCACTTTGTTCTCTACTCCAAGTTGGTGGACAAAGCAGCACCTCCAGAGAGTGGAGGTCTTACGCGAGTTACCCCATTTAAATGCCCACATTAGTTTGAATTGATTTGGGTATTAGCGCTTTATAACCTTTAGTATCCTTCCCACGTGCCATTACTTTCCAGGTGCAAAGAAACACCTGAGGAGGATAACACAAAAAAATATGAGTAGGACAGAGGACTAAACTCGGCCACGGTGTACTCACTAACTCGACAGGAAAACCGACCAAGTAGTGTCCTACTCAGTGAGGAAGGAGAGTTTGAAACAGTACATGTAACAATTGTTAGGAAAAAACCCAGAGATATTTCAAATCACACCAATTTTTGTCATCTCTCAGAATTAGGTCTGACAGATTAGTGGTTTAGCTAGAAGCAACTGTGACAAATGCTCATCTATCAACCATGTGATACTATGCCTCTATTAAGGTCTTTAAAAAATAGTAAATTTTACTGCATTTTCATGTGATATGAACACAGAGTACTTTCTACATTTAGTTCTTGATTAGTAAAACAAGAATTCCACTAAAAAAATAGATAAAATGCACGCTTTTCTAAAGATCTTGTAGCTGCTATGTAACCCAAAAGATAACGCGTTGACTTCATTTTAACTAACACAAATGCAGTGTGTTTATGCCAAGGAAAATTAATCTCACAAATTATTAATATTGATGGCTACTTCTCAAACTTGAAAAGGAATTTTGCTGATCTCACTTTTCCTTATTAGTGATGCCAACTCCCTCCCGCCCACACCCACAAACTCCTTCTGGCACACATATTTCTCTACAATCTTTTATTCAATAATTACTTCATGAAGTCCTGTAATGAAAATATCCTTGCTGAACTTCTCTTCAGTTTTTATATTCATTCTCACTTGTAGGTCTAATGTCTAACAGAACTTTTCTTCTCTCTCCCAACTCCCTATACATTTATTTACAAATTTAAGGTGGCTTCGCATTTCATATGTAAATGATTATTTGAGGTTTGTGGTCTCAGCACCTACTCTCACAATATCTAACACTTTGCGTAAATTAAACCAGAATATTACAGAGACTGTATAACTGACATTCTTAACAATCTGTCAAATGATGATTTTCAGTAATGTTTCATATCACAAGCTGCTTTTGTCACCTAATAAAATTTGAATTAGTATGTTTACGTTGCTGGCTCACATTTCTAGTCAATCAACTACCAGAACTTCTGGAATAATTAAACTTAATACAAGTCAGTACTGACCTTTGTAATTCTGAGCAAGAAGCCCGTAAGATGATTCTCCAGAGGGAATGAAACCTTTTCCTTCAGGACACAAATCAGTAAATTCAGCTAGGAGAGACAGAAAACAAAAAATTATGTTAAGAAAAAGTTACTCGCATACGTATGTGTTACAGATGTGTTTCAGAGTATTTTGAGAAATCCGAGGCGACGTTTTGCCTTATTCACGTCTATCAGGCAATCATGCACAGCTTGAGCTAAATGGGGGATGCTAACACTACAGCCCGACTTTCCCCTGCTCTCAGTTTGCAGAGCTAACTTTAAAAAAAACCTAGCTCGGGTACCCACAGCATCACAGAGCTCCGTGCAAACTCATTTCTCTTGCTCCTTGGCAGGAGAATGCAGTCCTTACTGGGTTTCATGGTGCACTGCAGTTATAACAGTACCGGTAGCCAAGTTATCTTAATTAAAGCTAGCATGGGCCTCTCTGAGCTACACTACAAGCTGCAATCTAGACATACCCCAACTGAGATGCAAACCCCTGCCCACATTCTTCAGACCTTATACAGGAAAAAACCCTAATTGTCTGCAACAGAAGAACATGGTGTGGATTACAGAGGGAAATTATTTAAAGTGTCTTGGAGACTATACAGAATCAAATAAACCTATCCAAGCAGAGAGGCTCTTTTTGTAACGCGTTTCACTTCGGTTTCATTGATTCTAAAGTATAGTTAAAACAGGAATTAAACATGATGATACATTTGTGTGAAAAGTAATCTTTAGTGTTTGATCTCAGAAAATTTACACATGTTCTCTCTTACATGATTTTTTCCAGCTGGATTCTGAATTTCAGCCATCACTGTTTATGTTTCAAGTACCGTTTTCAGTATTTGTGACAAATATCATATGGCTGTGTTTTTCTAATTTAATATTTAGAGGTTAAACAATGGTCTGCAGACAACATGATTAACTGAATTGTTCAGTAAGTAGCAAAATGTAAAACTGATGTCATAATATCTATCAGTAATTCATAGTGCTGTAGAAACAACATTACAAAGAATACCCGCAGACTCCAAACCCACTGTAATGCTTATCTTTTTTTCCAGCTTGTGGGAAAAATCTAACATCTGGGAAGAGCTTCTGTGAGAATCCGTCTTTGTTTAAAATCAGTTGGAGGTAATGCTGTTCAGTAACAGGCTGTTTTTATCCCTAGGGTAACTGCACTGTAGCCAATGGATTTGCACCAGGTATGAATTATTCCTAGTAACTTTTACTCCATGGAACTCTCCCCTGGATAAGTCATGACTAAATACTACAGAATATGGGATTTAACGGGCCAGCCTTCTCTGAACGCCTACTGTTAACGTAAGCACAACGCTTCAAAAGTTTGCAAAGGGACAGAAGGCCTCCTCTTACCAGTTCCAAAGACAGGGCATGGGAAGATTTCACAGTTATCACCCCAGCCAGCACCCAAGGTACAGCAGCATTCTTGTTTGGTTACATTGGACGTGAGCACATTGTCACAGAAATTAGCATCGTTCAGATTGTAGTAGCACTCCTTCTTTCCATCTTCATGTTGATCAGCCTCTATTGGTAATTCTAAAGGTGAAAAGAAAACACAAATCACCTAAGATGACAGGTGAAATGAATCAGTTCTACACGAGGATCAGGAGAGCCACAGTACCTCAATTTCACCAGAGTGAAGGGCAGCATCGTCAGGCAGGAAAGAAAATGGTTAAATACAAATTTCGGTTTAACTTCTTTGTTCATAGGAAGAATGATGAAAGTTTATAACCTTCCTTTGACTTTTTCAGACCTGTTCTCCAATTTGGCCACAAAGGGATTCTTCACGTTTGCACTTCTTTCATTTTTAAGCAATGCATGAACTACCTGCTCTCATGCTTATCTAACTGCCATGCCCAACTACAGACACAGTGCTTTTCATCTGTGAATCTGGAAGCTTTTAATGGAGGTGAGCAAACATCACATCTTCCTTTTAGTGATAAAGGAGATAAGGTACAAACTGAAAAGGCCTGATTTTCAGAAGAATGAACATTTGCAGACTCTTTTAATTTCACTAGGAAAAAAGCACGTTCCACACAAGAAAACAAGGCCCTTTATGATTTTTGCAAAAGTAACTGACTCCATAGTAAGCAGAGGAATATAATGCTGATGTCAAGTTGACTGATTCTGTGCTTTACTTTAAAACAGGCATCCAGCTGAGAAGTCGGATTTTCTGCCTTTAGCAGCTGAGCGGGTCCTCTCACAATATTTATAAGGACTGGAAGCAAAACAGTCTCTCCCACAGATCCAATAAAAAACCCTATTAATAGTCAAAGACCTTTCTAAAACAAGTACACCAAGAAGCAAGCTTGAAAAGAAATATCTAGTTAAAGCTTCTGTGTTTGCAGAACTTTGTCTAACCTTGCACTTCCACAGAAATTCTCATCAAGAGCTCAGAAGTGGGAACTATCACATAAAATTATGATTCACACTCAATCAATATGAAAACCTTGTCACAGGCCATCCATGAGGTAACCAAGTTCTAAAATTACAAATGCTCGTATTTATTAATCAAAACCAAAATTTTGTTCAGGAACTTAAGACAGATAAATCTTGAGGCAACTAGTTTATTTCCTTTTCATTTTGGGAAATTCTTTATGTTTAGCACCTAACAAATGTTTAATTCACAAAAACCTACTAAAAATTATTGCACGTTGGCTGATTTTCCATTGTTTGAGATTACATTCATTTCTACTCAGGCCCTCACACAATATGCCGAGCTTGAGACATTTCTTAAGTAACGCATGTACCCAGGCAGGAATCAAAACCCTGTTTTATACCTGAGCAACAGTGCATTTCAAAATGCTAGAAGATTAGTAAGACCCAAAGAATTGTGGGGTGTAAGAGTTTGTTTGCCTTGCCATTCTTTTCAAGAAAAAGCTTAAGGCTGTCCCACTTAAAAGTATTGGTGTATCTGCAAGAGCCAAGTTCACTTGACCACCTCATCTGTCCGCATCTCCTGGTTGGCTCTTGGAGGTCACGCTCAGCCTCTTTATGCATTATGGGATGGATCTTCTTCTAGTCCCATCCACTTAAAATATAAGGGCTGTGAGGCGGGAGCTTGAAGATAGCAATTGTCCAACAAATGCTGAAGGAATTAGATGAACTCCAGCTCTTGGTTACCCCTCAAGCCTGTTATCCCTCCCCACCCACATTCCCCCAGCAGATGGGGGCAAGGCAGCTGTACTGAGCGTGCAAATACTAGGCCCGTTTTGAGAAAAGCAGGTTTAAAAATGCAAGTATGGATTGCCTCTCATTGCACTTTAACAGTATGAACGTGTCTAATAGTTCTTTTGGCTTCTGATTCCAATCAGACAGTTGGATTTATTTATATTTTCCTCAGGAAAGTACCTATTTCTGCTTTGGGAGGTTGAGGGGCTGGCAGACACCTCTATTCAAATTTAGTACAATGTTGCCACCTACAAGGCAAACTTGCCTTTGCTGTTTCACCAATATAAAGGGAACACCCAGCTGAGCGCTTATTTCATCTTTGTTAGTGTAGCCTGTGGTTTCCCCCCCATCAGATAATTCCAATTTTCCATAATGTGCTGAATTTCATGAAGTGCGGTGGTTTTGCGGTATCAGCTACTATCCAATAGGAACTACGCTAAGACTATCATGTGTCACAGAAACGCAACTGAACTAAATCTGTTATTCCAAGGTGAGAGAGCAGTACTTCAGCCATCAAATTATACATTTTCCTTGGCCATTTGCCATCTGTCTAACTGAATCAAGGCCAAATCTTCAACAGGAGAAAAAGCATGGCAGTTTTCGTGCTGTTTACCAGAGAAAGAACACTAGAAGCTGCTCCGGGAGGAAGGGGAGACAATCTCATCTTGTCATTGTTTATTCCCATTTTACATATGATGTGTTGGTCTCTCCTCCCATTATCTGTTCAGCAGCTTAAAAGTCTGTTGTTTACACAGCTGTGACTGAGGGTTAGTCAAGCAGGCGTCATGAATGTTTGGAAAGCAAATGAGACACAAATCTTTTTTCTTTTTTTAAACCAAGACCAGTCTGTGTCTACAAGCTTGTAATTTCTTTCTCATGCATTATTAACTATATAGTAAACAGATTGTTTTTGAAAGTGGTTTCACTAGGTATCTTGACAAAATATGATAGGAAATAGATACTTATTTTTTTCATATCGTTTCAGGTTTTTTGTTGTTAGAAAATGTAAAATATCTCTCTACCTAAGGCACTCTGCTAAAGCAACATAATTTTTTCAAGGTTCTCGATAAGACTGTTCTATTAACAGCCTGTAAAAGATCCTGTATAGTTGCTGTTGGATTGAACTCCAAAGTATTTATTAGAAATAGCTGTATATATCTTAGCATAACCTTGATCCAACAATATGCTTCGGCATGTCTTTGATGCAAAAATGTGCTTTAGCGTTATAGGATTCAGTGTGTAATCAGGATATCAGCATGTGCTTAGACTTCAGCATACACTTAAATATTTGCCTAAATGGCCTGTTAACATATGAGAACTGAAGAAAAACCCCGACGTATCGAGCTGATGGGAATGTAAATACTTGCAGCCCTGTATCACTGCCTCTTATTCACGGGTGGAATCAGTAAGGTGGCTGCTAAACTGAAAAATCATCAGTACAAGTTCGTGACTTCTAAAACCTCAGCAAAGACCCTGGTGACTCTGAGCCAACAGCTTGAGTGACACACACGCTCAGAATCTGATTTTCAAAAAGACAGTACAAATAGATTGGTATGTGCCTATTGTCAGGGTGTGCTTGTTTAGATTTCTCAATTGGCTCCACATGTGGCAAGCTACAGCACCTAAAGTGTATGTGTGTGCCGTGTATACGCCTATATGTGTATATGTACAATTCAGGGATTAGTGCAAGATGACTGAAATTCAGATTGTTATTTGCCTTAGAAAACAACACATATATTGCCATTAAAAAAATAACACAAATATGAAGAGTTTTCTTTAAAGTCTTAATGTTTAGGAAACCCTTAAAGTTCAGAAAATTTAGAATTTGTCCTCAGGCACCAAATCTCCAGCCTTGAGAAAGCTTTTATTTCAGATTTGTAAACTGTCGCTTGGCAGCCTCAATTTTTTTGTGGTATTGGTTAGTTATATTGGGAGGGGGCGTAATTTTATTTTAATACAAGTCAGTCTAGCAGGGATTCATGTTTCATGGAATCACAGAATGGTTTGGGTTGGAAGGGACCTTTAAAGTGCATCTAGTCCAACCTCCCTGCAACGAACAGGGACATCTTCAACTAGATCAGGTTGCTCAGAGCCCTGTCCAACCTGACCTTGGACATGTTTGGCCACCAAAACTGTTATTTTTTACTTGTAAATCCTAGTAAATACTGTTAAATATCTTGTCATAAATAAATGATCATATTTCATGTAACCAGGAGAAAGCAATGTCTAAATTAGCTGTAGGTACCTAAGTGGGCCTTGGCACCTTAGTGGAGTTCTCTCACTGGAATTCTTTTTATTGGCTGAGCTGTAACCAAAACTGATCCTACTGACCTTTGTGTATGTAAGCCACATTCCTGCTGATACGCTTATGTTTACACACACACTTGGTTTGCAATCCTCATTTTAAAACATACCTATTATAATCCTCAAATATATACTATCCTTTATAGCTTCTGGATTCAATGCAATGAGATACATTAGTAATACATAAGTATATATCAGTAATTTATATGCACACTAGAAGATGCATTTTTCCGATGCAGAAACAAAACCCTGTTAATAAGGATTATCACTCAAACTTCATTCAACTTGGTACCTGTTAGAAATTCATCATAAAAGGCTTTATGTATCTTGTTAAGAGAATAAATGAGAAGACTTTAACCCAAACTAGGCTTTTTTTTCTCTCTTAGGTACAAAGATGTATAACAGCAAAGTTTCATCTAATACAAGAGAGAGTTCTTTCCTCCTTTATCTTTTCTTCCTTCTGAAGCATTTGCTACGTTTTGTGAATGGCAGGGCAGAGAGGAGGCGAATAAGACAATCAAACCTTGAACAATTACTTTTTTTGGGTTTTGTTACTAGAATGTGACAATATGGGTTAGAATTCCTGATACATACACCGAGAGGATTGTTTCAGGACACAGCTAGCAATAGATGAATTTCCACCAAGTGAAAGCTAAATACAAGGAAGTCTCGAGACCCCTAATGGCAAGTAAAGGAAAGTGTGAACACAGCATTCCACAAGGCTAACAGCCTTTAACCACAGGCAAACAAGTTCCCAAATTAAAGTAACATTTGAACAATCTTCCACTTGATATGAGGTGGATGAATGTTTCTTTATGCACAAAAATACAAAATAAGAAATAAGGAAAAGCTGAATAAACCACACTGAACTATAGATATCTGCAACAGGATAATGCAGATTAAATTCTTCCTTTCTGAAAATAGGCATGATGCAAGCTAATGCTGACAGATGATGTCCACATGCACTGTAGGAGCTCTCAAAGCACCGTGCCTGACGTGATTATGGGGCTTGTCAAAGCAGAGGATGTGTGGCTATTCCATCGCTCTTTGCAGGGGATAGCATGCTATTCCTATATGCTGACGCTGCAGCTGGTCTAGGGGGAAGGCTGAAGTACTCATCGCTGGGCAAACCAACGTAGCTGTTACTGCTCATCCCGCAGTGAATATGTGGGGCTTATGCCACTTACAAATGGGGAAGAAAAGACCGGTTTTGTTCCCTCTTCAGTTGACAGCTGCATAAGGGCCACCCACTGGTTCCCTGAACAGAATAGGAACAAGCAAAGCAAGCAGGTGTAGAAGAATGAAGTGTCCATTCTCAGATCCTGAAATGTCAAATCCAGAGGTACATGGGGCAGGTGTCACCACTTGGCTGGTCAGTCTCTGGGGTTTTGAGAAACAGAAGCCAACTGGTAAGAGGAAAAAAAAAAGCAGCAAGGAAAGCAAGAATCCTTTTAAAGAAGAACAACAATAATTTCCTCCCTTTACTTTGGAAGAAACGTAAGAGAATAAAAAGTAAGACCTCTGTTCCTAGTAATGCCACTTTTCCTTATTCTATTTCAAGAGCAGATGACGTAAAGTACATTTCACTTGGTCCTGATTCACATATCTTCTCGTCTCCTGTGTGACACCATCTTCCTTGATGACCTTATCAGAGAGGAGACAAAGGTGAAGCATGTGTTTTTTTAGGGGCTGATGAAAGCTGGATGGGAGGGAGGAACGGCTTCTTTCCAAACTGATCACAGTAAAGCTATGTTCACTGATGAGAACAAAACACAGTTAGTTCTGTGAGTAGAGTATTCATCTGTTGACTGTACAATCAGCCACAGTGGGTTTTTCATCCCCTCCTTCCCCACAGTAATGTTTGGGCATGTCCTTGAATGCTCCTTGGACTTCTTTTTACATGGGCTCAGGTCCTCTGCTAATTTCCTTAGCTTGGTTTTATTTCGAAAAGTAGCTGAATTCTCCCAAGTACTACCTCCTCACAGTACCAAAACGAAGACGGCATTCACATCTCCTGCAAATCTTGATAATTCAAACATTCATCTTCCATAAATACATGGAAGAATTTTTAATGCTGCTCCTTCAGTTATCATCATCAGGTATATTTAAGCTAATTTGCTTCATGGTGGAAAGGTGATGCAGTATTTTCCCTTGCAACCAGGCATGGAGGCAGTACCACTGGGCATTGCTCTCCTGCCTCCACCATCTTACTTTTTTCCATTCCTCCTTCATAAAACAAGCTCTTGTAAGCCTGAATCTCTCTCAGAAGATTTTGCAAAGGTCTCAGTTTGTCGGTCAGCTGTTAATGATATTTCACAGGCAACTTCTTGAGTGCTGCTGAGTGCTACATTCAGTGATCTAAATACTTGTTGCAATTAGGTCACAGATATTTCAACCTTGTTTACAAGTCTGAAAGACCATGAGTGATAGGAGAAAATAGCCACAGCCTTGTAAGCTGTAGTGTCTGCATCCTGGCACTAGAGCCAGTTATTCTAAAGCTTTCCGGAAGCTGGATCAGCCTGCACTGTAAGAACAAAGCAAGAAAAATATGAAGGTTTGCATTCTGGAGGGGAAAAAAAGCTTTGCGAGTAAATCCCTTCATTTCTTGTACTCTGTTGCTCCTTATTGTGGGCTTGTTCCTTTCTCCAGACCGGATCTGTGTAGAAATCTGGAGGCAACTTTTAAGAGTTCTAAACTCAGTTTTAATGAGTGTATTTCCAGTAGTACTTGCAACACCCAAACCAGTTAGTAACAAAAGCTCACAAATCCAGTACAATGGACTACTAGGAAAAACAGGACAAAAGGCGCAGTAAAACAGGCAAGGGCACTCAAAAAGGCTCTCAAAGAGACTGACAATTCACTGTTTTGGCTTTTTGCTTTCCCAGCTACCTTTTCTGAGGACTTACGCTAGTACTAGATAATGCTAAGAGGGTACCGCTATATACAAATTCTGGTTTTAATCATAGAATCGCTGAGGTTGGAAGGGACCTTTAAGATCATCAAGTCCAACCTTTAACCTACCCTGACAAAAGCCACTTCTAAACCATGTCCCCAAGTGCCCCATCTACCCTTTTTTTAAACACCTCCAGGGATGGTGGATCCACCACCTCCCTGGGCAGCCTATTCCAATGTTTAATAACCCTTTCAGTGAAAAAATGTCTCCTAATATCCAATCTAAACCTCCCCTGACATAACTTGAACCCATTTCCTCTTGTCCTATCACTTGTCACCAGGGAGAAGAGGTCAGCCCCCATCTCTCTACAACCTCCTTTCAGGTAGTTGTAGAGGGTGATAAGGTCTCCCCTCAGCCTCCTCTTCTCCAGGCTAAACAACCCCAGCTCCCTCAGTCGTTCCTCATAAGGTTTGTCCTCCAGACCCCTCACCAGCTTTGTAGCCCTTCTCTGGACACGCTCCAACACCTCAATGTCCCTCTTGTAGCGAGGGGCCCAAAACTGAACGCAGTACTCGAGGTGGGGCCTCACCAGTGCCCAGTACAGGGGGATGGTCACTTCCCTAGTCCGGCTCACCACACTATTCCTGATACAGGCTAGGATGCTGTTGGCCTTCTTGGCCACCTGGGCACACTGCTGGCTCATATTCAGCCGGCTGTCAACCAACACCCCCAGGTCCTTTTCTGCTGGGCTGCTTTCGAGCCACTCTGCCCCAGTCCTGTAGCGCTGCATGGGGTTGTTGTGACCCAAGCGCAGGACCCGGCACTTGGCCTTGTTGAACCTCATACCATTGGTCTCAGCCCATCGGTCCAGCCTGTCCAGATCCCTCTGCAGAGCCAACCTACCCTCAAGCAGATCAACACGCCCACCCAGCTTAGTGTCATCTGCAAACTTACTGAGGGTGCATTTGATCCCTTCATCCAGATCATTGATAAAGATATTAAAGAGAACCGGCCCCAGCACCGAGCCCTGGGGGACACCACTTGTGACCGGACACCAACCGGATTTAACTCCATTTACCACCACTCTCCGGGCATGGCCGTCCAGCCAGTTTTTTACCCAGCGAAGAGTACACCTGTCCAGGCCATGAGCAGCCAGTTTCTCCAGGAGAATGCTGTGGGAAACAGTGTCAAAAGCTTTGCAAAAATCCAAGTAGATAACATCCACAGCTTTTCTCTTGTCCACTAAGTGGGTCACCTTACCATAGAAGGATATTAGGTTTGATAGGCATGACCTGCCCTTCACAAACCCATGCTGCCTGGGCCTGATCACCCTGTTCTCCTGCATGTGCCGTGTAATGGCACTGAGGAGGATCTCTTCCGTGACCTTCCCAGGCACCGAGGTCAGACTGACTGGCCTGTAGTTCCCCGGATCCTCCTTCCGGCCCTTCTTGTGGATGGGTGTCACATTTGCTAACCTCCAGTCAGCTGGGACCTCCCCGGTTGTCCAGGACTGCTCACAGATGATGCAAAGTGGCCTGGCGAGCACTTCCGCCAGCTCTTTCAATACCCTTGGGTGGATCCCATCCGGGCCCATAGATTTGTGCACCTCCAGGTGCTGAAGCAGGTCCCTCACCATTTCCCTTTGGATTGCAGGGGCTTCATTCTGCTCCCCATCCCTGTCTTCTAGCTCAGGGGTCTGGGTACTCAGGGAACAGCTGGTCCTACTGCTGAAGACTGAGGCAAAGACTGCATTAAGTACCTCAGCCTTTTCCTCATCCTTGGTCACTATGTTGCCGGCCCCATCTACTAGAGGACAGAGATAATCCTTAGTCCTCTTCTTATTGCTAATATATTTATAGAAACTTTTTTTGTTGTCCTTGACAACAGAAGCCAGGTTTAGTTCTAGCTGGGCTTTGGCCCTCCTGATTTTTTCCCTACATAGCTTCACTAATCATATGCTCCTTTAAACATTATCCAAGCATACTGATGGATGGTTGCAAAAATTTGAACAAAAAATAAAATCACTCAGACCCCGGACTTGATTCCATATCACATTTCATTGTTACAGTACTGCAAACAAGAGATTGTTTACTCCTAACTGCTGTAACTGTTCATTATTACTGCCAAGGTTGTTGACATATAAAATTTAGAAGGTGTTTCTGCTATATTTTCACTGATAACATGTTCCGTCCTGGAAACGCCTCTTCTCATGCACGCACTTTCAAGATGACAAAGTTTTAAATTTTCCTGTTGTAGTTAAAGCAACACCAGCAGTTAAACCAACTTTACCATTCCATTAGTTACACGTGCAGTGGAAATCACGCCAAGCATGCAAAAATCCACTGACGTTTTACCTGGTGAGGCACGGAAGCGACACTGTCCGGTCATTGGATCATACTCCTGGTTTTCATCAGAGCACAGGCACAGGAAAGAACCATCGACATTTTCACAGAGAGCTTCGCCACATACTCCACTCAGCATTTCACATTCATTCACATCTGAGGAAAAAAGCCAAAATATAAATCATTTCAGACCCATTACTGACAGTTTCTTCTTTTATCTCCTGTATCTGTGCCAATATTGTCTGCCAGACTACAGATGTGATCTCTGGGGAAGGATTAAAAACTCACTAATACCTAAGTGGATTCATAAACAAGTAGCCAGTCCTTTGAAATAAAGGCCTCTGAAAGCCACAGCATAGTTTATAGACTATTGGTGCTGATTAGGTGCTGCTTGTAGACCAGAACACCAGCTTGCTTTCCCCCCACTCCCCCTCCCAGTTTTTCTGGGGGTTGTTTCTCATTTTTAAATGCTTGCTTTTCTTTATACCCTTTTCTTGGGATTTATGATTCAGACTAATTTCATTTGTTTTCTTAAATACCTATTGTAATCAAACTTCCACTGAATTCAAGGCGCAAAATGAGTACGTCAGAGCGATTCAGACTGCACTATGAAAAGAGAATTTCTCTTTCTCCTCAAAATCCCATGGCACTTTTAAAATGTACTTACATTTTTCTTCATCTTTTGGCTGGATTCCTATCATAAGAAATATGTCTTCTTTGGGGAATGATGCCTGGTGAGGAACCAGAGACTTACCTTTTGCTAGAATTGTTTTGGTAGATAACTGGCATCAAAATTTATAGGAGTATTTTATATTATACAGTGTATACACGAAAAAAAACTAGGCCATTATTTTATGGTGCAGAGTCACTTCACTGGCAACTTGAAACAAAGCTTAGTTTCACACCAGCTTTTGCTTTCTTTTTCTTTCTTTGCTTCATTTGTTTTCATCTGTGAAAAGTCACTGTATGCAAAAATATACACTGGTACATTGCAAACTAAGCGCTAAATGGCATAAAGAATTTTGTAATAAAACTACTTAATAAATTAGAAAACACATACAAGCACTTCTATAAAACTTCGAACTCCTCCTCTCTGTTTGGTATTCCGTTTAGGTCTCTGTTCCTGGTAAATGTGTTTCATCCTGAGTCTGGCTTGAAGAAATTGCTTAATGAATACCTTTCCTTGATCTGGTATTAATTTTATATTAGAAACTTGTCCTGCCTCAGATGGTTCTCAGGTCCAACCATCACTATTAACAACAGATCTGGAAACCTATTACTCACAAGAGAAATGTGCAGTATTTACACGTTTACAAAAATTTCACATCTCTTCATGGTGATAGGTGTCTTTCCTGGAGCTCGAAGCCAATGTTAAAATCTGTTCAAATACGAGGTGCCTAGGGAGGTGTGCCATCTAATTCAGACTGGCGGTACCACATGCCAGACGTTATTTCCTGCAGGGGGTAGTACAGAGTTCTGGTTATTTAGCTAAGAGACTAAACAGATGTGACATTTAAATAGGCTAACATATTAAATTCGATCTATTATGATTTATATTTGTGAATGGTCCTGATGTGCAGAAATAGTGGGTTTTCTTGGGTTTTTTAAAAGAGATAAAATGAGTGGCTCGGCTTATTTGCTGTTGGTTTCCATTCCATCCCAATAACAGGTTCTCATTAAATGGATACACAGTTAAACTTCCATCTGGCACACAGTTCAGTGAGTGAAGCACAGCTCAACCTTATTTTGCTAGTAATTGGTATAACTTTAACAAAAACTGATGGAAAACAAAAATGTTTTTGTGAAGAAATGCATTTTGCTTATATGCTGCTTTTTGCTCGCTAGAACCTTGCAGGAATGACTACTTGCGTCTAAGAACTCACCCGTACACCCTTGCCCATCCTGTGAGTCCTGATACCCTTGGTAACAGAGGCAGCGGTAGGAGCCATCCATATTTTCACAGAAGCCGTGACTGCCACATACTGTGCCATTCTCACATTCATCAACATCTGCAAGGAAGAATTTCAACATCAGACAAGCCGTGTGACAATCATAGGCAGACATTCATGAAGACTGCAAAAAAACAACAGATGGGCCAATTTTGCAAACAGATGCAGCAATGTCCCTCTATACATTGGGAAGGAAAACACAAAGGACAAGAGACAAAAATGTAATGTAAGCACACGTACAGTTTAAGAATTGTTTCAGTGCTAAATTCACAGGAAATACCTTACGTTAGACAACAGCCAGACAACTGGCTCCCATCTCCTTCCCCAAATCTCCCAGTCATACCACAGAATAAGACACTGTTTAAATATCACCATCTCTCTGACTTTCTTACAGATTCTGCCAGTGTAGAACAATCAGTCAACAACGTGTGTGAAACTGAACCCCTGTGCCTATGAGGAGTAGTCAAGAGTATGGCTGCATCCGTTGTGCAGAAGTGCCCCACAGATCTCATTCCGGCTCTCTGCACAGAAGAGAATTTCCCAGTGGATGTATGTGTAAGCGGTAAATATCTGTGGACTGAGCCTTCTGGCTTTAATCCTGTAAGTTTACACATATGAATAATCTTACTCAGGTAGGCAAAGTAATTAGAATGCCTGCACGCTTTCTGTACTGGCCCTTTCATTTGTAGCTCTCATTTGTGGTTTGCTGGCCTTACAAATTACAGTCACTGCGTGAGTAAGTCTCTGACTCAGCTGCCCATCAGCCTGTAATGAAGCAGAGCCACTTGTGGCAGAATGTGGTTTATTTTTGTAAGTGTATTACAAGTGCTAGGAATGTATTATTTTTATCTTCACTCAAAGACCTAAAACCCAAGACCCTGACCATCTGTGGTCATTAAAGATGTCACGGGGTGTTTTTCAGGAGGAAGAACTTAACTGAAACTGGGAACCTGCGAGGATACTAGGATTAGTACCTTCTGCTTTCTAAATTCCTCTGCAGTTTGAAGAGGAGAAATTATTGCTATACTTCTTTCCTAGAAATCATTGTGACTGTTAAGAAAGGTTGCTGTCTGCTTGGAATTACCTTCTCTTACATTATAAATGATGAATAAAGTTATTCGCTTTGGATTTATCTGGATACTAGCTACTATCATTAATTCTGCACATTAGAGTAGACCTTCATGTGATGGAGCCTACCATTATTTTTCATCCAGTGAAGGCCTTAGGGCATCCACTGAACTAAAGGGCTGGTAGGGCTGAATCCTGCATTGCCTCAGAGAGAGCACTGCTTTGAACAGGTGAGGAGCACTGCTGCTCAGTGTCTTTCTGAAAGGAGAGAAGCAGGGCTCAAACACCGTCCCCTCTACTCCTCCAGCTGTTCACAGCTGGATCAAAGATGCACCTCATTCTTCTTGTGACAGTGCTCACCGAGCAAGAACATTTTTACTTTCAAACTGCGTCTTACGCTCAGCTGAACAGGAATTCTTGGTCGCAGCTCCTCAAGCTCCCCAAATTTGACCGGCACATCACCACCATCCACACATTCCCTAACAGGTTACCTGTTGTGCGGCCCTCTCGCTCCTCAAGTGCCCAAATTCATGCACACGTGCTTCTGTCTGCCTCAGGGAGAGGCTTTTTTGCGGTCTTGAAAAGCAGCTTTTCCTATTTGTTGTGGTGGGGGTTTGAACAGGTTTAGAATTGTTTAAGGCCACAAGAGACTATCCACATCGTGTAGCCTGACCTCTTAAATAGATCGAAAAAAATGTCTCTCTGGCAAATTTTCTGAGTAAATTGTGGAATTCTAAAATCTTTTTCAGAAAGGCATCTAATTTCATGTTAGGATGCTTAAGTGATGGAAAACTTAGCTCTTCCTCTACTAAACTGATCCACTGGTTAACAACCTTCAGCTAAAACACAAAATTCATGCAAAACCGGCATGTACTACATACGTGGAAATCTAGGAGACATGAGTGTAATTGATAGTTGTAAAAAAAAAAAAAAAAAAAAAGTACTTGCAGATGTAACTGGCAGAATAATTTTTTTTGTTGGTTTTGTCAATAAAGGCTTTAATGCTCTTTATATCTTGATTTATTAAACAAAGGGAAAATGCTGAAGGAATTTATCTTCGAAGGGGTTATATGTACTTGGCAAAGAATACAATAGCTAGTATGTTTATTCTCAAGGAAAATTTGGGTGGTTTCTGCATACTGAACTTATTGAAATCTACCACAAACTCTCCCTAGCAGAATTAATTCAGCAACAAGAGTAAGCAATATATATCTGCATTGAAGACATTGTCAAAGGTGAAAATTCAAGTATTACCTTTGATACCCTTTCTTTTCCAGTCACCTTAATGGCAGAATTATAAAAAGATGCATATGGAGTTACTGGGAGAAAGAAGATACACATTCTTTATGGTAGTGTTTTTTTGGTCCCTCCCTCTTGCTGCTGTGCATTACATCTCCATAATGTATCATATTTTAATTTTTAGTCTCAGATTTTTAGATCATCAGTTTCACATATTTGGTCGAAAAATCTGAAGACACTATACATTATTCAGAAAATCCTTTTAAGTTAAGGGAGGGAATTCGAAATGAGTAAACAATGGTGGATTGACAGCCAGGAATTTAAGACAACAGACAGCAACGCAGCATCTGTATTTTCAGTGTCCAACTATAGTTTAATAACAGAAATTCCTGAGCCACAGGACAGTAACTCTGTTAAAAGCCTAGACAGAAAAGACTACAACTGGGGATTTTAGAATTACCTAAATTACAGTATTTCTCTTACTTAATAGCTAACTGTTAAAGGAAACAGATAGGGGAATGGATCGTGCAGCCGGCTCTAAAGGTAAACTAAGGTCATTGACTGAAAAGCTGCAGAAACAAAACCTGTGATTGTATTGTAGCAAGTGTCCTAATTTAGTCTATAATACAGCCACAGAAGACAGTTTTGTTTTTAAAGAGTACACAGTCTGAACATGACTGGATCTTTCAGTGTATGGGAAATTACAGAGAAGGTCCAAGCACCAAATATTTTTCCTTGTCTAGACAGCTCACTCAAAGGACTCCTGTTTTACAGCCGGAAAGGGCATTTGTTCCTTTAATCACCCTCTAAAGCATGAGGCTTGTAATCGGTGATTCTTTTGCTATTCGGAGACAAAGCAAGGGGAAAAACTAAATATGAAACTAATATATCCTATGTCTATATAGTGACTAAAGCAGTTCTCTGTAATTACGACCTGGTTTAGAATCCATGACTCAGTGCTGCCTGCTTTAATCAAAACTCCTTTGATCTAACATCATCAGGATATGAAGAAAGGCAAAACATGTGCGCTCAAGCACACTCCTCCAGCTCAGTGCCGTGTTCCTGTTTTCTGCCAGCCTGACCAAGATGAAAGCATACTTAACCTCAGGCGTGATATTTAAGTCACACTGAAATCTACCTACATGGCAAAGTGTCTGAAGATGAACTGATTCCTAGGACCGTTCTGTATCGTGCTTAGGGGAACAGAACGCCGATTCTGAGACTTCCAGGGCTCCCATAATAGCCATACATAAAAATCATTGTAATGAGAAAATTAGAAAAAATGAAATTTGAATAAAGACTTTGGTAATTTAGAGGCAACAATGCTGGATGGCGATTCCAACACTGATCGTACGGGTAAGAAAGAGATTTTCATTTTCCCCTTTGTGTTCTTAATTCTCTGGCAGTGTACAGAGAAGTAGTTGGTGCCCTGAAACATCTCTATCAGCAAATGTGAGAAGTCTGTGATTACTCCCTGTGAAACAAGCAGGTAGCTCACAGGGGCACATTCTGGAGATGCAGACTTGAACCTATGGCAGAAGCCTGAGCTTTCTTACTCCAGCATTTAACCAGAGATTTGGTGAAGCTGTGAAGTTGTCTACTGCATAAAAGTTACCCCTTGTAATGGATAATACTCTGCCCCAAAGGCAGTCCTAGATTTACTGTACCCTTTTCCTAAAGCTGCTTTATGTTCCCTACATGGGCAGAATCCTGGTTGTGATACGTGCTTACAGCAAACATCTACTCTCTTTAAAAAATCCACTCTTTGGTGGCAGAGGTAACACTTGTGCAACTGTTCACAGCTCTGCTCTTTGCTTCCCTCATTTTCAGACTTCTTAAGTATGCAGTCATCTTAAAATGATGAAAAATGTAGCATCTTTGCGTACAGGTTTGTAAATTATTCTTAATTACAGAATGATCCATGGATCTTCATGCAAGCATCCAAAAGGCTCAGACGAGTGACTTAGTGGACAAGGAAAGGAGAACAGGATAAAAGACAGTAAGGGAGGGGGAAAGGAAGAAGCAGAGGTCGGAAAGCTCTGGTGGGATGTCCGAGTTTTTCTGGAGTGCCTGTTGAAGCAGGCAGTGAAGCTTCGGGCTTGGGGCAGAGAGGGAAAAGCAAGGGAGCCACTAAGAGACATATGGGATTGGACACAGAGACAGAAGAGGCGCTTGGGGCACAGTATTGACTTAAGCATCAGAGAACCTCTAGCCTGAGTTTTTGCCAACACAGTTGACTAGCAGCCAACTGGGTAAAACGCTGCCTTTACAGGAGCCCCAGAGAGCTCGACAGGGAGCTGGGGAGTGCTCCGAGAGCCGCCTGGTCAGAGAGCCTGGCGCAGCCAAATTGCTGAGCCTGGGGCCAGGCAGCAGTGGAATGTCACCGCTACAACAAAAGTTTGTCTACACCTTGGAAGAAGACACAGTCTCCACAGCTGTTCAGTTTACTTTGGCCAATGGCCATAAAAACTCCATACCAGAGCTGAACCACATGGGGTTCTTAAATGTTTTATGTTGTTGTTGTTTCTGACTTTTAAAAAAAGACGAGTCAAACTCATACAAAAACAGTCTGGAGATATGGAAAATCTGCTCCCCAGGTACAGAGAGGCGTCTGAATCCAGCAAATCCTCAGGTTCTTTCTCTGATGGTATAAACAGTTATTCTCACTCACTTAACTAGAAGTAAATTCACAGAGACACCCAGTGTAAAGAACAGTAGCTCTGCGGCTGGAAGCCACATCCTTTCTCAGTACCTGGAATGTCACACGTTCCTTTTGTTTCTGATGCTTTTGTTATGTCTTGCCTTTTTGCAGGAAACTGACACCACTACAAATATTAACACAGATGCCATCAGTGCTCCCTTTAAATGATTTTTTTCAACTCTAGAATTGCTTTTATTAAAATGACAGACTGGAGAAACTAATTGTTGTAGAAAAGGAGTGCTGCTGCTTCAGAAGACTAGAAGTACCCTTGCTCCGCCAAGTTATTAAAATACTTTTCCAAGTGCGGAATATAAAGTCTGATCTGTATTCCATACACACCACCAATTACTTGTGAAGCACGCTCAACTGGTTTTGTACTTGTTGTTTTATTCTTCATTAAAAAGTTCCAAAACTACTCACAATCCTGGAAATAAGATCTTGTGATTTCATCCTTTTCTATTTAGTAAAAGTTTGGCTTTTTTGTTCTAATGGAGATTAGCTTTCTACTACTTCATCATATGTGATGGTAACCCTTCCCTGCGAACTGTGCTACTTTATTAACTGTCAGAGATACAGACAGAGGGGCTCATTGTTTCAGATACATCCCCTAAAATTAGATGACAACAACAACTTTTTTTTTTTTTCCCCAAGTTTTGTTTCTATTCAGTTCTGCCTTTTTGAATTTCTGAGAGTTTGATTTCACAAAGTTAATAAGTGTTCTTCTAACTTTGGTTTGGAATAAAGTGTTTGGTTTCTGCTAAGAGCAGTCTGCATTCTTCTCTGACCACTTTTTTTTCTTTTTTTAGCTATATTCAACAGTGAAGCAAAACACCTGCTACTAGTTTTCTTGCAGAGAAATCAAAGATATTTAACCGTATCCTTCCTAAACACTGGGTGAAATGCATACATGCTGCCAAAAGAGTCCATGAACATGCTTTGGAATTATCCCCATTACTTGATATCACAAAATACTCCCTTGTCCTTCAATCACTGTAGTTATTCAGATCTGCTCTCTCTAGCATGCTTGACCAGGCTTTTGTCTTGGCAGCAAGAGAATGTTTCTTTCAACTTGTGCCATGATTACAAAATAAAGTCAATGTTTCGAGAGGAAACACCACCAAAAATACTGCAGGATTTAAGTTATCAATAATAATTAAAGCACAAATAGTGTGTTTGACGTCATGATATATCTAAATATACAGCACTTATTCCCTTACATCAGCGTAACGGTATTCTTGCCAATAGTGTATTTAGTTTCATTAGATATTATATTACTAACTATATGGCAGCTTATATGCCAGCTCAAATAATAATGCTGTAATGCTCTTTTTCCTCTGGTGAAAGTAGGGGGAGTAAATGCAACAGTCAGACAGAAGTGTTAATACATCTCCTCCACTGAAGGATGGACCTTTTCACTATCCCTAAGTGAACTATGAGAAGAGCTGGCCCATGAAAATCATTCACACATGGATTTACTGGCCTATAATTGGGATTGAGAACAGCTTGCTTGCTTCTTGGATGCTTGAGATCCACTACCCATAGGTTTTAACATCACAAGCTATCATCTGGCCAGTGCTTCACCTCTGCATGCATCTTGCTGAGCTGCTACCATATAAAACTTTTTCCCCTACTGAATTATTACTTCCCCCACAAGGCTTCTTGTCTTGAATAGTTCTCTCATCCATAAGAACACCCATTCTTCATCTAGGTAGGGAATTTTTGTTTTCTGTCAGCATCACTGACTACACACAGCCACATTTCTTCTTGGTATCATTGAGCACAAGTCTCCTGTTTCAAATTCAGTGCAGAAAAGCCGCATCACTAGTTCTCCTGCTAGTGCGTGTGTTCCATTAGCAACAGGATATATACTTATGCTATAACAAAATAAAAACCCTAGTTATACCTAAATTCTAGGCTCCTGGTTGATGTTTCTCACCAGTGTTATTACTGGAGCAGCTTTTAAAACCTTATATGAAAGATGCCTGTATAAGCATACCTGCATATGTAAGCTGGCTTGAGAACTGTAAATATCTAATTACCACCATTTACTCCATTTCTGCCCTTTCAAAATGTCTGAGGTTCTATCATAGATAGCATTTTACTACGGTTTCTCACTGGAGTTACTTCTGTTGTATGGAGGCTTCATCTGCATCTTTTTTTTTAAAAAAAAAATCCCCAAACTCTTGACAAGCAAAGTTCTGTTGTCTCACACACAGCAATGAGAACATGAGGCAGCTCAGGCTTGCTGCTAATGCACTTAAGAATATTTAAACTAAATAATCCTAAAAATTCATGGTAGAAGGGCTACCCACTTGAAACTTATCAGAAGCCTAAATTCCACACTTGCTTTACATGCATTTTATATATATTTATTCCCTCCACCCTCGCTACAAGATGGAAATAACTTCCCATCTATGAATAGGTTTCATATTATGACAGATGTCCACTGGTTTCATATATCTTATAATCAGAACATCGTTCCCTCCTTTGCCATCATTTCCCATAGTTTAGTATTCTTTCTTTTTCACCAATTTCTTTTGTTCAAAAAAATGTAATCTAATGTTAAGATAGCAAAATTATTAAAAATCAAGGAAAGTAAACCACACCTGCTAACAAACATAACTCCATTACGTTGCCCATTTTGTACGTTTCCTGTTTTACTTCTTATGATTCGAACAGCAGCGCAGCACACGTGCACTTATGAGAAAAAGAACAAAGGGCCCTTAGGTGAGAGATTGCAGAGTCAATAGTGGGTATTAGACCCAAACTGATTGCTTTTCTCGCCCAACAGCAAATCAATGGGAATGCATTATTGTGACTTCTCTCACCTTCACATGTCCGGCCATCTGTAGACACAGAAAAGCCCCGCTCACATATGCACTGGTAGGAACCAGCCGTGTTTAGACACTCCCCATGAGGTGAACAGAGGTCAGATCTCTCACATTCGTTGATATCTGAAAACACAGAGACATTAACAGCTTTGCAAATCATCATACCCTTAATATTAAGCCTAGGTTCCATTAGTCTTAAAAGTAGCTTTTATTTCCACCACGTATGTAAACGGGCTCATTTTTCAGAGTAACGAAATCTTCTGAAATCATTCTTAAACTCTGTATAGGCATCGGCATGTTCTGCTGCATCATACTCTCATTGTATCACTCTCTGTGATGAGGATAAGGAGGTGAGAATGACTTGTGAGATACCAGTGTAAGCTCCATACTAGCCAACAATTTCTTCTGCTCCATCTCACTGCTGCTTGATTGCTGCACGCTGGTCAACTTGTGCATCTGGCTCCATGTGTTGCCAGCAGGTCTGGAGCTGCATCCTTCCCAGTAAGTTGATTATATATAATTTGAAGCCAAATGCTCTTTTTTGCTGATGGGGAATGGGAATGGTACCAAATGGTTGCTATATAAGAGCTTGTCATCATTGCTTTTCTTTTTTAATTTAGAAAGCATTTTTCAAACACTGCCTTTCAAACTTACTTTTGAATTTGAAAAACAAGTACTTCTTTCTGATTGATGTCTCATCAACAAAACCTGCCACCTGCCTTAAGGACTGCATTCACTGATTCAGGCGGTACCACTTTTATGTGAATTACCATTCACATTGTAATTGTACTTTTGTATTTTGCTTTACAGGAACCTGTTAATAAGTTTTCAATACCACGCTGAGATCAAACCAAATTTAGAAACAAAATTTACAGTAGGCTCATTCATCCGTCATCACAGATACTAGAATTTCTTATTCTTAATGGTGTCTTTCATTGCTTAGATTCCGGCCATTGTTACAGCCATACAATACATTGAAGTAGATAGTAATTTTAAGAGACTAGAGAAATTATGATTTCAGTACCATTATTTCAAGACCCATGACATCTATTATAGAATTTTCTTTAGACACAGACCAATTCTATCCTGTGTGTAAACCTTCTAGGTCAGTGTCACACTTTCTAATCTTTTGGACTCTTTTCAACTTTGCTTCTTACCAAAATGCATGTTCCTAATTTCTAGTCTAGGCCAGACTCAACTTGCAGACACCACATTCTGTGTCAGTATTCATTGTATCATTGTATCAAATCTAATAAAGCACTTCTATATGGTGAATGCAATATTTTCTGAATTAGAAAGCAGTCCCATATAATACCCAGAACTTCTACAGGGAATTTACTGTTGGTTGCACAAGATCTTCAACACAGATCAGCTCGAATATTGTCTCCCAGCTCAAGTCTAAACTGTGCATGAGAGAGCAGCCAAAGCAAAATCCAGTCTCCTGGTTCTCCAGGCATTTGGAGCACGAACGCATTATCACTTTCCAGCTCTAATACTGTGGTTCTCGTCTCATAAAAATGGATGGCAAAAAAGAGTCGTGAGGCATGTCTGGGTGTTGTGCCAACATGGAGTCGGGATCGTTCAGAACTAAAGGCTGGGAAGTATTTTTCTGGGTTTGGCAATGCTGACTCAGCCTCAGATAACACATTCTCTTCCTCCCCACTCATCCTCCACAAAGCACTGCAAGTGTTTTAGAGGTGAGGGAGGTTTACCTAATGAGACTTGACACTAACTTTCTGCGAATCACAGATTCACAAACAGAAGGTCCTATCAAAATAAACGTTCCCAGAATTTGGGAAACTTCAGCAGTGTATCTCTGTTAGTTCTAATATAGATTCTCTTTCAAGTTACGGAAGGCTGAGATTTCAGCCTCCTGAAATACACGAGACGAGTAAGAAAGTACTACAAGTGATAAATAAAATGAGTTTCTGTTCCTTAGCGTGATCTGTGACTATCACAAGTTATGCTTATAAACTTGCACATTTATAATAATGATCCAGGTATTTTTTATAGCTATTTCATACCTTGGCATCCTCTATTCGCTATCTGCTGGAAACCCTCTGGACAAGTGCATTTGTAAGACCCGTCAGTATTCATGCAGTTTCCTCCATGGCAAACATCACTGTCTTGAAGGCATTCATCAACATCTGAAATAAAAATGTAACAGAATTATTAGACGATGTAAAAACTGATGAAACTTTTAATAGTGATACTTTAATACTAACATAGTGACTTGAAACTACAATGTCATTTAATAACTGGGTGGGAGGGGTAGAGAAATTAAGTTTACTACACTTTAGAATGTCCTTTTAATTATTTTCATCTTATCAAACATCTTGTATTTCTAGAGAGCTTTAAAATTTGAGTTTGTGTCATTTACTCTTAGCAAGCATGTCTAATATGTGCCACCTGCACCTCCAATGAAAGTTATCCTAACAGACATTGATACCAATCTCTCTCCTACTGTAATGGTGACTGTGGTGTTACAATAGTACAATTAACAAGAAAATCCACGCAGCTGTACATTTAGAAGACAGACACAAAAAATACCCGCTAATGCAAATTTGTGGTTTGCAATATGCATCTTTAGACATGTTTAGGCCGCTACACACAGATTCCTGAGCCGGAAGTGACCTGACTCAGACGTCGCCCGGAGCACGGGCAAGCCCAAGCACAGCTGGTTCCACACCACACCAGCTGTGCCTGCGGAGACTGCTCACAAAACAACCGCGGGGACGGGAGGCTCGTAGGACAGGCACCACACTGTGCGTGCTGCTGCGCGCTAACGGTTGCTTTTTCAGAAGCAGTTCGTGTGACACAACACAGCCACTTCACAGGCTCAGCAGCTCGGTCACAGAGCTGAAGAGCTGCTTCTGCTCAGTGCTGCACTCAAGCCATAAATCCAGCCCCAGAGTAAGGGCATGCAGGGTCCAGCTTCCAGCTGCCTTTACACCACGTTCCGAGCTCCGAGCCTCAGGCTTGTAGACTCTGCCCTAGTGCCTTGGCATCCACGGCATAAAAGTGCTGGCTGACACATAGCAGGGCAAGTTTTGGGACACAAACTAGATACAAAACTATTAAAGAACAAGACACCGGCATTGTCTCCACCTAAAGTCTTTTCTTCCCCAGAGGAAACAGAGCACAGCTGCTGTGGGTACAGGATTAACTCAGCAAGTGCTGGCATTCCAGTGATATCGTACAGTTTTGTTTCACTACAGCTCAAGATCACAAAGTATTTCACAACAGTGCCTCTCGTTTTAAAAGAAAACAGAAAATAAGAGAGTCAAGTAAAAGAAGCATCTCATAAGCAACTTTCCCCTGCCTCCACAGTGCCCTACCTCATAATTCACTGAGTCTATTGCTCTGATAATGCAGATAGTTTCCTTTGAAAAACAGTTATCAAAGACTTTTTCCACTGCCTTTAATTATTCTGATTTCTTCAGCATGGATTTTAGCTGATTAGAATTGTAACCTTTTCCTGTGTTGCAGGAATGAATAACAATTCTAATTAAAAAAGAGGACATGACCTCATTTCTACACTTATCTCTGGAAAGCCCACACTATATCAGAGTGCAACTACCCTTGGGATTTAATCTATTTGATAAAAATAAGAAATAGGGATAGCTTTCTTACATAAATGAATGTTATTACAGATAAAACTGCACTTAATGCTGACAACGTGGTGACCTTTTGATAACCATATTTTATAATAATTTTCAACTGAGAAATAAATTGTGGTTTATTTAAAACAGCAATTAATTTTGAGTAGGAGCATGAGAAAAAATGAACGACTCCCTTGTGCTGAGTTAATGCCAAGTCTCACAACAAGAATGTGTCTTCTGCCAAATTCAGTCGAAATGCATTATTTTCCATATAGGACGCAAACCTCCCCTTCTCTGATGCAACACTTCACAGGTCCTATGGTTGCTGCATAAGAATCTCCAGAAAAATCAGAGACAGTAACTCATGCTTGAGATGTTCAGTGCTTTTTACCACCCTTTACACATGCATGTCTTGAGCATTTCGGCTAGCAAAAGCTCCGAAGGTTCCTAGAAGAAAACTGGAGCCTCCTATGCTTCAAACACTCTTTTCCAGTAACCGGAGTTCTTTGGGATGTACAGTCTATATGTAAGTTCAGGATGGTGCATATTCATACTCCCTGTCAGCCGAGACAAGGCCAATACTTTTTACCCGCAGGTGTGCTCACACTTTGCGTTCCCTCATATTCAGAGCAACACAGAGCAGAACGTATCAATGTCACTTCATCTCAAGAACAAGATGCCAAATGAGAGAGTAAAGCAGAAAAAGAATAGACATGCACGTGGTCATGCATCTTGAAGTCCTCCGCCTGCTAGGAAGTAACCTCCTTTTCTATCTTCAAGTGGAAGGTTGTGCATGCAGCCCACCTGTGGATGGTCATGTACTTTCAGACTACTAATTTCCAAGAAGATAATAGCAAGTCTCTCAAGGTACTGCAGAAGGGAAAAGTTCTTCAGCCTTGGATAACAGGGTATAGAGGCATTTACAATAGGAATGGACACACGGATTATTGCTCTCAGACAGAACTGAAGGTTCAGTCCAGCTTCCTCATTTTCTGAAGAGTTCAGTGCAAGGATGCATACAGAGCATGTATACTGCATGTATACACCAGTGTATAGAACAATTATATGCAAATTACCTCTATTCTTAAACAACTGAATACTGCACAAAGACTTCCAGACAAAAACTTCAGCCAGAGAGTTGCAAAAAGCACAGCTGAAAATGAGCACAGCATTATTATGCCAAATTCTGCAATACCCCTAGAAGTTTGCACAAGTGTATAATGATCAAATGGGCAAACTGCTTCTTGAGCTGCTACATTTCTAAGAAAACTTCTGAAGTAGAGGAAATCTTTATTGAATAAACAAGCACATTTCTTACAAGCGATTTGCCAATCACATTGGCTTTACAGCCTGATACAGTTTTGGGTATATTCTGACATGACAAATGTCCACCCCTGAGTCTTGGAGAAACTGGATGGGATTTGAACCATTCTGTTCAAATGAGAACATTCCGGTAAACAGGCTAATCTGAAAATCACAGGCCATCATGTGGAGAAACGTTGGATGCCTTCTCAAAGCGATCTTCTCTTTATGGAAGTTCTGCCCTACTGTGCCCCTCTGCACAAATCTGGCTGAACTAACAGTCAGGAGGAAAGCCATTTTCACGAAGATGGGAACGTGGCTGTGAGGCTGAGGACCTCCGCTGATATGAAAAGAACGTGAGATTTAAACCTGCAATCAACCGAACTCCCCAAGTGTGCACTGAATACTTCAAGGAGCCTTCAAAAATACTTACATCACAAGGTAAGGAAAAACAAGAGAGGTGAATGTATAGCCAATAAAGCAGTTGCATGAAGCATTCTTACTGACAGCAGAACAAGCAGAGTCTGTTCAGACTTAGTTTCCAAGGTGTAAAAAGCAGTCCGTAATACCCTGTACTTCAGAAAATAGAGAAAAGATACAATGCAAGCACAGAATAGTTTTTTCCACTGAAGGGATGAACAGATTTTGTGCAGAACTTGAAATATTCATGAGAATCTTCAGTGAACAAACTGTCTCTACAGAAATAAACCACTCTCTTGCTGGGTAGAGAAGCTATAGATTTGGTTACAGACTCTTGCAAATGAGACAAAGATGCTGGGAAAGGAACAGCTTTACTCTTTTTCCTGGTATGATCAAATTCCTCTTCTTTTGCCTTGAGAGCCTCTGAAATTGTTTTTTCTTGAAATTTGCCCTTGAACAGAATCAAGGAAGAGATGAAGATAAATCACAGACCTGTCCTGACAGGCCATTGCATAGTGATGGAGAGCAGCAGCCGTTACTGTGACTTCTTGGGCTATATGAAATGCACCAAAGCTGCCTGAAGAGAAGTTCTGGAAAACATTTGGTCCTCAACTACAACGGGTTTAAATTAATTTCTAGATTTCATTTGCTCTTCACTACAAGATGGTTTAACTCACCATTTCATATGCTCACACTCTACTAACAGCATTTACTAATTCAAAATCTTTCTCTGCAGATTGGTTTGTAAGGCTTCTCGCTGAAGGAACCAAAACGATTGAAACGGTTATGCATCCCACTCTCTCACCATCTCCCTCTCTGCTATGCAGAAGAAAGAACGAACCTCTTCTTGTTTAAGGTGGACAAGGTAAGATCTTATAAATTAAATTGCAGCAATAGAAGATTACCATCACACGTTTGGGAAAAAAGGAAGTCTAACACAAGGACAGCAAAGCACTGGCACAGGCTGCTTGAAGAGATGATTGGAATCTCATCTGCTGAAGCCTATTCAGAGCAGGTTAGATGAGTACCAGTCAGGAACACCACCATATGGTCTCTTCTGCCTTTGAGAGGCAGGATGGAGCAGTGATCCCTTCCACCAAATTTTTCTTTGATTCTTGACACAGTATCTCTGCATCTGTTGCAACTTAACGACAATCTTGAAGCCAGATGAGAACAAAATTCTTTGACACAAGTTTCTAGTGCCTTGCACCATCAGCCAACACTTCCTGAAGCTGATGGAAGTGATGCTGGTATTCACCAGGAACTCTGAGAAGATCTTGCTAAGTTATTCTATGACCAGATTCTCCAACCAGGTCAGTACCAAAGAGTATCAGTGTGCTAAGGAGATTTTATAATGTGTCCTTTATTCCTTGTTGATGAGAACTTTAAGAGATGCTGTCACTCATTAAATGTGGACAGTCCAGTTATCATCATTGCTGATGAAGTCTGGTCTGATATTACAGGTTTGTCTTGAGAAGACAGCATCTGGTTGGCTCAGGGGGAACTGCTCTTCTGCCTGGATCACTTCAAGAGGAGGATTACTGACCTATTGCTGTGGGTGAGAAGGTGGGAACTGCCTCCTAGAGCGCTGTGTGGAGGATAACCTACCAGCAGAACACTATTAGGTAAAACGGCAGTATGGAGCTGTGTCTTCCATGGTATCGGCAGCTACAGAAAGCACACTAGAGACCAGAAAGTTTTTATGTGCTAATACCACAACGTACGGTGAGACCTTAACTGAGAGATTTTCCCCCCCTAGGGTAAGATAAGGAAGGAACTGAGGTACAGTCTTTTCTGGAGCTTGCTAGTAAGTAATCTTACATGCTGTAAGTGATCATGAGTAGTGCACCAGACGTACCATGCCAGGTGGTATAGCCAACGATGAATAAGAGGGACTAGCTTTGAAGTAATTCATTAGAAAAAAATCTGTTTGCCAATTACTGGCCAATTAAAGTGTTCTACCTCAGAGATAACAATCTTTCTGTTTTCTATAACACAGCATTTCTCCCTACATTTACCATACATCTTTCACCTCTTATTTTTGTTTTTACAAGCTCAGTATGTACACTGCCTTCTGGGACAGTGAAAGCTGTGAGCTCCAGCGGATCCCCCTGGAGCTCATCTTATACTACGTATTTTCTCCTGCCAGTGCACATGTGGGATTGTGGTGGCTGGCTACAGGTTCCCAAAACCAGCTGGAGAAGTTTTAACTTAGCAGGCCCCCATGTGAACAGCATATACTGGCAGAAGCTTTTGTAATACAGAACCTCTGTGTCAGAATTTGAGCAACAATGTTTAGAAAGGCTTAATTGTTTTTGGTAACACGTTGGAAACACGTGTGCAGATTTCTTGTATGTGGAAAGATGACAGAGGCTATTTCTAAGAATCCATTAAATACGTGGCTCTTTAGGTGGGGACTGTTGAATGGTTGACAGTTAAGTATTGAGAAAGAAAGAGGAGCAACATATCCTTCTGCTCTGTTCCCAAAAGAGTTCATGCCTATAGCTGAAACAGTCAAGGTCTTATTGAAAAAAATAAATCAGTAGCTTAAGTCCACAAGCTTACCTTCACACTGATCTCCAGCAGATGATAATGTGTAGCCTTGGCTACAAATACATCTGAAAGATCCTTCTGTGTTCCTGCAGCGTCCATTCGTACAGAGTGATCGGTGCTGGCATTCGTCTATATCTGTAGCAGAAGAGACAGTGAAAACATAACACATCTTAAAATGCCAATTACTAATCAAATGGTGCAATAACCAATTCTGAACAAAACAATGAAGCACAACGTCAATATCCAGTACTGCTTCTCTTGGTCTTACATATTAACAAATGCAGACAGACAACATAACGCACAAAAATATATGACTTGAGATGACTACATTCAGCATTCTCTCCTGTAGTGTCAATATAACCCTCAATGCACAAACGGGTACACACAGACCTACAAATACACACATGCTGCTTGAGAGCTGCTTTTGTTTCTTTTATATCTGGCAAAGGTAACAAGGCAGCTGCTCAGTGAGTCAGCAAAACCCACAAAATACTTTCCAGCAGGATCACCACCTTTTAACAGGGTGTGGTTTTCAGATGCACACTGAGAGGCTGTTCCCCTATTAAGTTGTACCTGAAGGCTCCTTTAAATACTTGCCTTGTAACAGTATTAATCCTCTAAGTATGGGGAAATGTCTCTTTGCTTCCATAACCACTGCTAATCCCTCAGCGCTTCAGTTCTCATAAACTGGGCTCAGCCTGGGTTAACCGATGGACTTGAACATCAAACTTAAATTTTCCTATGAAAAACTCAAAATATTGGAGGGGAGCGGCACTTTGAATTCAGAACATAGCACATGTCCTGTTTGAGCTAGGAAACCTGTTTTCCCTCCCTTATTTATAAAATACTTGTTAAGGAACAGTAATTAAATTGATATGGCAGGTTCTTAGTCACTTGTAGGACTTAGGCGCGGCTGAATGTCTTTCTGAAAATATACTCCAATTCAAACAGGAGAAAGTTACTCAATGAGGTTTTTCAGGTCTGTGTTATGGCTACATAGTCTGACCTCTTGAGTAATGGTCCCTTGCGACCACAGAAGTTTTGAATTTAAGGATCATCGAAATCTGCGTGGCCACATGAAGCATCTGGGCACATGTACAGGTCCTTACTTCAGAAAGGTGCACTTTAAGAAGAACAGTCTGCACATGCCAGCTCAGCTTGGCAAGGGCCCTTTTCCATGAAAGGTTCAGAGGAAGCAGTCAAACTTTGTCTACATACTTTCCCCAAGACCAGTCTGCTGTGCGTCCTGGACAGCACATTTAATTCACTCAAGACACTTAACTTACACTGAAGTTTTGTTTCAAACTTCCTGACAAATTTACATGAATGATCATTTAGTTTTACTGTATTATTTTTAGCACTCAGAAGTCTGAAAGTCACTTAGGGAAGCGTGGGGGGAAAAGAAAAGAAGAAAAAACGTTCAGGTTTCTGCATGCTTCCACAGCTTGGAGACATTCTCCCAGATTTTCACCGTTGGGGAGAGGTTTCAAGAAGTCCCCTACATTCATACCTCATGTACACACCCTTTAGGCTCTCCCTCAGACTACTCTGCTCTGACTTCAGACCTAGTTTTGTTCCACTGGAGCAGTCCTGATGGGAATTTTAGATGTGGAAGAAATGTAGAATCTGACACTTTGGAGGTACAGGTACTGTTCTTAGAAATACAACACCAATGCAGTGTCACCAATGCAGGCCTCAGCTCACTGTTAACTGATGCTGCTGGCTTCCGAGAGGATGCAGCCTGGGTTTCTTGATTCCACTCACCCACACAAAAGACAAAAATATAGAAAGAAAAGAAATTAAGGCAGAGAAAGCCACTGTACCCAAACCTCCAAAATGACAGAAATGCCAAGGATTTTCCAGAAATTCAAATTTAGCAATATAAATGTTACTACACATTCTTGATCGGCTTTACAACAAACATCAAAGTCTACAATGCAACCATAAAAGCCATAACATGGAAATACATATTCTTACATTTTTGGTTATTTAGCCTCAGTGTTGTACATTTGTTGTTTTTCCATTGAAAGCAGCACTACTGGATGAAAAAGATTATCTAAAAGCTAAGTGCAACCTTATGAATTTTAATCATATTCTTTCCTACCTTCACACTGATCCTCCGATGCAGAAAGTTTGAAACCTTGGCCACAAATACATCTGAATGACCCCTCCATATTTTCACAACGTCCATTTGTACAGAGATTGCCATACTGACATTCATCTATATCTGTGAATACAAAGAAAGCATAAGTGTATAATTGGGTAAAACCATCTTTCAGTTGAGCTTGGGAATTTATTCAAATTCTGCCATAAGCCTGGTTATAATCAGTTTTCCTGTCTATTTTAACCTTGGCAATTCTGCAGCAAGTCTGACTTAAAAAAAGGATTTGAACTTGAGCTGGCCTGTGCTCAAACACTCAACTACACTCAGAACCCACGTGACTAAAACAATGCTTTCGTCCCAGTACTGCAAGGACTGCAGTTTAGGCTAACAAACCTCCTTCTTCCTTTTCTTTTCTTGTTTTTTAAATAGGCATTGCACTATGAGCTAACTGTGTCCGCATCATCCCTACCTGAATAAGATATTTTGCCCATAATTTTCCAACAGTAGCTTAAACCAGCGCAGCTTTAGTATAAGAGAAGACGTCAGCAAGTGCTGGCACGTTCATTCTTGCATTACACCGATTTACTCTTAGGATATGTACCTGTGATAAAAGCACCAGCAGCTGCCAATACCTTGTAACCATTATCACTAATCCTTCTGCTGTTGCAAGGAACAGTCCAGAAAAGCAGACGCAGCTCATGCTGGCAAGGCTCTATTAGAAGCTGTTCTCTCCAAAACCATTTTTAAAACATGTGCTCTGGTCAGAATCTCCCAACCTGCTGCCTCTGCTTGTTTACTTGGAGCTTACCTACAGGTGCAAGGGACCAGGCAGGTCGTCTTGGAAGCTAGAACAGACCTCAACCATTTTCTGCTGTTGAGTTTTTGCTATTCTTTAAAGCTAGGTCAATTAATGCACAGGATTTAAAGGAGTTCTCCAGTGCATAACTAAAGACCCACATACGAAACACATGGACACGTGAGACTTTCATAGATGACGTTTTTCAAGTGGACTTAAAGGGGGCAGGTTCTAAAGGACTTAGCTGACACCTGAGGAATTTCAAGGGGATTTCTGCACTTCACACAGGTCCCCTTGTAAGGCTACTCTATATAGGCACCAAGGAACTCCACTGAGTTATGCCTTTATAACAAAAGTTTCAGAAGCAAAATCTCTCTTCCTGGTCACAAACCATCCTTTATTTACAGGAGGACTTGAAAGAAACTTTTTTTTTTCTATAAGCTATCCCAGCTACCTACTTTCATCATTCTCTGAAAGATAGAATCATAGAATCATAGAATTGTTGAGGTTGGAAGGGACCTTTAAGATCATCAAGTCCAACCTTTAGCCTACCCTGACAAGAGCCACTTCTAAACCATGTCCCTCAGTGCCCCATCTACCCTTTTTTTAAACACCTCCAGGGATGGTGAATCCACCACCTCCCTGGGCAGCCTATTCCAATGTTTAATAACCCTTTCAGTGAAAAAATGTCTCCTAATATCCAATCTAAACCTCCCCTGACGTAACTTGAACCCGTTTCCCCTCGTCCTATCACTTGTCACCAGGGAGAAGAGGTCAGCCCCCATCTCTCTACAACCTCCTTTCAGGTAGTTGTAGAGGGTGATAAGGTCTCCCCTCCGCCTCCTCTTCTCCAGGCTAAACAACCCCAGCTCCCTCAGTCGTTCCTCATAAGGTTTGTCCTCCAGACCCCTCACCAGCTTTGTAGCCCTTCTCTGGACACGCTCCAACACCTCAATGTCCCTCTTGTAGCGAGGGGCCCAAAACTGAACGCAGTACTCGAGGTGGGGCCTCACCAGTGCCGAGTACAGGGGGATGGTCACTTCCCTAGTCCGGCTCACCACACTATTCCTGATACAGGCTAGGATGCTGTTGGCCTTCTTGGCCACCTGGGCACACTGCTGGCTCATATTCAGCCGGCTGTCAACCAACACTCCCAAGTCCTTTTCTGTCGAGCTGCTTTCAAGCCACTCTGCCCCAATCCTGTAGCGCTGCATGGGGTTGTTGTGTCCCAAGTGCAGGACCCGGCACTTGGCCTTGTTGAACCTCATACCATTGGTCTCAGCCCATCGGTCCAGCCTGTCCAGATCCCTCTGCAGAGCCAACCTACCCTCAAGCAGATCAACACGCCCGCCCAGTTTAGTGTCATCTGCGAACTTACTGAGGGTGCATTCGATCCCTTCATCCAGATCATTGATAAAGATATTAAAGAGAACCGGCCCCAGCACCGAGCCCTGGGGGACACCACTTGTGACTGGACACCAACTGGATTTAACTCCATTTACCACCACTCTCTGGGCATGGCCATCCAGCCAGTTTTTTACCCAGCGAAGAGTACACCTGTCCAGGCCATGAGCAGCCAGTTTCTCCGGGAGAATGCTGTGGGAAACAGTGTCAAAAGCTTTGCAAAAATCCAAGTAGATAACATCCACAGCTTTTCTCTTGTCCACTAAGTGGGTCACCTTACCATAGAAGGATATTAGGTTTGATAGGCATGACCTGCCCTTCACAAACCCATGCTGACTGGGCCTGGTCACCCTGTTCTCCTGCACGTGCCGTGTAATGGTACTGAGGAGGATCTGTTCCATGACCTTCCCAGGCACCGAGGTCAGACTGACTGGCCTGTAGTTCCCCGGATCCTCCTTCCGGCCCTTCTTGTGGATGGGTGTCACATTTGCTAACCTCCAGTCAGCTGGGACCTCCCCGGTTGTCCAGAACTGCTCATAAATGAGCATTAACTAGATGGGCCACTATCTTTAGCCAGCACGAAAATTGCTATGTTACTACTTAAGAACCATTTTCAAGATTTCCTTCTGAATGTAATTTGTATAAATCAAAACAGGGAAAAGCAACATACAAATAAATAACAGCTTTCATTATAAACCTAGCCAGAATTAATGCGGCATTCTTAAATAATCAATATTGTCTTTTTCCTAGGAGTGGTTTTCACTTAAAAAATAAAAGGTTAATTTTCAACTTTTATTTATTTATTTTGGGGATGCAGTTAATAGCAAGCAGGCGTCCCTGTTTGTATGGAAAAAGTTGGGTTTTTTTGCTTCACCGATGCAGAAAAAGTATTACACTTTATTTGCCTTTATGTGCCAGAAATCACATTACTCCCAATTACCCTGTCTTTTGTCACCACAAAGCACACAAATCTGTCAACATAAGAGAGTAAAACTACTGATTATTTGAGGCACTTGAGCTATTTAGGCAGCTGGAGCACAGGGAAACCTGGAAAAAGATTGGAGGTCTTTAAATCATCATCATAGGTCTTATTAGCTATTGTGAATACCTGCAGTAACTATTTTCCTTATATCATTCATGGCTCTTTACAAGCTCCTGTACAATCTGACTTTGACAAAGCCCATCTCTCCACAGACACAAATGAAATCACCATTATTGTCCATATTTCAAATGACCTACCATTCTTGTTCCCTCACTTGAGCCTCTAACTCTGTAAATAAAATGCCCTGTTGCAGCCTGGCCAAGAACATGAAGCAGAATCCTCCCAAGAGACGACAGCACAGATCCACAGGTGCTCTGCTGTGGCAGTTCAGTAGACAATACCACTTACACCCTTCTGCAAGGCTAATTTCTCAGATCCCTGCTGTTGCAAAATGTGCTCACTCAACAAAACACAACGTTTGCTCTCAATGTATATGATCAATGCTCTAATTCAAGAATTTGTTAAAACACAGAGAACTTAATTCAGCACTCAGGCATGCAAATTCCCAACCGAATAACAAAGCCTGCAATATTATTTCTGATTTTTGGATGGGACTTTAACATCGAAAGACTTTCACATTAAGCCAGCAGAAAATCCAGGAACAGAACCTAAATCTTCCGAGATGAAGTCCAGACAGAACCACGGAATGGTAGGGGTTGGAAGGCACCTCTGGAGATCATCTAGTCCAACCCCCCTGCCAGAGCAGGTCACCTGGAGGAGGTTGCACAGGAACGTGTACAGGCGGGTTTTGAATGTCTCCAGAGACTCCATCACCTGTCTGGACAGCCTGTTCCTGTAGTTGATTCTATTGAAGCTCCCTACAGTAGGGCTAGAGGTACATGGATCAGCTCTGCTGACCTCTGTATTAGTTTTGAAATCTGATGGGGTCCCTAATGCTGTCCAAGATGAATACTGCTAGTTAACCACATAGCTGCAAAATCCATCACAGTGATACCCATGAGGATGAAGCGGTCCAGAAAGTTTCATCAACCTTATTTTTTTTTTTCATTTATTTATCAACCCACAGAAGCGTGCTCTAGATTTACATATTACTTTATTGTCATTCTACATCATGATATATCACTTTATCTGAATGTGCAAATGTGGAGAGAGAAACATGAAAAAAAAATGTGATTGCAAGTAAACTTTTAAAAAAAATATTTCAAATAGTCCCTCTATGACACAAATGCACCAAGGGATCTGGGACAGTAGCAATTTCAAGACAACAAGGTGGCAAGGTGTGCAGGTGCCATTTTTAATTTCTTCCAATATGCCACCCGAACTGCAGTTAAATCTGTTCTACATAAGTCTGAAGTAAACCGATTGACTTGCCTTTATTAAAGAAAAGTTGCTAAGTTCCTGGCTTTAAATCCTGGAAGATTACAATATCAATAGCATCACAGAACTGTAGAATTGTTACACTAGACCTTCTAGGGCATCAAGCGCAGGCAGAGGAGTGAGCTGAGGTAAAAAAAACTTACTGAAAACAGTACTGGGGAAAACTAGCAAAGCTGCAACTGACCTAAACTAACAGCAGAAAAACTGATTTATAGAACAATGGACTTAAAATACCCTTTATATTCTCCTTTCGAGTGTATTTAAATTGTACCATATCGCAAAGCTACAGATTTAAGAAAAGCTCTGTCTGCATTACATTTTGTAAAATGTGTATGGCTCATTGCCAACATGACGTAAGTCTAGGACAAACAGAAAATGAAGACTGATCACATCATTAATGATGCAAGATGTCTAGGCTTCATAAAACAAAGGAAAAAAGGCTTTCATAAAAGAAAGGAAAAAAGGAAACTACATGCAGTAATACAAGGAAAAAAAGTATCAGCAACTTGGAATCAAGACTTATCGCTTGCATGACTTAGTTTTGTTTGTGAATCTGAGCACAGCAGTGGTTTCTTTTCTCTCATTCTACTCCTACTAACCTAGTTAACAAGAATGAAACAAGTGAAAGTTCTGCCATGACATTTTCAACCAGGCTATTTTCATAAATAGGTATAGAAATCAAGCTTGATATCATGAAAGAATGTAAAATTGAATCAACTTTACATTTTCCAAAGAAGGCATTAAGTAAGAGGAAACCTTTCTTAACAGAGCGCATGTGCCACATTCTTTGCAAGGGTAGCAGGAATCCAAGCAGGTGGGAACGAACAAAACAAAGATGAACATGGACTAATGTGTGTTAAGTGAACCACATCAGTTTGTTGTAAACATTTCATAGCTTGCTATAACTCCATTAAAATCCATGAAATTACCTGAGAAATAGATTCTTCTACAATAGTCAAATGACAAGACCAAATAACGCAGCTATGACATAGAATCATCAAGGTTGGAAGGGACCTTTAAGATCGTGGAGTACAACCATTAACCTAACACTGCCAAAACCACCACTAAACCATGTCCCTAAACATGCTGGATAAACTGTAACAGGCAGATGTTCAGACAGAAATAATTTGCTACAACACGCCTTCTTCAGACAAAAGGGCAGTTGAAAAAGGTATCGTCTGTACAGCAAAACTGGTGGTGGGGCTCTGACAGCTACACCATATGTTTTTCAGGTGCTTCACACATACATTTTGTTTTGTAATTATAATTGTATTGTTTGTAGTCTAGATTCAATATTCATTTATCTACAATAAAACACAATTTCCTCATGTATACTGTGTCTGAGAAAAAAGTCATTTCAAAAATCTTGTATTATGAATTATTATGGAATGAAATGGGGACCCTGGGCATGGTGCTGTCATCAGGTTGTAACATTGATGGAATAGGAAATACAGCGTCTCAGAACAAGAACTATAACAGGAGACACAAAGAGTACCGAACATACCATGGCACTGTCCATTCCAGCCTTGGAATCCCAGTCTGCAAGGAATGCACTGGTAAGAGCCAGGAGCATTAATGCACTGTGCATCTGGACAAGTAGTTGGAGTCAGGCATTCATCAATATCTTCAAAAGAGAAGATAAAAGGAAATACCGATCAAAGCCGTAACAAAACACTGAACAATAAACTAATCTGGTTATTCTGACTGTGCTCATATTATACTAATACATTTAAAGAGTTGCATACTTTAACTGTTAGAGATCCAGGAAGGTACAGGTTCTCACAGATATGTAACCAGTGAAGGGGCATCTTGGAGAAATAAATTAGATGATAGTACATGCAACTGAATCTGAATTTTCTGTTATACTGTGAATCTTTGATAGGCCCTCCATAACATACAGCAGGTCAGATTTCTGGCTTGGAAAGGTAAGAACAACTTTGCTTATATCACCCCTTCATAGAATCTTCATGGTTGGAAAGGACCTTTGAGATCGAGTCCAACCATACACACACACAGAAAAAAAAACCAAACCAACCCCTTCACCATATTGAAGTAGTCTGAGCTTCTTCCTATAGTCAGTCTCAAGAAATTTTGGAAGTGCATTGCAACAGCAATAAAATTGTAACTCTAGCTTCTCAAAGCAAAGAGGAATTTGGTATTCTCCAGTGTCCTAGAGTTATGCAGCATGTAAGTACTATGTGGACTATAAATTTAATTATGTGAACAGTAATCAAAGATGTTTACAGGAAGAAGGGAGTAAATTATTCCTGAAAGAAGGCACAAGCAAGACACACATCACTGAGGCTGGCAACGTTTAGGGTGATAGAGGGATTTGTTGCATCAGGAGACGTCCTAGTTTACTCATGACAAAACAAGAAATAGCTTCTGAAAAACTCATGGATCTCATGTCCAGGCTCTAAGCATCTACCAAGAACTTCTTATTCTGCACCAAAGAAACCCACAATATCAATGCAATTTAAAAGACCGCATACAAAAATGACATCCAAAGACAAGCTGCTGTCAAGTGACCAATGATCAGAAGATGCTGGAATTAAAACCGTGTGGGCAGCCTCGTTCCAGTCTGCTTCCATACTTGAGTATCATTTTATAATATGGTCTTTAATTACACAATAATTATAACCTTTCCTACTAAATACTCACTTCATGCAGTGCACAGAACTAATGAAATCAAAGCAATCCCTACACCCAGCTTCCTAAGTTCTTGTCTCTTCCCAGCTCCACAACTAGCGGTTGTGTCTTCTGCAATTAAGGACTGCTACTCCAGAACACATAGTAGGGAGGCAAATTACTCCTAGTTTTGGGAACAAGCTCAGAGAAGGAAAGCAGACTCCAACACTTGTAATTTAACCGGATAGTGTTCCAACCTTCAGAGAATTGAACATCCCCAGCTCCAAACAACTCACTGGATGTGGGCAAATCACAATTTTTCATAGAATCATGATCATCCAGCTCAGAATACTTTCTCATAAAAACAGCAACAGGCCTCTTCAACCACTATAATGCAGACCTGCAAATGTGTCTCACTGAAACTACTGTGACTTTGTTTTTTTATTTAAATAACCAAAAAATCCACTTCTGCAGAAACCTGTTCTCAGAACTGCCTAGACTGCATCTGCCCTCAAAGCACACAACATGAATGGTGTATTTGGTACAGAAATTTTCAGTCAAAATAAAAGTTTAAATGCTGCAAAGCTTAAAGAAATCACAAGGAGATTTTATAGGAATACTTAATCGTATGCAGTGATGTTCAGCTACGCCTGTAACACTGTTCTACATAAACAACAGACTCTACAAAAACAACGCATATGCACTCTTTACGTTTCCCAGGCCAGGCCCACGACAGAGCTTGCGTGAGTATAGCTTGAAGGCAGAACGATGACGGGGTGAGGAAATGTAAGTGAACCGTGTGTATTGTGTGCAGCTTGGAGGATTCTCGCCTTTGTTTTTGAAGTGTGGAGGAGGTGGAAAGGAATTATTTGTGGAATCTGGAATCTGTCAGTAGGGTGACTATAACGAGTAGGTGTAATGACATGGTGAAATGATTCCTGATTGTGTCATTTCCTTGCTTTGATGGATTTACTGTAGGAGGGTTTTTCCCCTAAGCAACCTTAAATAACTTTGAACAGAGAATTTTGTTTCAGAAATTACATATTGTTAAGTTAAATGACAGAGGATGAGCACCACACTACTTTAAATACAAGCTAATGAGAAATTTGACGCACTGTGATATTCTGATTTCTAGCCTATTTTAAACACAGATTCTCTACTGACAGAGATTTGAAAAAAGGAGTTGTAAGAGTGGAGCGTGTGAAACATTTATTTAAATAAAGAAAATTTTGTCTGAATAGAAAGAGGAATCTTTTAGCAATATATCCACAAAAGCAATATATCAGAACAGCAAATATATCCATAGCAGCTTTAAATTGCTTATTTGCCAGGCAACCTAACGTGTTAGCAATTTTATTCTGTCCTAAGTAACTTAGACTAAAGCATGAACAAAACTGTTTAAAATGAAATCGCTTGAATTTTTTTAGTTCACAATTAAGCTGAAAATGAAGAAAAGAACAAAGAACAGCAAAAAAAAGCAAAAATATCACACTGAAAAATAATGTGAAGTTTTGAAGTTCAGATGTCCTAGGATCTCCTGCAACATGAAATACCTACCGGATATATATTTCCAAATTAAAAAAAAAAAAAGGGACAATTTATCATTTGCTATCTGTTATAATATAGGAAAAATTACACTTTTTAAAAAAAAAAAAAAAAAAACAAAACGAAAATTGTCACCAAGTATGCAGGGCAGGACTAAGAATGAAGTCAAGTGATTCCATGAAAAGAGCTGTTAAAACAGCTGTCCCGAGATGGCTTTGCCCATAGTGGGGGAACACCTTTACAGTGTCTTAAATCTAAACAATAGGAATTGCAGTTCCAGACATCAAATAACTGAAAAGACTGGAAAGTACTCAAAAAGGTTCCTTGTTTAAGCTTGCACCCCCTAAGAATTCTCCCTTTGCAGTCCACAGTGCTAAGCTTCCCTTGAACAGCAGGCGATGTTAATCATTCCAAGCAGCTGTAACATTTGGCATTGTTTTTGTGATATGAATAAATGGTAACTTCATTTCACCACCCAGGACGTACTGTAGATAAAACAGGCAATGTCCTTTTGAACACTCCACCATTTTCAGCTGGTGTACAGGGGGAAGTTAACTAAATAAAGAAAGTAGCTGTGAGAGAAACCCAGCAGTAAGATTAAGCTAGAGAAATTACCCATGGAAATAAGAACACAGTGGGATGGTGAAAGGGAACTCTGAACACAAATAGATCTAAAAGCACTACGCCAAGACACTTGATCTGAAATCAAACAGCGAACGGAGATTGAAATTAATTAAAAGAAATATACCACATAGAAAAATATTAAGTTAAACATAAAAAAAGTATGTGTTGAGTTATTTTAATATTTCCATCTAATGGCCATATTTCTTAAAAAATAAAGAAATAGATGTAAAGTTTTCTGCTGAGACCAGAAACAGCAGTCAATTCGATCAAATGGCTATTCCTATTGCAGTTGTTTGGCTTGGCAACTGTTACTGTATTACTACTGGTGAAGAGTCCAAACCTACCTTCACATTCACCTCTCCTGCTCATTTGGTATCCACTATCACAATATTCACATCTGTATGAGCCAACTGTATTTACACAAAAGCCTTCCCCGCAAGTATGAGGTCTTGAACATTCATCAAAATCTGCAGATGAAAGAGAGAAACGTAAGAGAAACTTTGCTTCACCATAGAATTACTGAATGCTTGCATCTCCCCAAAACTCTGCTTTAATAAAACATAGGTAAGTAAACTTGGATTTTCAAGCTGTTTGCAAGCCATAGCCTACAGCTGTTTTTTACTGAGCAGTTCCATCTTTACCTCACTGCTTGCGATCAGAGAGAATGAGATCTAGAAACAACCAGGCTGTATGAAGAAGGGCAGCAAGCAGCCCTGCCTGCGGTTGCAAACACAACGCATGTCACTGTCTCTATACTGCGCCCAAGGCAGTGCTAACCTGAGGAACATCACAGCCACTCACTCTGTCTGTGCTGCTCTCCATGTAGTCCATGGCTGTTTGCAGCTATATTTAAAAATACAGTTTGTTACAGCTACAAGTAATTGAAAGTTTTTAATGTTTGTATTTCCCACCACAGAAGGTGTTTTTCCTGAATGGTAATCTTCATAAACAAGCACGATACTGAATAAATTCTTGGTTTTTAACAAATAATCATTTTGAAAAGTAGGAGGAGCCACTCAAATATTTTCCTCACCACAGTATCGTGATGACGAACTGTTTAGTGAGAGCCAGTTAAAAACACCTCCAGGCACCAGTCCAGTACCAGTGACATTGAGGATAAAAGCCGAAAAGGGGACTTTAGAGGGCTTTAGATAAACTTCTTGAATCATCTATATATTTTTATTTTCTATAAAGGAGACCAGTAATTACCAACACAGTCTGTTCCATCTTCGCTGGCCATGAATCCAGCTTGGCAAATACATAGGAAACTTCCTTCTGTATTTTCACAGCGTCCAAGGGAACAGAGATGGGGTGCCTCATTACACTCATTAATATCTATAAAAGAAATAAAAAATGTAAGACTATAGAATAACGTATTTAGTTGTGATTTTTTTTGTGCATTCTATGCCATGCTTTTGATAAGACTAATCTTGTAATTATTTTAATTCTTTGAAAAAGTATATATTTTCCTCTCCCTCAGAGCTGAAAAAAAGACGCATTAAATAGTTTTGGTTGGAAAAAAATGCTCTTACTGGCTTAGACTATAAGAATATTGCATTGGCCTGAAGAATGTGACATGATTATTATTCAAATCACTGCACTGAGTGCAAGCTGAGCACAAGCTGCAAGCATGGAACAATAACACAATGCGGATGCAACAGAAGAATTTTAAGTTGCCATTTGGCTGTGTATGTGTGTAAATTATTTTTTAATACTGTAGTTGCACCTGATAGCATGCGGGAAGTTACTGAACTTTGGGTAGCATGAAAAGTTGATAGTACATAACCTGGCAACATGATATAATAAACTCTTCCTGATCCAAGTTACAGAGGAACCAGCATACTCTGAATGAAGGAAAGATACTGATACAGCTGCTTCCAAACCTGAAATGGCTCATGTAGAGCCAGGCTGGGCTCTGCCTCATGTTCGTCAGAGCCCTCTGTTCCAGAACTTAATAGCTTTGAAGGGAATGAAGACCTTACTTTGGAGACCTCCTAATTTGCTTCTGGGACGTTTATGATATACTTTCTTTTTTCAGGAGAAGGTTGAAAGGAAAGACCCAACAAAATGACTGGATTTAGTTCAGCTGCAGAGCTGGTAGCTGGGCAAATCATTCTGAGAAACAGCCATTAATTCAGTCATTCTTTCTCCAAACAGAACTGTATTTCTTCCTGGCAGTCTGATGATTTTAGATACCTGATATAAAGCTGAGAAGAGACAGTCTGTCTAATCACTTTTTATCTCATCTCACAATGGGAAGAGCTTTCATTCAATTTAATTAAATTCACGTTCTGTTCTGAGCAGCTGAAAGGCTATATCAGAGACTAGCTGGCAAATTTTATTTGACATAGAAAAACTAGTTTCTGTGTAGTTTGGAAGCATTCAGTAGAGGATGCAACTCCTGACTGCACTGTAGCATATTTCCCCTGACCAGACTCTACATTTCAAGCATTTCATAGCATGGTTATTTCAGATTTTTGAAAGCATCCATTCATACCAGAGCACTTTGTCTGCTGATCATTAAGTCTGTACCCCTCGTAGCAGATGCAAGTGTACCCCACAGGCAAATTAACACAGTGTCCTGCTCCACAGATATCAGGATTAACTGTACATTCGTTGATTTCTAAGCAAACAAAAAAAAGTTTAATGTTAAACTCTCCCACACAGTTCAGTAAGCGTACGATATTCTGTAATCCAAGTAGAAAGATCAAGCCTGAAAACAACTGTAAATCAAGTTTGTAAGTCCTGAGTTTCTGTAACAGATACCTTATCTGGAAGAATCTAGAAACCATCTAGGCTTTTCCTAATGACATAGTCTCATGTCCCATCCAAGATCTATAAATGGGTACATAAAAAAACATAAAGTAAAATGAAGATAATATAAAATAAAAATTTATACGATTTAACCTTTGCATTGAAGGTTAAGGAAATAACTGCAGTGGGTTTATGATTATTTTTACAGAATACTCATCTGTTAATGGCTTGGATATATTTTGTAAGATAAGGAGATTCAGATGTGGGCAGCACTGGATGCTAAACCCTTACAGTAGTTTTAGAAATTCTCAAAGTATATGTGTTACTGCAAAAAATACTAATGACTTTGTTTAGTTGCAATTTAAACTAAGGTTATACAGCAGCATGAAACAGTAATTCTTGAAAAAGAAGTTACCTGTAAAGAAAAATAATTTATCCAGACTATTTAGAAATAGGTTACATTTAAATTTAACTAAATCTTAAAGTACGGAATTCAGTCACTCAAAACCGTCTCAACTCTAACTGCATTCAGTTTTTAGGATTTACATACTCGGAACAGTATGTAAATAACAGATGGATTTATTTGTTTATAGCACAAAACAATTTCTAGTTCTACTCCTTTTCCTGAGGAAATTAAAAACAGCAGAACATGGAAAACTACCGTTTTTTTCTATCTGATGTGATTGCCCAGCAGGGTAACTTCCTCTCCCTGTAAGGAAGTGAGGAGCTGGCTGGCAGAAGGGACACAGTCACAGCAGAGCTGACTTCCAAATTCCAGTTTGACAATCACCATTAGTAGAACTTTCATATGGGATTGACAAATTTCAATTACAGGTAACTGAAGGAGGCAGCTGAATGCTTACAGAAGGACAGGATACTTTCTCTACTCTTACAGTAGGTTCAGGAGGATTTAACTGCAGGCAGAATCGTACTTCAAACAACAGGGTGATTTATAACCTGTGCACATTGCGTGCCAGTCAAAAATTCATTCTTGCATGAAGCAAAGCCATCTCTGAAGAGTTAAACTTTTATTAAAGCATGTGCAGTTTCTCCCTGTGAATGGAAACTGGGAAACCTCTTGGTAGGCCTAAATATCTTTACCATACACAATACTGTATCTTAAAGTATTTACCTCGATATTGCAATTACTTCAAAGCCTGTGTTAATTCTGAGAGACTAGCCAGCGTGACACTGTAATGTTTGCATGTATACACACATGTACATTCAACTTTTTGTTTTCAAATTTACAGCAAGTGAAATTTTCATGCCTTTTGGACACAGGTGTCACTTAAACAGGTTTCAGCTGTGACTGGGGCATTACTTGCATTTCTGTTATTTTTACTGCTTGACACACAGATGTAGAAAAAGCAACTTCAATATATCAAAAAAGGAAGAAGCACAAATGTCAAAAGAATATTTCAACATAGATCTCTCAGTAATTCCTCATCTGCTTTTTGTAAAACATGCTGATCTATAACCCATGAACTCTATATCCCTCAAAGAACATGATCACATATACTTCATGAACATATGTACAGATTGTCTAAAGACAACTTGTAGCCAGGTAGTCTTCAGTTCTGGATTTCAGTTGTAGATCACGTAATCTGAGGTGGAATTATTAATTTTTCCTTCTATCATTTGTTTATGGGCACAAAAATGGCAGCTACACCCTGTCAGGGTCTAGTCCTAGCTCTGTTGACAGTACCCTCCTTGCTGTGCTGTTCTGTACTTTCTGTCTCTCGCCAGACTATTCCTTTCTGTTCTACGGCTACATTCCCTTTGCTATTATAATTCAAAAGCAGCATGGAACCAGTCATAGTGTCAGGAACTCACAGTAATTTCTTAATTTATTTTAGTTCTAAAAAGGAAGTACAATACCTGTAACTTGAGTAGGTGCAATTACTTGACTTGCACTCGAAGTAGAGATTTCAGGAGCAACTTCAACAGGCAGAGGAGGAGATGTTTTCTCAATCACTACTGTGTGACATGGAATGGAAATCAATCACATCCAAAAAAACCCCTTAAAGCATTCAAAAAAAACCCCTTAAAGAATTCACACATGATACTGAATGAGCCAGACGCTATGGAGGTTTTCATTAGTTTATTCTGCTTAGATCTAGAGTAGAAAAAAATAGTATAATTGGGTTTTCCATCATTCTCTGCTTGTGAAAAAAACTGAGGTGCTAAAGAAAGGAAGCACAATAGCAAAACTTTTGCAGTGAAAGTTATGCATAAATCTAAAAGGAGACACCTAAGTAAAGTTTCCTCTTGGAAGGGGTACAGAGCCTTGACTCTGCTGACATTAAAGTTCTCATGTACGTAATCCAGGATATCACTTTTGCCTCAAATATGTCTTTGCCTCCTAACAAGTCACCCAGTCGATGCCAACCTCTCAATTCCTCCCACTTCACCTTCCATGATTTTCTTTCCCTGTATGCTACTTATGGAAAAATTGCTTTTGAAGCTGCAATCAGTTTTTCACTAACCTCTGTTACAACTGCTACCTTCCCATTCTTTGCAGAATTGTAAGCACTCTCTCATACTAAAAGATAAGTCAAAACCAGTTACCTGGATACTGTGGATGTAGGTTAATTGTTGAAATTCCAGGAGAAAGCTGAGGCTGCCCAGGCTCTAGATCAGGCTGCTTTTCTTGATCAAGGGAAGCTAATTCCTAAAAGAAAAATTAAACATTTACATTCTGAAAACTTCCTCTTCATTCAGCTATCATAACAACCTGCAAACTCCTGGCTTGAGAAACTGCTAACGTTCTCACTTGAGTGGCTTTTGATAGCAAATCATTAATTACCACCAATTCAAGCCTGAAAGAACATAGACTATTATGTTTACACAATGGCATACAATTTAACATTGATTTTATTTGAAGCAGCCATTTAATGGAGCTTCTAATTCTACCTTTGGCTTTGTCCCTCCATATTTCTCCCATCCTCTGGTCTTTAATTGCTTATGAATGGTATTTAATTGCAGTTCAGCATCACACAGACGTATACAACCAGATATGTCTCCTTGACCATTGTGAAACATTCTCTCTTAGCTTTTGCACTGATCATCTTGTTTTCATAAAAGTGTTAGATGCTTATAAGTCTTTAGGAAAAGGAAATGAAGTACCGTTGCAGTTATTCCTAATGAATCCCATTATCTTCAGCATAGAGAACCTGCAATCTCCAGACTAGGGGACTTAACACAAATACGCACCTGCTCCTCTCCACTGAATACACAGCAACCATAAAAAAACTAGGAAACTGGCTCAGGCAGTAATACAAGTCTCTTAAGCAGGTGTCACAAATGCTTCTCAATGCTTCATGCTGTTTCTCTCCAAGTCATTTTCTCTAGCTGTCGGTACCTGTGCCTCTCCTTCATACTGTCTGCATTTTTCAATATCCTCTTTAAAATGCAGCCTCCAGAACAGGATAGAACAATAGAGTACTAGACCCTCCACCAATGCCCTAAAGGCATCCTTTAACCTCTGTTAAAGGAACCTCTTTCCTGTACCTCACTACCCGCCTGTTGTTGTATACAATAATACGAGCTCTTTTTGCCTCAGGGTTTGCACTGTAAGTCCACAGTGAGCTGTTTGTTCCTCATCGATCCTAAACCCTTTTCACAATTATGGTATCACACCTTGTACACATGGTCTGCATTCTAACTCCTACATAAATCACATCATGTTTTACCTGATCAGGGGCTGCAGTTGCCACTAAAACCAGAAAGAAAAAAGAAAAATAATCAGTCTTCACATCACATTTACTTACACATTCTATTTAATACTACTAGCACATTTGAAAGTGGTTGCTGCCATTGCAGAAAAATTTCAGGCTCTAAGCTCATCCCAAAATTGTACAAACTTGAAGTAATGTTCCTGAAGCAAGTGTGAAAACTAATGTGAAACCAGAAAAAGATTCTACACACTGACCAATGCTTATAATTATTTACTGTATAATATATTGGATGTATAATATAAATAATTTATAATTATTTACAGTATTCAGCTGCCATATAGGTTTCTCAGTTGTTTCCTTAGACACAATCTGAGAAACTCACAGGTTATTAACTCACTGATTAAACTTTAAAAATTCCTTCCAAGGAATATCAACACCTGTAATTATTTTTAAGGTAAATTAATATCATAATGACATATAACTAATCATTAACAAATTTGCAAGAATTTATTGTTAAAAAAAAAAATAAATCAAGTTTGGAAATTTGCCTTTCCTTTAAGCAAGTAAAAGTGGTTTGTTGGGTTTTTTTCCTCCACAAAAGTGACTTTTTTTCTGGGAAGGAGTGGTAGGAATTTCATAGAAGTTTTTATTTTCTATTGCAGTTAGCCTTTTTTGAATTTGTCTTCTACTGATGAAAATCTATATGCTTCTGTAAAAAATATTTTTCTTTTCACAATCAACATTTTCCACAGGATAGACTTAAAAAAATATATATTAAAAAATAAAATAAAATCACTCTTCTTGCTCTAGTTTCTTCAGCATTAGCAGGGAGGCTGATTTTCAGAACTGGGAGAACTTCTGATAAAATCTCCAAAATTCCAAATGCAAACATCCAAAAACGGAATATAAAATTCAAACATGCGTATGTATCATTACTGACTTAGAGTAAGCATATTTTTGAAGTTTTTTATTTTAAAAAAACAATACTCCTCTTTGCTCCAGATTCTCTGTGTTTTAAGATTTACTAAAATGTGGCAATCTTTCTAATTACTGAAGTAATATTTTAGTGAATGATAGGCTGCTTTTTTCGACTTCGTAACACAGAAAAGCCCAGAGGTTTATGAGAGAATTTCTAATCCAGCACAGTCTGTAAGTATATTTGAATGGCTTATTTTTCTCTCCAGATTCAGTTTAGCTCCATTTTCTTTTTGAAAGTAAAACCAGAGCAGTGATTTTAACTGGAAAGTAACCCATGTCGCACAGAGTTTTGCAAAGTCAGCTGACTGAAACTGTTTCTAACAATGGCCTGACAGGCAGAAACACAACTGCTACTTGGAAATAACCTCTTAAGTACTCAATATCATGAGAGGGTTCTTCAGCAACGTAGTTCTTGTCTACAGTTAGTTCATCCCAAGTTTGCTGGCAATATATTTATAATAATAATGCTTTCTGCATTTCTTTGCTTCTGGATCAGTTTTAGACTCAGGACAATTTCGGCTGCTGTCAGAGGAGCTTGCGGAAAATGAAATCTGAGAAAAATATCTTAGAGGAGTCAACTAATCGTTAAACAGCCCAGCAGAGAGGGGCTGACCAAGCGAGCAGCTGCAGGGGTGAGAGCAGACCACCTGAAGGGGAAGCATGCCCACATCAGGTGGTGCTAATCTACAGCAGAGTATAGAAGGAAGATGATGAAAACTCCTTAGCTTCTGCCACCCCAAGTACTAGTAAATCAAAGCCTGAGTTGAGTCTACATTAGACATTATAAATATCTTTATAAAAGTCTTCAGCCAAATATTTATTATTTCTTATCATAAAAATTTGTGAAATTAAAGCAATCTCTATCTCCCCATGGCATTCTCAGCATTTGGCAGGAGCCATACATAAAATTTTAGAAGTAAATCGTGTAACACAATACACTCCACAACGTGGAACACTCTGCTGTGGGAAGTGACGCCTCTTTGTCCTGCACTGTATGCAGCTACTCCACAAAGAAATACACCATTGAAGACACATGCATAGAAATATAGAAAGACTAAATTTTCCCACTCTCACCTTCTTGCACAGCCATCTCAGTCTCACTTTTCTGTGAGAAGGTCAGTGCCTCCACTGGCTCTTCCTTTGCTGGGAGAGGTGGAGGAGAAGTACCTTTAGCAACAGGTTGAGTAATCGGGGTCTTGCCAATGACAGGTGGCTGTACTCTAACTGCAGGGTGATGATATAGCTTGTTTCTGTGAGGGCCAGAAACCGTATAACCCATTCCACCAGGGCAGATTTCCTTAAAAGCAGCTAGATTTGGGATGGGAAAATATTCCTTTTAGGAGTCTAAAAGTGCAATATGTTGACATAGTGGAAAATATAATGACTACCACTAATAAATTTAATCTCATATTGTATATACATTTTTACAAAAAAAATATTGAAAGACAAGCTATGTATTGCATGCTAATATGACTTAGCATTCTCACAAAATCATGTTCTGGCTGTTATTCCCAGGAGGTTTCCACTCCAGATTACCATCTTTCTTCAGTTAGGTTTAATCTATCATTGTATTATATAAGATAATATTATATAAGATATTTTGTACTAATCCTCTTCAAGCAGTATAGCCTTTCCAAATATGAATTTAAATATGCAAATTGTCATCATGATCTACATTGCATAAGGAATGACAGTCACTATTTCTATCATTCTCTTTTTGCCAACACCAAAGAAAAAAAGCTCACCCCCCTGTACTAGAGGAGCAGAAGAATATCAATGAGTAACAACATTTGTTCACAGGATCCCACTTGACTTCATCAGAGGTCTCATACCAGCCCTGATCCAAATTCCACTGAATTGAATAAGTCTTTCCACTGACCTCAGTGGGCTGGATAAAAACAAGATGGGGATCATAAAAAGCCAAATCATCACTGGAAGTGAGGGGAAATAATCTCATTTATAAAGCTGCTACAGAAAAGGGTAATGAAAGTTGGGCAGCAGCACCTGCTCTGATCTCTGCAGCTGCTCTACATGAGCATCAGGTTTTGCAGTCCTAGTGGAAGACTAGAATGAAAAAGAAATACAGGTCAGCCTTCCTCCACATCAAAAATAATAGCTACGCTCCCGTCAGGGACAGGGAGAACTTCAGGAGTCCTGAGGGGGCAGGGCTTCATTGTCCTCATTGCTCTAGGTAAAGCTACGTTGGGATGAAACACCAAAAATTTAGTCTCCCAGGTGCCCAAAGTGATTTCTTACAGTTTCTTAAAAGATGTGCAGAGTGGGGCATTGGTAAGTTCACAAATTCTGCATTGACCACATCAGGCTTTTAAAATGAATTAGCATCTAAAATAAACCCACAAAATACTCACTATAAGTACTCCACAGATGAATTCCTTAAATTATAAATTAAATTGCAGTATGCATTAAATGCATACTGTGTTCTATTACTAAGACACCATCAGAAAAGACGAAGGCTCAAACTGATTAAACTGAGTGGATTCAGAACAACGAAATGCTAATATCAAAATGAATGCTCATATCAAAACTTGCCACAAAACCACCCAACTGAGGGTGGGAATTCTGGTCAAAGGAGGAAGACAGAGAAAATTTGATGCCTGTCCCTTCAGATGCATACTCAGGATGCAGGAAATCTTGTTTCCAGTCATATTCTCTCAAATGCAGAATAGAAACGTGAGCCTTATTCTACCACAGCTCTGATAAGTGCTCTCAGCACCTGGGTATACAAAATTGGCCTCTCTCAGTCTCTCTTTTGGAGCTGGGCTACTTTGTACAAATATTTTAAACGAGTGAGAACTTTTTAATTCAATGACTCTTAAATTAACATGGGATGCTGCAGTAAATACATTACCCCATTCTGGAGTATCCCACTTTCACACATTTTTCATAGAAAACTCTGAAAGATTATGTATTTAACCTGTTATAGAAAGGAACATGAAAGTTGTCATGAAATGGGAAAAGTGTTTCCCACACAGCTCATCAGAATTTTCTACCCACAGATCTTCTCTCTGACATCTTTCCATTAAGACAAATCACTAAAATAACCAATTCCACATAATATTCAACGATGACTAGAGCGCAGCCAACTTTGCAAAAAGATATATACTCTGCTCCAGAATACACACAATTGGGCATAAAGCCTCATGCAATATTCTCATAGATGCAAAGCATCTGCATTTAAACTGCAAGTCATTGATGAGAATATGTTTTTTTCTCCATTAAAAAGCCACATAAATATTATTTATCTGAAAGTGAACTGGTCTTTTAAAATCCTAATCAGTGATCTTGCAACACAATGGTCATGCAGGAAACAATGGCTTTAAGAATCAATTGAAATGCTCAAAAATGCTGGTCACTTCCATTTCTGCAAGCCAAACTCAAAAGAAGTAAGGAATATGCTGCTCTCATCATGTCTCTGATGCTAGCTGTGGATTTCTCAAAGCAGCTAGCTAGTTTTGAAAATCTGAGCCTTTATAAAATACTCCAGAGAAATACATGACCTGTGTCACAACAGTGGTATCTTCAGCAGCAACTTCAGGAAGGACAGTGGATTACCATTACAAATACCTGTGCTAAAATACTGAACAGGCCGTACATCATGTATATTACAATAAGCAATGAGGCTTCTAAAAAAGATGAATTTGAGACCATACATTTGGACAAAAAATAGTATTAAATTGATTTTGACTAAAGACTCCAACTTTGGTCGTTTAAGTTTTAAGCAAAATCAGGGAATAGAAGGTACTCAAAATCAGCGATCAGTACCTATAATGTGTGGGATCTTAAGCTATGAGCAGCCTAAATGAGGGGGGCGACCAACCACCCTGGTATGTTCCAAGTCCTTCTATATTTAAAACCAGCAGGACTCCAAGTGAACACTGATAATAAAAGCGAATTTTATGTACCAAGTAAGGAATTAAGTGAAAGGTGGCATGAAATTTTTAACCATCAGTTTGTTGTTAAGAAGGCGACATCATACTTTGCACATTCCCCAAAACGGATGGTAAAGATATGAAGGAAGGTTAGAAAGCAGAGATACTCCCATACGTATTCCCACTATCTGTAATGTAAACTACAACACATGTCGTTCTGTAACCTAATTCTCAAAAGCTGCCATCCTCTCACTGTTGCTTTTAACAAAGAAGAGTATTAATTAGATTTTGTGTTAATTTGTCTGTATTCATAGTCAGAATATACTGTACAATTAATTTATCTTCATGTGATGGAGAATCAAAGTTCAAGGACATATTCTGAAATGCAAATATTAATCTGGAATTCTATCACAACATATCAAAGATAATTCCTTTGTTTTAATCACAAATCCCTATGAATAAAACTACTATATATGTGATTATTCTACTATCATGTAAAGAACTGTCATAATTTACTGATGGACACTTCTTGTTTAAAATCAATTCTTGGATATATTTTTTTTTCCAAAAGCACACATAACAAACACAGGATGGGGGCAAGAGTTTGCCTTTTTAACGGGAAGTTCTTACCTGTTCCCGGCAGCGGACACTTCTCACAGTGCGGGCCCCAGGCTTTGCCAACACTGCAACAGCAAAGCTGCTTGCTGAGCTGAACAGAAAGAGGATGCATGCATTGCTTTCCTGCACTAACAAACCGGTAGCAGGGTCCCTTCTCTTCAGCAACTATAGGATTATCAGCTGCAATGAAAGTGGAAGAGAGGATGGTACTGTTCACACGAAATGCAAAACAGAGCAACACCACTAGATTTCCAATACCAGTTAAATGGATTAATATTACCATCTGCACCGGTTTTATTTCAAACACCTACCTCAAGCCATAATCACAACATAAAAGAAAATTATTATTTCGGAAACACTCCTGAATTCCAACTCATCCTAGACCAAGGATAAAAAGTATTTTGAAGAAAAAAAAATAAATTCCAAATCAGCAGTTGCCATGCTGCCACAACAGAGAGTCAGAATCAGCTCTCTCACTTGTATACAAGTCCGACTGCTGAAGAATACGGTCAATCACTAGCAATATACAGTTGTGTCAAGCTACATAGCCACCGGAACATTCAGCTATAAGTAGGCTACATAAATAAGACAGCAAAAGGATTAAGTATCATACTTGACTTTTTTTTTTTTTAAAAAGAAACAATTATGTATTTACATTTTGTTACGATTAGTTTTAATGTGGAAGAGCCAAAGGCCATAAACTGTGACTAGTATGAGGTAACAAGAAGCTAAGATCCATTCAATTTTCTAACTTATGCATCCACATTCACACACAGTTAACAGTTCTAGGTAATATGTTCACGTCACTCAAAAAAAACAAAGGCTATCTGATTTTCAACAGGACATGTAAAACCAAAAACAAAAACCAACATCTTTTTTTGTGGTGTTAAACTGAAAAGTGGTAAGAAATTCTCCAAAATGCTGAAAAACTCTCCCAGTAATTGAAGGTCGTTACCAAAAGCATAAGACAATTGTGCTGAAAAAAATGAAAGAATTCACCTACAGCTCTAGACTACATTTTTTAAATCTGAAGATAGCTCAGATAAGGATCTTAGGAAATTAGGTATTTTTCACTTGTAAGTATTCTTTCCAAAAAACTTAAAGAGAGAAATTTAGCAGTTCTCTATGCTTTCTTTTCTTTTTGGAGAGGCAGTTGATCTCAAACCAAGTAAAAGCTGATTAAGAGAGGAAAATATTTGCATTCATGCTGTTCACAACTTTTTCTGTCTCCTGATTCTTTCTTAATTTTTAATCCTTCTTAATCAGAAGGAAAATGTGCCAAAGATCATCCTGGGCTGAATGTTTAGTAATAGAAACTACCCAGGTAAAAGCTGCAGAGGTGGAAGAGGGGAGGGCAAGACACACAGATAATTCTGGCTGGGCAACTAGCAGAGAAGGGAAAAAAAATTGTGGGAAGGAGAACTCCAGGCTGGTGAGAAAGACTGAGCGTATGAGGAGGCTGGCTGTGGCCTTGAAGGCTTTGTTTGACAAGAAAACCAGGAAAAGATGGCAAGGATTGTGGCCAGCTGCTGGTGGAGACCAAGGCTTCCAGGACAAAGAGACAGAAAAGAGGCGTGGGCACTGAGACTGAATAAATAAAGTGAATAAACTGAGAAGAGGAGGCAGGGACAGCAAAAAAGACAGGGACAGCTTAGAAGAGTTGGGGCCAGTCAAATAAATCCTCACCTAAAGTACAATTAAGTATCTATTTTGGTACTTTGATTAGCACTCTTACTTACGTATGCATCTTGAGAGAGTAGGATCTGGCACAAATCCCATTTTGCAGGTACATCTGTAGCTGCCCATGGTATTCAAGCACTCACCATTAGGGCATACTCCCTGTAACTGACACTCATTGATATCTGTGGGAAAATGGAAAAAAATCAGATGCTGAAACATATATCTTTTTTTTAAACGTGCAGGAGTAACACTCCAATCAACACTACTTCCCATGCTGACAATATTTGATTTATAACCTTTTGAAACACTGCTGAGCACATAACAGAAAAACAGTTACATTTATGCATCATTCTCAAGTACTCTAAATTAAAAAACAAATACACATTGACTTGCTTATCAACCCCTCTTTTCCTGACTAGACGATTGCTTGCCCAGTCAAACACAACTCACAAGAACATTCACAGAGACAAGTTTTAAGTGATATAGTATATTTTATACAGGATGGAACACTGCTGGACACATTTAATACAGTTTTTATTAGTCTTTATATTTGGTGGTGCCTGAAGGTTCATTTTGCTGGAAGAAGCACAACACAAAAATACCATCTCTAGCCTAAAGCTTACCATCTTAATAGCAAGAATATGCCTCAGGAAGCACAGAACACACGTGAAGTGCAGCAAAAAAAGATTGCATCCACGGGAACACAACTTCGTAATAATTAACAACTGCTTTGATAAAATTTGCTGTTAGGAGGGTACCTGCATCAGTGTCTCGCTTAATTATTCTCCCGTGGCCCAAGCATTGGGCCTCAGGCCTTCATCACACTTGGGGCTGTATCTGTAATTCAGTTACTCTTAGAATAGGAACTTGTCCGACAATCATCTGGATACCATCTGTAACTAAGTCAGCCAAACTAGGATTTTATTTCAGGAGACAGTAACAATGTAGTTTGCACTGATAATAAAAACCTCAAAATAATTAAAAAAATAATACAAAAAAACCCCCATAACCTCTGACTGTCTATCATAAATTGTCACGTTTCCTCTTTCAGAAAAACAGAGGCAACACACTAAAACAGACCTACTTTAAAAAGCTTACATGCATTATTTCTACCTAGGACTTTTGTCATGGTTTAGGCTGGGCTGGCCAATAAACAAATGACAGATGCTCTCTTTAACTGAAAGTAAAATTACTGAAAAGGAAGTTGGTTCTGTTTTACCTCAAATCAAGACAACTTTCCCTCCCTATCCCTAAGCTTGGAAAAAATGTCTACCTTGCTGGGTAAACAAGCTTCAAGTGGAAGTCAGACATTCCAGTTAGCTCCTTGGAAATCAGGTATTAGTGACCATTTTATCTAAAATATATATTAATAAATTTTCTCTTAGTTTTTATAAAACTCTCACCATTGTATTTGACTTCATTGTATGTTGCTGCCCGATTCAACACAAACAACAAGGGTAAGAAGTTGAAAATGTAAAATATAACAGATGTGTCGGAGTTTGCCTTTGGAAACCTATAGAAAGAATCTTTCACGTTTCTACCTTCTTCATTTTTCTCCACAAGTTTGGCTACCTGTCGCACTACGCAGGAGAGCACAGCTTAAGCTCACAGCACGGGAGACTGTAGCAGTTGCTGTGTCAGCAGTGATTTTTTCCAAATATTCAGTGTTGAGCTTATCCCTCAGCTCTTCAAATGCTGTACCTAATCTAGTATCTTGACACCACCTGGATCAACTTCACCTCTACGCACTTAGCCACACATGACAAAGAGTGATAATTTATATCCTAGAACTTCGGATGAAATGTGATGGAAACCACATGAATTACAAAGGATCAGCTCTGCCTCAAAGGAATTTGCAAGTGAAATTCCCAGACTACATGACTTTCTGACCTCAGAGGGAGTGGACTATTTAAAAAGGAGAATGGTATAAGAAAAGAGCACAAAAACATGCTGAAATATGCCTTAACGGCAGTCTACCTTTTGACCCATCCAATCTTTGAGCAGGAAGACGTTCCATATAAGCACAGAAGTATCTTATTTAAGGATTGCACTAACACAGATTATTTAGTAAACTAGATTTGCTCTGATGGACTTGATGAAAACTTTCTAGACAGTTTCTTCAGTTGCTCGGTCTGACTAGGTTCGTTCTTTTGTCCTGAAATCTCAAAATATGATTGGAGACATCTACAGAGTGCCACCTGATCCCAAAAGGGAGATGATAACTGTTTCAATATCATTATCTTTTGTGACTATTGTGAGGAATGAATTTAAATCTTAACAGCTGCCAAACTAAAGACGTTATTGAAACATCCCTAAACAGAAACATATTGATGCTGCTGTAAAGTTGTTGGGAGGAAAGAACATATTGCTAACCCTCCACTTTCAAACATCAGGCACAAAAAGGAACTTAACGGAAGTGGAGACTATGAAATACCTAGAAGCTAATACAAAGCGAATACTGGAACACTCAAGAACCTGCTATAGAATTTTCTACCTGTTGTCAGTTTATGTTGTCAAATCAGTCCTCAAACGCTAAACCATGGAACAACTCTACTTGCTTTGATGAAGCACTGACTCTATCATCAGAAACAAGTTAGAGGAAGAAACTTTACACTGAATACAGGAAAAATCTTGATATCTGGGTTCACTTTAAAATGAAAATCCTCACCACAATTACACAAATTACATACACACACATGTAAAAAGCACATAGAGATTTTGGAGGAATAGGAAAAACATTGGAGAAATTAAGAGATGGAAGAAAGATAATATAAAAAATTAAAAATTAAGATACATATTTTTAACAAGGACTGTGCTCTTTCCTTCTAAGCTGGCTTTTGCTTTTTATCATTTAACATTAGTTACTTGTTGATATTGGTCCATATAGTGAAAATAATTGCTCGCTTTCTACACTGTAATTGCCAGACATCTTTAAACAACTTTCTCCCTTTACAAATTCTAAATGAACATTTTTATTTATCGGAAAATGAACCTATACCACTAGTAAAAAAAAAAAAAAAAAAAAGAAAATAACTGCCAGGGGACATTCGTAACACACCGCTTTTTCTTATCACTTTTTCTGGGATATATATCCATGTAGAATTAGCAGAAATGCTTTGTCTGGTGAAGACAGCATTTAAACTTTAAATCAGTGAAAAAGACAACTTATTTAAAATAATATTAATTTGACTTTGATTTTATAGTTCTTATTTCCAAGGAAACCAAGTCTCTTGTTTGTTAACCGTTGAAACACATTACCTATTTGCTTATATGTAACCATTGTGAAAAATTTGGAATTCTTCCTTCCTATCTAGGAGGGCAACTCTACCATTCTATATGTATTTAAGCAAGGTAAGTAATTACATAGCATTACATAAGTGCATTCATACTTTCAGTGTTTAAAATGACTAATGATGCACCTTTCATTTATTAGATGATGATTTTTACTCAGTTTGCATCAAGCTTCATTTTATGGAATGTTAAAAATCTATATATGGATAAATTTTATTATTCGAATCCTGAAAGTATATAGGCATGTAAAAAAAAAAAGCAAAATCCTGCAAAGACACAGATAGATAAGAAGAGAAAAAAATATTTATGAAATGTGCTTTTTAACTGGAGTTTGAATAATTTTATTCACAATGCTAGTATTATCTGTTCTACTCAAATAAACTATATCTTTTAAGTTTGTAGAACTATATCTGTACATTGTAGAAAGAAAAAAATTACGTCTGTTGTTATAATTCTCAAGCAGTTTTTCAATTTTGAATAACAACTACTGAACTTAAATGCATATACATACATGTATTTACAGTGAAATGAAGAAAAAATTCTGTTCTGCAGAAGAGGGTACAAAATCTGGCTTTGTACTTAAATTCTAATTGCATGTTACAGACTTCAACTAGCTGAGTGATATTGAACACCTAGTAACAAAACTGTGCTACTTGGATTTTATAATGAAAACTTTTTAAACATAACTTATATTAAGTCTTTATACAGATAAACTGTAATTGTGAATTTTAAAGTAAATTGAATTTAAATATATTCTAAATAGAAACACATTTTACAAATCTGAAATTTATTTCTTGTCACTGCTGAGAAAAACTGGCATAGGAATGTATCGGGTGCATTTGGTGATACTGGCAGAATCTGTTTTAGAGTTTTGCCTACTAATAGGCAAATACTCCGTTCACAGGAGCTGTCATTACTGCCTCTGTACTAAATCTCTTCCCACATGAACTGTTCTTGTATGTCTAGTATTTAAAAATGTAACACCCCATTCACATGTACTCTGTTATTGCTATTTAATGTGGGCACTGCTACAATTCAGTACCAGTTTATATGTATGTAAATACCAATGAATGTTCTTTCTAGAGTTCCTGATATGGATATGTCTCTTGTTAAATTTGTCCAATTTTTAAAGTTAACTTTATTGTGCATGTACCGATGCTTCAGCATAACTTAATTATAGTGTATTTTTATGCCTCTTTTCCAAGTCATGTCTTCTCAATGAGCTCATTGAATTACTGAGCTGATACTCTATGCTGGATTACACAAGCCTATCTAGGGATTCAACAGAAACAAGCCACAAGTTGATGAAAAAACCCTTCAAATTTTCAAAAGAAACATACATACATGTAAGATTAGTGTTTATTTAACAACTTTGGCTAAAAAAAAACCCAATAACCCAAACCCTGCAGATTTACTATCTACATCATTTTATTTCAGACTGTGGTAAAAGGCTACCTTACCCAAAATGCTTCCTACCATCTGCCAGCCTGCCCAGCTGTGCAAATTGCACTGGAGTCAATTTGTTCAGGCAGCTGGAAAAGAAATCTGATTCAAGACTAACAGACTTTTTTTTTTTCTTTTTAGCCTTCTATTTCTTGTATATGGAGATAAAAAACATTTCAGTTTTAAATTAGTATAGCAATGAGAACTCATTTGCTCCATTGTAAAAACTAAAGAAACAACTACTTTAAAGTTGTCTGAATAATCTTTTGTTGTGTAAAAGTACAAACTGATGACATGCTTGTAGATCAAACACCTTAATCTACACAGAGGAAATAGTTTAAGGGGCTATGTAGCAGTACCATAAAACCATACATAGGTAAATAAAATTTTCTGAAGGCAACTAAATATTAATTTTCAGCTTCCAAGGAAAACAGAGTAATGAAGTTCCACTGGTAAAAAGCCTCTGCGTAAAAATGCCTCTCTGATACAGAAAAAAAAGATTAAGCACAGAGTTTTTCCCCACAGTACCTTGCATGGCTCCACAGCAAACTCTCACAGTAGGTGCTGTTATTTATGATTTACAAAGAACTGGTAAATAAAACATTGATTTTGTATTAGTTAGTTGTTGCTTGACAATGTGAATGACTTGGCCCTTCTCAATGGTAATAAACTGGTGTAACCCCGTTGGCATGAAAGAAGTGTTGTCATTCTGCGCTCACTGACAGTGTGGCCCTTTGCTGTTACTTTTTAGTATTATACATGCCAAATACATGGAACTGGTTCTTGATACACTGTGCTCCTTGTGCTCCTTGACTTGATAGTCTGTCTCCATGAAAGTTTTGACTAGAAATGAGAGCTTTACTCTTACTTTGGATCTGTTGAGATGGCAGTGGAAGCCACATGCCATTTCAGAGGCCCTGTTGGTAACTGCACTCTCACAAGTTCATCCAAATACACAGAAGCTTTACCATAACCAGGGTCTTGACAGTGATGCTGCAGTACTGTATAGATGAGGCTACCGTGTCTTGACTCCTCTTATATCCTCTTGTAAGCGCACAGCTTGATATATGGTGAGGTCAACCACCACACTCTCCTCCAGAGCCACCACAGTGCTCCCAGCTTTGAACAACCCAGATGCTGTAACCAAACTGCTGCTAATCTATCCCACAATCTTCCCCACTAAGGAGAACTTAAAACAGGCTCTCTTAACAACAGCAGTTATCGTTTGATACCTTCCCACAGATTTTTATAGGTCTACTGGGTGTCAGGTCAACCTGCTCTCAGAAAACGTAATGTGTTAATGACTCACTGCCACTGAATTTCCTGGGGAAAAACAGGCTAAAAATAACCATTTCCTAACTGAATGCCTGTCTGCTCATGTGAAGAGTGTTACTATGAATGAAGTAATCTTCATGACTTAAAAAAACCCAACAAACCAAACCTCCAAAACCAAACAGAAGCGAAGGAGGAAGATGGGAACAACATTATTCAAACAAGAAAGCACATGTTAACTTTGAACTTGTTATAAACCATGATAATTATATATAGTTTTACTAAGTCCAAAACCAACTTCATCTTCAAAGAACTTTACAGACATAAATTAGTAGATAGAAGATGGAAATGAACTGATAACTCTGATATTAAAGTGAAAGTGTACATTACTCGTGTCTTTTTCTCCTTGCTTTCTAAGAATACTCATGAAGAAATTTTATTTAGATTTTTGTCAGGGGTAAGGCAATGTTCAAGGTTTCACATTAGAAACATCCCAAATCAAAACTGTGTTTTGAAACCAGAATCTTGTTCCACAAATAGTTAACAGAATCAGATGAAGAACTGACCTCAGTTTTCACTCATGAGCGCACGCACACACACATTTCCAATTACGTGGCGTGAATATCACAATACTAAATTAAATTTCATTAAGTCTAAGTGCAGTCAGCAGTTAATACAACAACCTGTTTTATTCTAATAGCTGTGATTTAGGGAAGGACTGAAGAGTGCAGAAGAAAGAAAAAACAGAAAACTTAAAAAAACCCCCGTAAGCCTTATTTGTTACATTTCTCTAAACAGTTCTTCCTTGCTTAAAGACGTAGAACTCCAGTGGCTTTTCAACTTCTCAATCTATATTATGATGGTCGGGCTCTTTTACTCAAGTATTGATTTACTTGTTCAGGTCTCTTACATGCATTGCACACTGGGGAATTTTTATGACTGAAAAAGAAATATATGAATCAAAACTTTAAAAGGAGCGAAGTTAGATATGGGATCAAATTCTGTTCTAAGGCACTTAAATTTAAGTGACAAAGCATTTGTACACCTAATGGAAGGTTTCCCTCTGGCTGTTGTATAGGTATTTGTGTACAGAAGGGTGCAATGTAGTATAATATCTTCCTCTCTCCACTGTATGACGATGTATGAAAGAAATCTGTGCTGGAGGGGAGGACATTATGCAGCAGGTATTATCTTCCAATGTTCTGCTTGCATTCTCCATTTCTATAATGGCTTTTAAAGTAGATTAAAATACTCTTTGGGGCTGCATTAGCTGCTGTTCAACACTACTTTAGTTCTCCACTGGAAACCTACATGCAATGTTCTCCTACCTTTCCTTGAGCAATGGCATGCCTAATTCAATCACATTCAGGAAGTGAATCATTTTAGCTTTATTCCAGGATTAATGACACCATAATGTAGCCTGAGTATCCTTTCTCCAAGAATAATAAACCATGCCAAGTGTAAACATTCAATCCTAGGAAAAATTCCTATGCCTACTTATAATGAGATCTGTACCCGTCACTTAACTGCTGAAAGAATATGCTTTGCTCTGTTACTATAAAACATGCCGAGTGATTTACTGGGTGCATCATAAAGCTACTATAACCTCCTTTAATTTGCCCATTTACTGAAATACTTTACTTAGATTGCTCAGCAAGCAAATATGAAAATGCTTCACAGCCTACCGGTCTTCTACACATTAGCAGATCAACACAACGCGAAGAGCTTGATGCCTGCTCTAGCCAAGTGGTGCAGAAGGACTAGCTGATCAGCAGAGAGCTGTTCTGCTATAGACCAACTTACAAAAGCTGACAGTTGGAATATCAGCCCTGTAGTGTTTCCCTTTGGCAGCCTCCAGCTGGAAGAGTATTTAAGGAAGAGAAGTTCACTGTGTTTTGGCTGTGTTAACCATTATAACAGCTCTTCAGACCACCCAGGCCCAGCTGGCCTAATGCAGAATCACAGGAAACACTAAGGTGGTGTAAAGCTGTCTTCTCTCCCTTCAGCCTTATAGCTCATTTGGACACATGGAGCACGTCCACTCTCTACTCTTTTCAGATAGCGAGCGAGGCCCATATTTGGTCACAGACACACTGGAATTTGAAACATTCCTATATAATGAAATACATTCTTTCACCTCCATGCTTAATGCATTGAATTTATGCTCATCAAAACCATCACACTATGGAGCATTTAACCACATTTAAGCATTTAACTCAAAACCAAAATTCTAGAACTCAACGTACATCTTTATTAATGTGTTCTGGTCAAAGCTGCAATCTTCTGACAGTACATTATTTAAATTTATCTATTCATTTTATAGAAAATATTTTTGCTCAAGGAAAACAGTCTGTGAATTCAAAAGAGTCAGGGGTCACCACGAGAATTTTGAACAATGCAAATGTAAACAAAAATAGTCTTTAATTTTTTTTTAAAGAAATCATTGCTAGCATTCACATAAAGAATGCAGTCAAATTTATTTTCAGGAGCACCGATAACTTTGAAATGATAGTGTCACCTATTAAAACTGGATCAGGGTTTCGGTTTTTTTACTCTATTATGTTGAAGTAACTAAAAGAAATTTAAAATTTTCATAAACAAGGCTGAAGAATGCTAAGAAGTGATTTAGGCTAATTAAAATAATAATCCCTCTTTTGAAACAACAGATCTCATTTGTATACAGTGCATTTTCTATTTTACACATTTGGTAGGTGATTTTTGATAACATGAATAAATGTCTCAATAGACAAAAAATTCAGATTCTCAAAGTCACAGTACATGCATAAAGAGAAGAAAACAATGCATAATTTCACAATTTTTAGGACAACACATGACACAGACAACAAAGCATAAAAACTAAATAAGCAACAGCCTCCAGCTAGGACAGTCTTGATATCCATACGGTTCTTATGAAAACTGGACCAAGAAAGGGAACCTGTATAAGCAGAAAGCCTCGTCAGACCACTGCAGCCCCGGTAGCTGCACTAAAATATTCAGAATAAACTTGTGGCTACAGAGTACTGCAGCCCTTCTCATTCCCTTGGTCCCAAGTGCCCGGTGCTGGAGGACACAAGCAATTTCAACATCAGCAGCCCACAGCTGATAAAAGGCCCAAGCAACATGAAAAGGTAAATTTCTGAAGGGGGACTTGTGCGCTTAGCTCTGAAACCAGATTTCTATGCTTTTCAAGAACGGAATGAGTTTGTTTAAATGACCAAGTAATAAAACTGAACGCAAAATGTTTATCACCTTTTGACACAAAGCAACTTACCTTTCAATAAGAATCACACACACTTAAGACACTTTGCTGTAACTAAACATAGCAAGCCTTCTAGATCAACTACATACTAATTAGAATTTTTCAAAGTACTGGGCAATTTCTTAATTAGAAATGACCTAGTGGTCAGTCATTAAATGTTATTTAGTAGTATCTGCCTTAACAGAAGTTTTCATGCAGTTAAGTGCTTTATTATGCACAATATCGCATGGTGTAAATTAAGAATGGAATATATAATTTATGTCTCGTTTGTGACAATTTGACTCATTCTGGTAGGTACACGCTAGGCTTCACTGGAAGTGCCATCTGACTGAATGATCTCCAAATCGGCTCAATATGCAGGCATCATTTTTTATTCTCTTTACAAAAATCAATTACAACTGTACCTACTAACACCACTGAAAATACTATTCCAACTATTTCTGCTATAGCTATATTGTTAACCACTAATAATATCCACAGTTCTATGAAAAATATAATATCCAGATTTTACTGCCTTCATTAGAGCTGAATGTTTTGATAATAGCCTGATTAGTGAGAACAACAAGGGGTAAAAGAAACAAACAACAAGGTTTGGTTGCTAATGAAACAACTGCAATATTTTTTTTTTAAATTAAAGAAAAAAAAAAATCGCTTATTCTAAGAAACGGTCCACTGATTTCTGCAAGAGCAGCAGCAGGATAAATCAATCCAACTCGTTTTGTGCTTCTGCGTGGAATTTAATGGAACGCAAGTTTGCAGAGCCACACTTTTCAAACACATAATCAATGTCCAAACAGCAACCCAACCCAGTTTCTGGAGATATATTTATTTCTCAGTATGCTCATCACAAAAGAACTTCCTTGAAAGACGGTTGTTAACTTAGTAGCTAAGAAACATTAAATAGCATTTCTTAGGAAGTTAGGCTCTTTTACTACTTAAAAGTATTAAAATATATATACAGCATGCAGAGAAAAGAAATTTATTACTGCATTTCAGGGACAAACGTAGGAGGGGGAATATAACTTCAAAATTGATTTTAAACCATGATGAAGCCAAGGGAAAAAAGCTTGAAGTCCCCAGAGCAGATGATTACAGAATTTGATCCATCAACATAGAAGTACTAGTTTCTGCAAGCTCATATACATTTAATATTAAGCATATGGAGACTTTTCAAGAACTTACATGCACAACTTCTTACTTCATTGAAAAACAACAAAGTGTTCAGGTATTTTTCCAGTTCTTCAAGATAAGATTTTTAAAGTGCTCTATTGGCAATATGTTCATTTCCTGAAAAAGGAATCCAGCCTTTTCACCAGCTGTTTTTTTCATTCTGCTTCAGTTTTCCAAGAAAACCATTAGCAGAAGGAAACAGTAAGTAGAATTCTAAACAGGGAATCAGAAATTAACATTGCATGTGGATTCTGACAAAGAAGTTGCAACTCTGATAAGCTGTATTTTGGCTTTAATGACAGCCTCAGGGCATCCATGTGTGTACATGTAATAAATCATCCCATTGAAAAGATAATTACTGAGGGGGAGAAAAACTTTCTTGATACCAATTACACTAAACTGTTTGAATTAGCATACCCACAGATGGTTCTTTGTTGTCCTACATACACATTACAGAGAAGAATGTTTCATTACATTAGTTCACTCACTTGAAAGGAAAAAAAAATGAGGATCTGGTTATTAATCACACTAATACTACATAGCCTTTGTAAACTAGGGAGGCTTTTGACTGCAATAACAATGTAGAACAAAAGGTTAATTAGGCTTTTAGGCCTGAGTTTTCAAAGGCAGTGGAAACTGGACGATATCTAGGTGAAAACAGCAATCTCTCTTAGCTGCAGGCAGGGATTCAGAAATATATCCCCATTACTATTTGGTCTGGCAATGCTGGCCCTTTCTGAGCACGGACACAGCATGCACACTCTTTCAGCAAAGAATAATCTAATTAAAATGTATACTTGCATATGGACATGCTGTGCCATTCCTTTACAATTTAATTGTAAGGATTATAACAAGCATACGAATACTCCCCCACCAGCAGCTTAAACAGTTTTCTTTTCACAGCTATTGCTGTTGCTTTGCTCTGTGTTTGTGATACAGGCAGCTGTTTCTTCATTAGCCCTGCTCTCTTCTCCTCTAAAAAAACCCCACATCTGCTGTTTTTAGATAAACACAAACGACACTTTTGCCTGACCCATTGAGAAGCACATGCTAATGACCATTTCAGGACTGAAATGCATCCTGCCAGCAACTTTCACATATGAAGCTAGTTTTCCTGATGACCGTTCAAAGAGAGCTCAGAATCCTGACCCTCTGAAAGAAAACAGTAATCTTGTTACTTACTTCAATAGGACTAAATTTCATCCTGGATTTGTTTCATGAGTATTCCTTCTCCAAGTTCCTTCCTTATTTGTACCTCCTTTTTGGACTGTGTTGGCGAGTAAATTACAGAGAAGCCACCCGAGCCTCGATAAGGCAAAAAGGGGGTAGCAGTCACCACCTCTGTCCTCTCCAGAAAGTTAAGAGATTGTCCCCATCCTCAATTCATCAACAGTCTACCTCCTGGTGGGATAATCCAACTCCTATTATCTGATTAAACTCTAGGTTATAAGTTTCCATGTATCAACAAGTTATATTTAGAGTCTACAGCTTGCTCTCTTCTGGGACAATGATAGCATTAGTAAAACAAACTATTTAAAGCCTCATATTTCTTGCAGTGTTAGTTATGTAGTACAAAAATGTGTCAGCGGAAAAACTATCATAACCTAGTACCACAAACAATGACTAGTCTACCAGGTACGGATCTATTTTTGCACACTACCATGGCAGGACTTAGCTACCTCTTATGCTCCTGCCCAGAAACATATGTTCTCCCTCTCTATCAGCCTGTCACTGCTCAGTGAAACAACTTCCTGGCCTACTTCTGGCAACCTTCACAAGAACCAGATCATTGTTTAACCGCCTGTAGACCCTGATTAAGGATCTTAGTTTCCATGAAACAAGGTTTGCCAACACCTAGGTACAATCCCTTGAAAAAAAAAAAAAACAAAACTGAGTGCCCTACTCGCCTTTAAATGCCTGCTACATTGCTGCTGTCCAGGAAACGACTGTGTATACAGTGGGGTTTATGCACAACTACTGGAGATATCAAAAGCTCCTGTCTCTCCTGGACCATGTTCAGAGGGACTAATGCATCATGGCATCTTCCAGACACCTTCTGTGCTGAAAGTTAGAAATCCTTTCTTTTGCAGTCTCTGAAAAACCTTGTAACTAATATGCGAATGAGACAATCTCTTTCGAAATGGCTGAAAATATCTTGCTGAAATATATGCACCACCAACGTGTTTAATATGAGGCGTGAAAAGATGGCCTTACACTCACCTCCTTCACCTTTTTACTTTGCAATCCTCATCAGTAAGTTGCCGTCAACACCTCCCCATCCCTTTTATTTATTAAGAGGACTCTACAGCCTTTTACTGCAGATCAGGGAACGAGCTCTTGAGATACAATTTGCAGCTCTCCTCCATTTAATTTTTTACTATTTTGACCCAGCTGAATTTTCTCTCACAAACCTCCAAAATGGAGGTTTACCAGCTTGCTTTACCCTGCAAGCTGGTAAACCACTAGGTAGAGAACTGAGCAGCAGACAGGCTCAAGTGCCTATACTTTCAGATAGCAGCTCACATCTCCCTCAGCAGTGGAAGCAGCTGGATGTTTGTATTTAGTGCTCTACAAACTGTATTTTTTTGATTGGTAAAATCATTTCTCTATATAGTTAGCTACTGCATATTCCTTCATCAATGTGCTAACTGAAAGTTTACCATTAAATACAATTCACTTTATCTCCAAAGTGCCTACATATCCTTTAACACTTCATTTTCTCCTTCTCTCCACCATCACTACTATTTTTTTGGAGACCTATTTTACCCTTGCAGCGTCAATAACGACCAACAAGCCTGACCACAAGCCAGTATCAGCCTCACTTGAACTCATTCTTCCCTTCCTTCCCAAATCTCCCTCCAGAGCACCACTGCAGAATTGCTCACATCTTCTCAGAGCTCCTTTCTCTTGTTTACTTGAGCTATGCCAAACAAGTCGGACAAGCAATTAAGCTTTTTCCTGCACCCTCATCTGGCACTGCTGTTCAATATTCCAAAATACACAGAAAGAACAAGTATATGTCTATAGTCATATCTTCAGCTTTGTCAGATACAGACACCATAGACCAGGAGAATCTAAATCATAGAATCATAGGGTTGGAAGGGACCTGCCCCAAACCTTTCTGTGTAGCTGCATGATCATGCAGATCCCACAATGTTTTGATAACTTCTATGCTTACAGCCAGGAGATAAGACGTGATCTCAGAGTAACGAAACTTATGCAGCGTCTAACTCCACACATCCTCACCTGCACTATGCACATTCTTGAAGTACATGCGTCACTGCTTTACATTGCATCCAGGTACACATGGTTTTTCACTTCCACTTGCCAGTGAAATTATCTGGCTGTTCTCAGTACTGTTGTGTCTAATCTCTTAAATCCAAAGGAATCGTTCTGCAATTACTCTATACTTTCATGATTATAGAAATTATTCTCTATTGCTAGTTTCATCTGACTTAACTGAATAAGTCTGCAGGTTCACTGTTTAGCATAAGAACTGATAGAACAATGTATTTCTACTGAAAAACAAAGTAAATGAATCCTTATGAAGTCATCCTTATACATTATCAAAGGAAACAAGAGTATATGTAAAAGTTTTAAAAGCTGATTGCCTGGAGCAAAAAAAACCCCAAAAAACACTCTATGGAGTTGCCAATATTTGGACAGAGTTAAAAAGTAGCCTCAACATTTTATCCCAAATACAAATCAGTGGACTGGATTCTTTCATCTAAGTCATAAACATCAAAGAATCTGTCAGAGAAAACTGGTATTCAAAACAAACACCACCAATTATGGGCACTATCATACCTTGACAAAACGTAGCATTGATCCTCTTGTAACCTTGTGGGCATTCCATCATAGGACTGTATCCATGGTAAGCTGAAAAAAAAATTATGTCAGCTAAATACTGCTGATTTATATGCTTATTTAGAGAGCCTAACAGCCACGTTATTATGTAACTATAAAAAAAATCATTATGAGTTTTTATGATGTGTGGTTAAGCATAAAAGGTCAAGAAATTAAAATTAAAGGTTGCACAGATAACCTTAATTCCATCTCTTTCCACATATATACCACCTAAGTCTTCAGTTATCCAGTCTAATTTATATTTTTTCCAAAAAAGAAATCTTTGGAATAGGACATTATCTTTCATCCTAGTTGTTCTCAAATAATTACTTTCCCAAACCAGCTACAAACATCATGTTGGGAAAAGATAAAGTTTAAGGTTCACGATGGAAACTCAATGATTTTAAAACTGAAAGCCGTTTTAGAAAGCAGAAATATCTTCAATGTTAATCAAAATTGTTGGGTGCCATTTCTCCTGCCACACTGAATCAAAAAATATTTGAAATACAGAGAAAACAGATGCAAATAAACTTTTCAAACAAGGCAAAAATAAGAAAAAGGCACATTTGTGATTTACCTAGTAGAGTTGCTGAATATTGAAAGACTGATCAGTGTAAACTGTCAAGGGCATAACAACACTGCAAAATACAGACTGAATTCAATTTTGCCAAAATAGAAAATGTTCAGTTAACTAGCTTTTTATTTCTATTTATCGTCTCTTTCCCCACTTAAGGTTGCCTTTGAGACTACAGAAAACTGTTTATTGATTCTTAAACTGTTATAACACCATAAGTGAGAGCAGTAACTTCTTTGCATGGTTATGCACTAAAAGCTAACTCTTGGCAAAGCCCAGTACTTTATTAAACATATAGGACTAAACTTTCAGCACTATGGTCACAAAACTGCCTTTAATAAGAGTCAAGAGATTTTTTCAAAATTTGAATGCTACAACAGAGATACCTTACATTTAGTCAGATATCTTTTTTCCTTTAGAAGTGTTCTAAATGTTCAGCAGGCCAAAAAAAAATAAAAATCAAACACATTACTTTCCATCTTTACTGTATATGAACTGTCAAATAAGACAGAACAACTGAGTGAGATAATGTTTTCAATTGGCTTCACTTCACACATAATGCCTGAATTGCACATTTATCCTTGCAGCTTATTTTAAAACTGGTAACTGGTTGACTTTAAGGATAAACAAAAGAAAAAAAAAAAAAATTTCATTAGTTCTAAAGCCTTTCCTATTTTCAGGAAAAATTTAAGTAATGATCTTGAGTAGCAGTTTTTGGAGTGAGAAAGTCTTATTTCAAATTGCTGTGAATTATTTAAAATTTTATTTAAAATAACTTCTTAATTAGAACATCAAGATTCTACTTAGAGATTGCTTAAAGTAATAAAATGGTTAAACACAAAACCAGTACAAGTGAAAATACAACAACGTTCTTACAGTTTTGAACACATACTTTTCCATCTTTACATTGACTACAACCATTTTAACACAAATTAAAATTTGAACATTTCGTCTCTCACCATAAAGTGGTAGCTACACATTTGTTTTCAAGGCAGATCCAATCTTTTCACAATGTTAATATTAAAAACAGTTGAAATCTAAGGTGAGATCTTCAAAAGTGCAATGCGTTGCTCTATTCCTGGTCCCCAAAAAGGCCAATGAAACTCCTAATGCTCACGTCGGCAGACTCAGATTCATAATTGCACTGATTATGTCCTAACTTATCTGTCTTTGCCATTACAGACCTGATTCAATTCACACTAAACCCAAGAGAGTCTCTAACTTTTTGTGGGCAGGAATAGTACCCTGCAGTAGAGCCTGGCGGAGGAAACAGAGGAAGAGCACCAGCCCATAAGCTGCGCCAGACCTTTTCCAGTGCTGCGCCAGACCTTTTCCAGTGCTGCAACGTATTTTCCCTTCCAGGGTGACTCAGCTGCTCTAGAAAGTGCAGTGGTGGAGTGAGGTCAGGGATTTTAACCTCTCCCTCTCTCTTCATCCTCCTACTCCCACACTGAACAGGAAATAGCGGCTTACTAGCAGCTGTTTTCTTCCTTCTGCAAAGAGCACCAACGTAAGCAGGTCGCAGTAGAGTAAGGAGTTTGTTCAGTGATGGCTAGTGATCCATGTGGGAGCTGAAGGGAGCTGGACATTACTTACCCTTTACTCACTTAGACTACCTGTTTGTAATTATTAACTGTTAGCAAGGATCCTGAACATAACATTCCCCACGTAGCACAGAAAAACCCTTTGTCTTTAAAGTCGTCTTCTGTAGAAGCCCTCAAAAATGTAGATCTGTTCCAAAATTTCTTCTTTTGTTTTCCAGTAATACTGAATAACCTGTAAACTTACAGACGTGGGAGCTGTCTCAAGCCAAGGCACTTCATCTTGCAACAAGACAGAAGCCCTGACAGAAGCTGTTACCCAAAATACACAAGCACATCTTTACAAAGTGACAAAGCCCTATCTAAGTCCATGGAAACAAGATACATGCAAACTTACATACATCCTTGAGAAGCAGACTGAAAAGGGAAGAAAATGGTCTGCTAATGAGACTGAAGTATATGCTTAAATATTTGATGAAGTGGATTTTGGAGAAGAACACATTAAACGCAACCTGATTATGTATTATTATAAAAACAGGTCAATCTTAAATGAAGCCCATGAAGCATAGACCCATAAAAGCAAAAGGAATTCTGTGTGCTTCCAAAAAGTCTACAATAAAAAGGGTAATACCAATTTAGTGACATATCGGAACAGGTTAAAAGTACGTGGGACTAATGTACGTATCGGAACAGGTTAAAAGTACGTGGGACTAATGTGGGATAACCTTGCCTGCTGAGACACTACCGCGGACATCACTTAACTGATAACTTACTAATAATTTACTTGACTACCAAGTTTTTCCATCCGATATCATATATATATAAAAAATATAAAAATCTATCTAAAAATATATAAATACATATATGCATACTCTTTTAACCACCGAAACATTCCATTATTGTAAAAAAAAATTAAAATACTTGATGAAATACAAATCATTAAGGAACTACTCCACACTGTCATTAAATCTCACCATAAATTTATGTTTATCTTTGGAAATTGTTTGCTCTACAGGAGCATAACACACTGATACTGACATGAGGCTTAATTTTAGACCTATGCCCAAAGGACACTTAGGCCCAGATCCAACACAGATATGAAAGTTCAAGTTGTGTGCCTAAGTTCAAACTGAACATCTGTAAAGCTCTAAAAGGCTGTAAGATCATTTAAAGTCCTGCAACACTCCAAATTTATCACCTTAAGTTCTTAGAAATATGAAAATTTGCCATTTGCACCCATGCAGAATTGCCATAAGTCATGGCATGATTGAATAACAGCATGCCTAACTCATTCCCAAATCAAATCTAGACTAAGAAAATACATATACCTCTACCAAAGATTCAGTGAATATTCTTGAAGCATACACCTACCAAATCATACTCTTGATATCATGCAGTGGTAGATGACACTGTATTTTTAACCTGGTGAAAACAGACAGTGCACCCATCTCCTCCTCCCTTCCTAAAATACTAATGTACAGTGAAAGCTCCCACCTAGAAAGATGAGAAACATATCCCATTATGTCTAGGAGACACAAACCCTTACTTTCCAGGAACGCCTTAATCACAAGGGCAGGATTATTCCAAGTGGCAACATTCTCTGTCTTCTCTTGAAATCATACAGTTACATTCAAAAAAACAACTCCAGATTGAGCCAGAAAGCAGGAATAAGCATGACTCATACTATAAGTAATTAAGGACACTGGGAAAGAGACTGGGTTCCCAGTCCTGTTCCAAGAACTGTTTCTACATTTTACGGTTCAGGGCATCTCCTCATAGGGATAATATGTAGATTAGAAATTCTTCTGGCAGATAAAAAAACTCTGGACTGCCCCATCTTGAGCAAGCATGCTAGCCATTAAGCTTTCCTAATAAAGGGACAGTGCTCATCCCATTAGTGTTTCAAAAAAAAAAAAAAAAAAAAAAATTCTTATTCAGTGCTTTGAAAAAAGGGTGGTGGACTTCCCTTCAGGAGAGGCTTTAGAGTGAGTTCAGGCACTTCTCTGTACCCACCTAGGAAGCATCTGTGGACCAGGATTTCGAACATGGTCTGTCCCAGCGTTTCCCTGTTTGCTTGCTCTTAACATCATTCCGAGCATGTTGGCATGAGGCAGCTAGCTGCCTGATCAACATGTTGTTCATTGCGTATTCTGGGCTGAGATGACCAGTGTTTTACCTGAGCTATGAAGAACTAGCAAATGGGCTTTACTTTTGAACTGGGCACCAAAAATTTCTATTAGTAGTTCCAACCAGTTTTTCATCGAAGCACATTTCGGGCTTTTGTGATTTTTCTCATGGCACACCTACATCTACTAAGCAACATTCTACATGCTTCTGATGAAAAAGAATTTCAGTTGTAGTTAAATTGCTGCTACTTTGAAGAAAGCTGTAAAATCAGGACACGTTTCACAATTCACACACCAATGCAGAATGCATGTCTCTGTTAGAAACTGTATTTATGTGCCACAGGAATAAAAATTTAGATATCTGAGTCTTTTACTAACTATAGCCCTCAAAGACCCCAAGGACACTCTCTTTCAGAAGCACATCATAAGATAAACATACTCCAAAGTGCTAAATTTAAGTGCTTCATAAGCTGGCAGATCAGACTGAGTCAGCATAAATTTACATCACTCTCCTGTGGAAGGAGGAGTCAGAGAAGTAGGAATACCAGCAGATTTTCTGCTGGAATTGTATTTACATCCACATTAAGGCTTACAGACAAAAATATGTTTCCAAAAAAAAAAAACCAAACACTGAACACTTTCCAGCATTGCTATCTGTATGAACAGGGGCCCAGAAGACCTAGATAAGAATGACTGCAACTCCCTGCACTATTTTTGGCCCTCTAAATGCAGATCCACTCCATCTGCAAAACAGAGATTACATTATCTTTTCTCATCTTTCATTTAGTGATGAAAACATGAAACGACAGAGAAGCACTCCTGCGCAATAATGTAATTCACAAAAAGTTTAAGAGACTAGCTTCACCTATCATGCAAATAATTTGAAATTTCTTTCTCATTATAATATGAAGTCAAATCATAACAAAACAATGAAGAAAGTCTTTGTAATTTCCTAATTGATGAGGAAGATACTTCATAAACAGAGCAAAAAAATGTAACTGACAATTCAGAGCCTTGAAAACTTTGGCCCCAAACTTGAAAGTTCATCTGCAGTCCCAAGAGGTCACTGCATTCTCTCCAAGCAGTAACCGGCGCCTCTGTAATTCAACATTTCTGTGCAAACTTTTAAAAAAATAAATCCAGCTGGAAGAGGTAAGATGATTCAATGCACTACCCTTCCAGCACTAAGAAAACGCAACAGTGCACCACTGACATAAAGGAGGAGGAAGGGGAAAAAACCCCAACGACATTAACTTTGCTGGCTGCACCCACTGCCTGCATATTGTAACTTTGCTGGCACGGAGGACAATTCCAGTTTCTGCAACCTGTCCCTAATCAAACCATAGCATATTCTTTCCACTAGATTCCTCTATTTTTTTTTTTTTTGAAAAAGGAAAAATACTACTTGAGAGGAAAAAAAGCCATAAACTTATCCAGAGAATAACAACAAATTGGCACTTACACGGCTTCTTGGGACATTTCTGGCATTTGTTAAAACCCCAGGAAGTACCCACGGTTCCACAGCAGTCTTCTTGCTTGGAAAGGCCAGGAAGTGCTTTGCCACACTGTAATAGTCAGGTAAAGAATATGCTGGTTAGTGATACTACATGATGCTCACTTCTAGTACAATGTTCTGTTTCAGTCATCTTGGGTCAACCTCTTGCTAAGACACTGAAGATCCACCGGAGCTCTTAGCTGAGCTTAAATAGTGCCCGTGCATTGCAATGTCTCTGTACACAGGCATGAGCAAATTACGTGACATTATTATCTTTGCTGGTGTCAACTTGAAAAGAAGGAGAAAGAAACAGAAGAGAAGAGTATGTCACAGGAATGAGTGAGTATATTTCCAAGGTAACAACTCACCATTGGCACCTATTCCCTATGTTTCTCCGCATAAAAACATGCTTGTCCACTTTTTCAAAAGCTGTACAAATTATCTCAAATACTTTTCTAATTACTCTCAAAGAAACACAAGAAGTATGACTGATTTCTATAATGTTATTTCCTAGTAAGAAGCCTCAACTTCCTGCCAACTTATGTTTAATGACCACTTACTGAAAGTTGCCAAAGTATAATGACAGATTCCACTGTCCAGATACTGAAGAAGGTAACACAGATAAGATGACTGAAGCAGAAGTTAGTGATGTCTGTGTTATTCTAAACAAGTGTCTCTTGCAAATATTTAAATTAATCTTGCAATGATTTCTGAGGTCAATGGTCCTTCCCCCCTCCCCCCAAACAAGAATATACTTATTATGCTTTTTATTAATAATACTAATTTTCGGAAGCTAAGAATGCAGTAGTTATGTTCTTGACTTTTGCAATTTTCTTCATTTTTGCATGGTAAAGAAAGCTTAAATGTATTCTGAGATGCAGGAAAAAATACACCTAAACCTGTCAATTAGGTATAAAATGAACATGCACAAAGCACAAGAGAAGCACACAACAGCTGCACTTAGTAACGCTTTCAAAGCGAACGTTGATATAAATAGGCGCTGCAGCAAACAATTCAAATGTGCTGAAGTGCGAATCCTCGGTACGCAGTGAATAGACCTTCCCTAATCTAACCTTCCTTCCTGGCAGTATATAATGCTCACTGCTGCTTAGCTTTCAGCTTAAGACAGCTGGCTCATCATATGGCACAGGCTGTGGCCTTGTGGTTGCTTTTACTTCAGCTGGTAACCCAGTCAATCCGCAGCGGGGATGCATGCTGAATGCACAGGCACTGACAGCTTCCTCCAACCTTCCCAAAAATTTTCCAGTGTGTTCCTAATTGTGTTGACACCCCTGAGTCAATGATGTTTCTGAAGTACACGGTTACTCTGTGTAGCTTCACAGTGTGAATGCTAACAGGATAGCAGGCTACCCCACAATGTCAGGGCTCTGACTCAGAGGGTCCCCTCTTTGCATGGCATAGGGCTGGTAAGGCATCACCCCAGCCATCTCTGCCCCTTTTTCACAGATACTCCCCAGGCGCCCCCTGAAATATCTCAGGAACAAATTAAAAGCAGCACCTGTTCACCGTTTAAACACCAAACGAATGTGCAACCTGCAGCAACTCAGCACTTGCTGCACGTGAAGCTTATACATCTGTCAAGGGATGTGTGAGCAGCTGGGAGCATCCTCTGTCCCCGTGAAAGCCAGCCTCTCTCAGGAAACGGAGCTTTTAGCACCAGGGCAACTTAGCGAAGTTATGGTGTGTCTCTGCACATCACCCCTATACAGGGTGGCACCACTTGTGCTTTGAGCCTCATTTTAAGGTGACCCATGAACAGCATAAAGAACAGAGTGGCCAAAGAGGTTACAAGAGAGCGCTCAGTTATTGAGCAACTTTAGGAGTCTATTTCACACTACTGTCCGCAGAGGGTCTTGTGATAAATTTTCCCACGTTCCAAGGGGTAAGAAACAGTCCTGGCCTGGATAGTGTTTTGCTGTGTTAAAACAGTAAAGTATCAAAGCAAGTCCCACCTTTCAGATGCAGTCCCAGGCTTACTCTCAGCCTGGCACTTCACAAAGGCCATTAAGATGCACAAACAGGGAATTCTGCACAACTCCCCCCTGCTGCAGCAGCTCGGCTGTTTTCAAAACTGGAACTATCTCTTTCAACTGCCTCTAGCTAGATGATATAAAGATCTTGTTGCAGTTCCCAGAAGCTCAAAAATGCTTCAGCTGGAGAGTATTCATAATGTCTCCTCCAAGAGGCTCCCCTAAGACCTTAGAGAATTCACATTACATCTTTACACAATGCTGGTTTCTCAACCCACATCCCAGGTGTGCATGCTCTAGGAAGGATCATTTTCCTCTATTATCACAGCTACTCAGTTTTACCCTATAATTACAGTGCTCAATTCCTTTCCTAGAGCTGGGATTGCTTCTTCAAAGACAGAGAAGCCACTTACTGAAGTCGTATACTGTGGCTGTTACTGAGAGTCAGCTGAATTTGCACTCAACTCTTCTGCCCCTACCTTGTGCCTCAGTTTTACAACTCTCCTCTCCCCGAAAAGAAATGGGAGGAATCAAGGCTGGTGCTGCACCTCCCCTTATGATCTCAGAAATGAAGCATTTGGGCAGCGAGGCACATTACCTAACACCCAGTCTTCCTCTGCAAGGTCACAAGCCTCAAGGACACATCGCAGCAGCTCGTGTGTGTCAAGGCAAGACTCCACTAACATGAGAGCCAACATGCCACCATGAACTGGCCCTTTTTTTTTTCCCCCTTTTTCCCAAGAATAGAAAAGATGTCATTTAACAGTAGTAAATTAAAAGCATATAAAAAAAGAAAAAAAAAAGGAGGAAGATGATGGACTAAAGCCCACTTCTAGTTTAGGTGTGGTGCTACAGCATTTGCATTCTACTGAAAATCATGATCTCTGTGGTCATAACTTTTTCAAATTTCCATATAAAAACCATGAGCAAAAATAAGGATGCCAAAGTCTGAGTCATCTGGCAACTGTGGTTTGTAGTCCTGTCAGTAAAAACTGGCAATGATTAAAGCTGCTGCTCCCACTGCCTCTATGGTGAATTAAAGCTTGAAGAATCAATGATAATTTGGTTAACGTCCAGATCATTGTAGAAACTGGCCAGTGAGGAAAAGCAACTGCCACATGGGGCTCCTAGTCGTGTAAGATCTGTGTAATTTTGGAGCTATGCATCAGAAAAAATGACTGCTCTGCAAAGTCTTAAGCCAAGCAGAAACAGAGAGTTCTTCCATGGCTAATAAACCCTGATTTCTCCGGTACATCTAATAGTGCTTCAGGTACTTTCAACACTCATGGCACCACACAAACTGTTTCCTAGCCAGCGACAATTTCTTAAGATGCTCCTCCCTTTCACAAACCCTAAGCATCAATGAACTGAAGCTCTGTTTCTACAGGTCTCAAAAACTTTTAGGTAATTTCTATCCACTTCAAAAGTCTTACCCGCTTCCTACTACTAAGAACTCAGTTCTTCAGACAGTCTGTTCCAGTGTCTGAGTCACAAGCAACTGGAAAAGTCACTTGGGGGAATCCATAACTATTTTTAGTTTGTCTCAGCATTCAACACAACTGCAACACATAAGCATGAGCCTAAAATAAGCAGGGAAGTTAAACACAAGCACATAGCTTGCACTATGCATGAAGATGATGCCATTCTCTAAGCTTTGGTTTACACTTTTCTGTCCATCATCCACACACATTTTAAACTAATCTAGCCTGTATTCTTGAGGACTTCTGGAAAATGCCTCATAGAGAGAGAGAGAACAGATTTTTCATGAATGATACATCTGTCAGAACCTTATGATTTGGAGATAATTCTTACTGGTTTAGAAGGCAAAGAAGTCATGAAGGATTGGTATAAAAGAGCTCAACTGTGCTGAAAGAGGCTCAGCAGTAGCAGCAGTATGAGGCACACATGGTACTGCTATAAAACAAAGTTCTTCCTGGGTAAAGCACTCACAGACACTGAAAGTATTGTTTCGATCCACATATTTTTCCCCATGCGTGCCTGGGCTTCTATGCCAATATTTTATATAACTGAAGGAAGTACTGAATATTCCCACTGGTAGACTGAAATTCTGGCTGACCCTGTGCTGGTGCACAAAGGCCACCCCAAGCCACATCACCTCTTTGTTCCCCTGTCCAGACTCCAGCTTCTGTCCCATCTCCACAGTCTTGGAGAGCTAACAGTACTTGAGTTGTGCACTACCACCGAGGTTTCATATGTTTTCCAATGCCAGGGAAAAGGAGGGATTATATCCTCGAATCCCTCTGCTGAGGCAGTAGGAGGAATTTATTCAGCTCCTTGTTAAACTGCGGTACAGAGCCCAGTCTGGCAATTAGTGTCAGGGCAACCGCAGAGGATTCTGGCCGAGGGACCGCAACGTTTCCTGGGACTCCCACTCCTGTGTGACCTATCTACAAATCCCTGTCACGAGCTGTTAGCTAAAACCACAATACAGGCATAAATAAAGGAGTGTCACATGATTAACTATGATTGAAATCGATAGGTGCTTTGCTTGAGTTAATAGCTAATGACTCTGGGATTCAACTCAAAAGACTGCATTTCACATACCACAATAGCAGAAGTGAATGGATACACTGTTTAACTTTCTGTAAACTATTCAACAGGCACAGACCTTGGATTGTTGCTTCTTTTTTTCTTTTCCCCCTATAGGCATGACAAACAGAGTAAAAAACCCTCAAATTTAATAAACTGTATTACTGAAACAATTAACACACACACTTAATTGGCTTACTGACCGGATGAATGACAGGTTGTTACGAATGAAGAGTATTATCCCATGTAGCACTGGCTCACTAACAGGCATTGTCTCATAAGCAGAGGAGAGAAACTTAAATACTTCCAGACTTTCTAAAAGAACTGGTAAAGAATTTGTTTTGGCTTAAGCAGAACATTCTTCATAGGCAAGTAAAAATTATCCAGCTTTCTTCTATTTGAGTAATTAAAACAATGTTTGGTGTTTTTGGTATCTGATACATCTTTAGTCTTCTGATATTTCTGGGTATTGATCTATTGCGAATGAAGCATTAATTCTGGAAGTGAATCCACACCAATTTCTGACAGTCTATTTGTTTAAAAACTTCAGAAGCCAAACCATGAGCTTCAAGGAATTCCAGACAGTTATTTTATGAGATGGTATTTTTAAGACTATTCTAAAGAAAAAAGGTTTTAAAAGTGCTCTAAGAGAAAAAGTACCAGTATGAAGCACAGAATTTTACTTGTATCATTTTTCCTGCCTAAAGAATATAAATAGGGAAGTTCATTTAATACAGCTGTCAAAAAATGAAAATACCTGAAATTTACTTCCATAGGAAATGTTTTGTTAAATGTGAAGTCCAACAGGGATATTTATACAGTTGAATGAATAACCTAACTGGCATATCGCCACTGTCATCGCCTCTAGACTACTTGCACTACGATCACATTGCATACAGTAGTATCGATACATTAGGTTATGCATTAAGAGCTATCAACACATTTTTCTGCTCTGATTTCTAACTCAAAAAGTTTGATGCTTTTGTTTAATATTTCCATCATGAAAAAATCATCAATGATCTAAGCCCAGTTCCTAATAACTTCATGTATACTCTCAAAGTTAAGTACATGATCTGTGTGTGTCCTTGTGTGATTCAAGTTAACTAAACAATTAATGATTTGCAGTCAGAAGCTTTATCATGATACAATGTTGACAATTTTTAACCTTTTCCAGCTGCCACCCTTCACTTGGCTTATTTTATATTCTACCAAGTCTGACAGCAGAGAAGGGTGTTGCTCAAACCAAAACAAATGTTTCCTGTAAAAGACATTACTGAAACATACTGTTAAATAAACTATTTCCCTAGAAATTCATCACAATAAAGATGCTGATCAACTAACATCTGTTTGTGAGACATACTTGTTGTTTATCAGAACTAAGCGGCATTTGAAACGCATTTGAACACTTGAATGTTTTCATTGCAATGAAAAAGGGACAACCCTTATAAATGTCAATAAAGTCTTTACTAGTATTC